>NC_051848.1:23353172-23679915 GCF_002237135.1 Teleopsis dalmanni
TTGAGTGCTATTGACAGTGGGCGATGGGTCCACGGATAGTACGCTTGACACGTTTATAAAGCGAGTCACTTGTTGCGCGGCAAACGCCCGCTTATTGCCGCACCTAACATAATGAACAGATGCTACAAATGCTTATAAATCGCCGTTAGTCAAACACTTGTGAAGTGGCGACATTTCCGCTTCCCAATAAACACTCTTTTAAGAATAGGAATTGAGATGACTGTTTCCCTTATGCACTCGATAAGGATAGATAATAGAACATATATATATATATATAAACCTTGTATTGTAAATTAACGATCAAAACATGAAAATAAGGTACTTACTTGAAAATCTTGTATATAAAACAGACATAATTTTAAACATATTATAGATTATATGTGATATTATTATCCTTAATGGAATTGTTATCGGATATAAAAAAAAACACTGAAAATTTGTGTATGACTATTTATGCATATATCCATCACAGAAACTATATATTAACAAAGATATTATAATCACACCTTTAAATGACTACATACACTTATTTATATACTTACTTTATAAACCAACAATTATATGCTAGCACAATCTAAATATTTTTAGGTTAATTTTGAAACAAAATTAGTTTGAAAGAACTAAAACAATTCATAATGTACCTATGTACATCATTAATATCATGAAGGGAAAAATCTATTATTTCCTGAACTATATAATATACAACAAAAATAACCAAAATTTAAATCCATTCATGTATATTCCATCGGAAAAAGATTATATATTTTTCATCAGTTAATGTTAATAGTCACTACAGCAATTTTAATTTTCAACGTCTTGTCTGTCTGAATATAGTTATTTGTACCACTTGTAAACATAATTTGGTCACTGGTCACTGAAGGCCTTCTTCTATATTCTCAACATTTCTCCTGTAAACAAAATTCCGCAATTTGATTAACAGATTAAGATATAGTAAAAATTGATAAATTATTAATCAATAATTGTACAAACGTGAATATTGATTAAAAATTTGACACAAATTACATTAATAGTACTATTAATACCCATCATCAGTGGTCTTGGAAATAATTCTTGTATTTAAAAAAAAAATAATAAAATCGAAAAGTTCTCGTTTTTCAAATTAAAAATTTCACTTTCTCACTAGGTACAAGGCTGGTTCCATATTTAACTTAAAGACAACAACTTAACTTGACTTTAAGATCTACAAATTTCGGGAAATTAAAGCGTTTACTTCCCATCGTTTTCTTCCGGACACGATTTCAACAATACGTGATTGGTATGATTTCTTCGAATTCTTCTTTAGAGTTTTATATGTCAGATTTATTTACTTTGTCATTGTAAACTAAATATAATCACTTTTTCTTTTTTATATTAAATGAAAGGTTGCAAGTATCAAAGTAACTCTTAACATACTTGCTATAAAATGAAGATAGTCGATTTTTACAAGCCTCTCTTGTAATTGTCCATCTCTTGACCAATTTCTCTCTCTGAAGTTTTTTTATAAATCGCTTCTTATAAGTAGACAGAGAAGTACTAATAGCACACCATCTAGTGATGTTCCTTGACATTTTTATTGATGTACTCTGTCTTTATTCCGCAATCCAACAAAATTTTTATCCGCAGAAAAACAAGGGCTTTTATATTGATAGATTACAAGTATTTGAAGAAGACAAATATTCTCTTTCGAATTGTTATTGAATACAATTAAGGCACACTCTCTATTTAAGGAGTTCTCTATATTTAGTCTTAATAGGAATGAAGTCTATAAGGACTTAGATGTATTACTTTGGGTTAAAATAAAAATTAATACATTTCAAAAACCCAGGACAAAATTGTATTTGTAAGTTGGCAGATATAACTGACTTTACCAAAATTCTCGTTATAGTTGTTAATGTGGTTGTAAATGTCTAGCACATCACGAATATATAAATTTTTTTGTCATATTTACAGTAGTTTGAATCACAAAAGTTTAACCGATAATTAGTGTATTATGAAGAAACGTAAAAATTCAAACTAAATTACATAAAGTTTTATTATGATAAAAAATAATTGATTTCCAAATCAATATCCACTAGTACGTGTATATGAAATAATCACCCCAAACGATACCTTTTGTAAGTCTTATATTAAAATTATATATTGAACACCTTTGCATAACGAATTAATTGCTTTTATACATTTCAGTCGCTCATTTTACACAATAAAAGTGAAGTTAAATAGCACATTATTCATTATTACACCACAAAAATGTGATGAAATGCTATTGACTAGTTTTAAAGCAATGCTGTCAAATATTTTTATATGACATTTAAAAATTGAATTGCTATTTCTACCAACCTAGTCTATAGAAAGTATATTAAATTTGCAACAATGCTTGTGACGCAATGTTATGGATATTGTCGATGAAACAACTTCTTTAAGCGATGATTGCTTGATTGATTGATTCTGTGATCCAATTCGATCTGTGAACTAAGATGATTTAAAGAATGTTTTGATATGACAAATTTGCATTTATTTTATTAAATGTTTGTTATTAAACCTTACTTAACTTTTGAAACTATTAAATGAATTCTTCCAAAAATTTGCATTTATTTATTGTTTATTGTTTTAATTTCATTTTCGCATTTAAGTTCACCAAGTAAAAGTAAAAGTCTATCAATACCTATAATAATATCTTAAATGAATACAAACATTTCAATGACAATCTGTGGGACTTACAAGATTCTTTTTTGACATTTGACGTTCGAAATTACCGAAACGGAATCGACATATGATTGCGTATATTGGCTGTTAGAGTATCAGGACCATAAGCACTATTTAGTTTTTCAGCCGCCTGGCTTGTGTTTTCGTCTTTATCAAAGAAATCTGTGAAATGTGGCATATTTTTTCTTTCCTAGTATTCCTCTTTGACACGCGCTTAATAAAAACTGAGTCAACCAATTACCGAACTGTCAGAAATAATTTTAGTACGAAATCTCATCTTCATAACGCCATCTAGCGTATCTCGAGCAGACTTATAGAAGACGGGATACAGATTACTTAAACCATCTATTGCAAACATAATGGACTTTTTTTAATGTACCTAGTATTATAACCAAATCATGAACCGGATGTAGAATAATTGAATGAAATTATTATATTTTTACTTTGAATTGTTAAATTTCAATACTATTCTTTTAGAGAGGCATTAATAGCTAAAAATAATAGTTATAGAAGAGGTTATTTAACAATTTCTAAAGTGAAATATTACTTAAGATATTAAAATATTAGTAACGGTATCCTTTCAATCAATTTCTTCTTCTTCTCTCAACTTGCGCAAATATTACACGTACCCTTTCTGCGTTGATCTCTTCTATTAATAATAGAGAAAATGTAAAATATATATAATTAAATAGACTTAAGTAAGAAACTTTCAAAAATATTATAACTAATCCAAACAGATTTTGTGTCAAATCAATATACTTCGGCCACGAAGAAAAGAAGTAGAAGCCCATTAATCTTCAAATTAATCTTTGCGTAATTTCGACGTATCTGTCGATATGATTTACAATTTTTAAATAATTTTAATCAAACTAAAAACTAACATCATCAACTTAAATCAAACCCAAATGAACTGTAATCAACCTCTTAAGAGTTATAACCTCAGAGCTTTTCATATTGCATAATGTAATAATAGAAAAATCCGCTGCAACAATGCGACCAAAGCGAGTGAAGCGACTATGTACATTTACGCCCGCCTTCCTTTTCTTGCCTATTTGGTACCACAGTTTTTGTTTTTGTTTTGTTTGGTTTTCTTCTTTTTGGTCTGTATAGCCTCATAGCTTTTTTTAAGGGGATAAATTCCAAAAACCTGGTTTCTGTCTCTGAAACTATGTAAGTCTGGTCATGTTTACTATTCCGTCTGATTCTCTATACAAGAGTATGTGTCTATGTGAGTTGGTGTGTGTTTGTATTGCTAACTGAATGTTACGCCCACTTCATACGGTAATTTTGAAATCGTGATCATATTATAAGATTCAATCAGTATTTGACGACGATGTTGAGTACGAGGACGACGAATGCAACCGTGATGATGACGATGGCGATGATGATGATGTGAACGATAAATTTGAAAAATATTCGTATCTTTACTACGATTTAATGTTATCGAACGAATACGTGGGGACCGCATATAAAAGTTAACGGCTAAACTAACTTTGATATGAACTCAATTGCAATTGTACATATAACATCTAAATTTTAAACAAGCAGAAAACAAGTTAATTAGCTTCATGATTTATATCCATTTTATGTTAGAAATTTAGCAAAGTTCTTAATTTGTAGGTTTTTACAGAAATGCAGCGCGGTGCGCGGTCGGTCTATGCGATAAGTGCGGTTGGAAATTGAGAGCACAGAAATCGTAAAATGTTTAGAGTAACTGACCATATTTTGAGGGCGAAGATGGATGCTTTGAGTTTTTCACAGTTTAGGTTCCACCAGCGAAACTGTTCGAAATGCATTCCTAAACTGCAATAAAATATAGAAGTGGTAATTAGTTTAAATGGTTAAATCGCCGTATAGGAATACCGAGTAAGAAGATTTAAATAAAAATAAGCATTAAATTTTTTATAGACTTCCTTAATATACAGTAGATAATACTTCATATTGACGCATTTTTTCACATTCAACTTTTCTTTTATTTTCTCTCCATTCTTTTCTTCCTCTTCATTTCATATCTGACACTTGGCGTAAAATTATTTACTATGCATGGCAGCTTAAGACTCTTAGATATTAAATTTGTCCTTAACACAGTTTGGTGTGCTAACTAATTACTTATTTAGAGCTCTCTTGACTAACGTAAGTTCAAAGTGCATGTTGGTTAAGAAGGACGCTACTACTGACAGACCTCTTGAATCATATCTCTCTCGTTTCGCCTGCAGCACAATATATACATTGCTAATATATCTAAACTTGAGAACTGCGTTATGTCGATGTTTGAAGACGATTTTATTCTCGACAATCTTAATCTTCGATATGTTGTACATTCTATGAAATACACTCATACATCTTAAGAGCGACTTTCAGAAGTGGAAATTTATGGCAAATAATCTCGAAATCTTAATGATTTATTTATATAGAAAGCGTAAACACTGCTTTTGGTCCAAAGAAATTTTATATAAAACAATTTTTTTATAGCTTGTGGACGCAGAGTCAAATTCTTTGGAGTGATGCTGTACTCTGAGGTGAGGTTTGTGGTATATATTTCATATATTGTTCACAAATCCAGTTAATTTATAAAAACTTTATATACTTTCACATATTTAAAATTTAAGGTGAAAAGAGTTTAATCCTTAACCTTTAAAACTTTTGAAAATTAATCTTTTTTAATCATTTAATATGAATTACTATTAATTAATAATTAATTATTAATTAAAAAAAAATAATTATCATACAAATGATCATAAAATCATAATTATCATATTATAAGTTCGTATATTTTATGGAAAATTATCTTTTGTGCTTCAATAGTCTCCTTTTAGTTCGACACACTGAGTCCAACGATCTTTCAACATTTGGATACCTTTTAAATATTACGATTTAATAAGTTCTCCAAAATATATTTCAGTTTCCCATTCCACTTCATCATTTGATGCAAATCTCTTTCCCTGGAACCATCTTTTCAAGTTTAAAAACAGATAACAATCACTGGCAGCCAAATCTGGAGAGTTTGGTGGGTGAGAAAGCACTAAAGAATTCGTACCGTATTTTATTTCATTGTGCCATGATTTTCATTGATATGTGAGCGGTGCATTATCCTCAAAAACAAAATTTATTTCTTCGACAAATGTGGTCATTTTTTCTTAATTTCCTCATTCAATTGACACAATAATATGCAATAGCGTTATTTTTTAAATAGTTTATGAAAATTAATACATTTGAATCTCAAAATACGGAAGCTGAAAATTTTCTTAGCAGTTGTTGAGTTCGTTATCGTTTGGAAGCACTACCTAGGCTCTACGCATTCTCTGGCCTCAGATGTGAAGTAATGGATCCATGTTTCATCAATTGCTACTACTCGATTCTATTCGCTCACAGTCAGCTAGATAGTGCATAAATATTTCCAAATCCTCTTTTGGAGAACCCGAAAGCTTTTCATTAAATACACTCGTACTACCACGTTTAAATCCAGTTTTCCAATACTTTATTGTTGTTAACGATGGTGCATGGTTTTCGTAAACACCATCCATTCCCAATTTAATTGAGTCATTGCTCATTCATTTCAAATGTAGGAATTTTATTTATATTCAATTTTTCCATTTTATAAAAAATCACCAAACATCTGATGAAGTTGAAACTTTTAGAGCTGTAGTTTAAAAGTTGCGAGATATACAAAATATAGTTGCCACCTGTTTTGAAGTTAGGTAATTATCAATGTATCTGGTATATGCAGATGTTACAAATTCAAATTTTGTCGGAAGTTACTAAAGGAATACATTGATTATCACGCTTTATACGCCTCTAAAGTCTAAAACTTCTTATACTTAATTTTTCTATATTTGACTTTAAGTTTTAATTAAGAACCAGTAGAGGAAACTTAATCATGGTTTTTAAAAAACTTTTTTTAATAAAATTATTCTTAAACCATGAAAGGGGGGAAGAAAGTGAGCTTATAAGGTAAAGGATACTTGGTAAATGCCATAACAATCCTTCTTGCTATTCTCTTAGAGTTGCCACACTGCCTCCATGTGGCCCCCTCATCAAAAGTCCATAGACTAAATATGTTTAGTATGACAAGGTCAAATAAAGTTAAGATGATGTTGTTAACATTAGCAGCAATACTTATGTTACTATTCCCATAGCCATAGATATTTTCATTGTTCCATTTTGATTCCATTGTTACTGACAAAATACGAGTAAAGTTCTTATTTTTCCTACATTGGTCAGCATAATCATTAAAATCTTAATCAGCATTGAATTAGTTTTGATTGCTTATAGTAATTTAAGTTGTGATCATTCGATGACAATCACCCCATCAATGACTGACTGCGAGTCCACCGAAGTTGAATTAGTACATCAAGCCATCAAAAACGTTTAGTTTGATGCCGCACTGGCCATTTAGAAGCGTTTCAATTGCGCATGACTGCCACTTTCATAGCGCATTGCCGCATATCAACTCCGGCATTGGCAAACTCCCAACACTCCAAACTCCGTTAGAATTGATTTCATTTTGATCGGCGGCACTTTTTCACTAAGCAACGATTGTGATCAATCATGCATACATGCTTCCATCGGCCAACATTCTCGAACGTCTTTCGACCGATAAACTCAATTATCGTTTTTAAATATTTAGTTCTCGATTGCCACCGTTGATAGTGCGTTAAGGTGCGAAACAAGTGCCGTTGGGGATTATTGGCAGTGCGCACTGTGTAAATGAGTGGGGTGCAATTCTTCGTGAAGTTTGTTAATCTTATAGCCGTAAAACCAGTGCACAGCTGACAAATCCACTGGATATACTTTGAGCTTCCACTACCTATGACTATTTCTCTTCTTCTTATCTTTTATTTATTTCTTATTACTTTTTTTTTTTCTTTTTTTTTTTGAAGTTTATGTGTAATTTTTCCGCTTATTGCCGGTTGCGATGTTGCTTCAATATATTCTATTGCACCAACTACTCATTTTGTACACTCGTAGGGGGACGGAAATTGGTGCAACTGCTTCGGTATTGTGTGTGGAGTATGCGGAGCAGTGCCTGATATTTTTCTATTAAAATTGCAAAATAAACTGGGTTGGCTAACGAACGGTTTTCTGTTTAGAAAAATTAATTATAATAATGATGAAAAATTTCTCAATTACTTGTATTGTTCTCGTCTCAGGTAAACGATTTTTAACTCTTATGGGAAATATCTGAGCTCTGCTCTTTGCCTGTGTTATTTATTGTTATTATTATTATTATTAATTTTGCGCTGATATTGTTTAATAAAACTTAATAATATCATACTTTGGCCGAAGAAAACTAATTTCTTTAGTTGAAAAAATTTACACTTTTTATGTTGATTACATGTTCAGACCCAAATGGTGTGCTTCACACTTTTTATAATTTCATGTTGAATCCGGGAGCGTTTACAAATAATTAAATTGTAATAAAAGGTATTGCAAGTAAAATTAGATTTTGGAGTGTTTATATGCTATAATTTCAAAATATATTCTAATAAAAACTGCAATCAACCTAAATATTTTTAAATATTTAATTTTTGTTTTGAGATTAGAATCTTAAATATGTTGGCATAATTTCGTACATCGTGTACATAAAGTAGATGGTTCATGGCTTAAATATATATGATTTGCACATAGCATAGAAAGAATAGAAAATCAACGAGATATTGACTACCGGGGAGTGGAACACTGCGACTATAATTGATATTTTGGCTTACTTACTGACACCTATTGAACAGACGACATTAGATGAGGATTGACAGTCCCCACACACAACTAGCATTTTCCTCTTGGGTTAGATCAAAACGAAGTATGAGACTAGAGCACTTTAAGCAAACTCACTGAGACTTAAGACGTAAAACTTTTTACGAGTAAAACCTATCAAAATTTTAGGAGCATTCTTTTTGCTTCACGTTTTCTTTTGGAGATTGCGAATATTTTTTTGCTACTCTGAAAGAAAAAATTGCGACTCTTGTTGTTATATTATATGAAAAATAATTAAAATTTGACATAATAATCAAGAACTGTAAATCACAATTTATTGAAAAAGTGATCAAAATTTACTTATGTATCTAGTTAGATTTTGCATATCACTTTTCATGAAAATATCATATAGTATCAAAATTCCAAAATTAAACAAATAACGCACCATATGTTATACTCTCCCTTAATTTTCAAAAATTATATAAATAAATTAATCCGTGCGGCTTAAGTACTATATATTTTCAAAACTGACAGTAGACTTAAAATGTATAATACTATAATACTTTTATTTCAATTATATATTATTTAATGGAACTCGAATGAGTTTTGAGTTCATAAACACTATAAAAAAATAATGATTATTTATCGCATAAATACACATGAATATACATAGATTAGCAAACAAAACACCTTCAATATCTGTCCAACAATAATATTCAATAATATCCACGAAAAAATATTCAAATACGACGAGGACATTCTTGCGCATATTAGAAAAAGGAGATATCAAAACTAGTCTACTTCAAATTAGCACCTACAGTTTTCTGTAGGTTCAAAAAACTACATGATTTTGATCAATTAAAAATAAAAAAATTAAAAGAAAAAATGTTTTCTTAAATTTTAAGATATGAGGTTCTTTGAAATAATAACCGACTATTTCCGAAATACATTTTTAAGTGCATAATTTCTAAGCCAAGAAAAGTTAAGTGATTTCGATTATTCCAAACAGAAAAATATGAAATAGAATAAAAACCGATGTATTTTTTTAGATATTCGACTTATCTATCCTTAAAATGTATCGGTTTTGTGACGGAATGTTCGTATACCTTTTGACGCACCAGTGAGTCTAGTTCTGAAAATAGATCACTCATCCCATTAGGATAGTTTTTCTGTTAGGAATGAGTAGTCTCCACCTGCATTTATGACATTCCAATTAGAAATTAATAATAAATAATAAATTTGCATATAGAAATATAAATACATTATCATTACAAATGTATACGTAAAAACACCATCGAGCTTTTCATACAAAATTTGAATATTTTTGTGACAATGTGAAGCAAAGACTTATTTTGCCAATGAAATTTTTACTTTTATTTTTTTAAACAAAATCAATTTTTAAAATAAAGGGTTGAAGGGTTTAAGTATAAATTTGAAAAGAATATTCGCAATCAGGTAATCCAAATTTTCTCCAGAAATCTTCGGGTCTTCAGTTATATTGTCTAAAGGGTATTGTAGTTTCATATTACCTAATTATGAAAAAATTGAAATGATTGATGAATTCAGTTGTGGTTTTAAGAAAATTACCAAAATCGTCAGTTATCATATATCTTTAGCATCCACTTTGTGCGTCTATAGAGTTTAGTCGGAAACAGTGTAAAACCCGAAAATATGAAAATTAGTCTGTTTGCTTTAATAGGAACTAAGTTCAAATATTCAATATCCATTAAGATACTCACATTATTCAATATTGTATCTTTTCTGAATTATTTGAAACCTAGAAGAAAAGTATTAATCTGTATTAATAAACAGTACATAATTTATAATTCACCCACAATGTCATGAATCTTACATGTAATTAAAATTTTTTGGTTTTATTTGAGCTATACGAGCAAATTGGAGTTCTGGAACTATTAATATGTACAGTATGCAATTGTAAACTTATATCCAAAGTCCTCAAATCACCCAGCCAGTTGACACATTATTTGCGTGTCAAGTTGTTTCTTCATAAATTAAAATGGTTATCTATTGAAAAATGTTAAAATTATAGTATATATAATAGATTGAGCAAAATAATCATCTTCTAGTAAACACTTAATCATACTATAATCATAATAATCATATATTATAAATGAATTACACACAGATTTAAATAGTTAATCTAGTAATCAATTGCATGCGCAGATATCGGTAGGCTTAATATTTCGCTATATAAATTCGTGTAACCCGATGTGTGTAGCAAAAAGAATTCGATAAGGATTATACCTTCACACCAAATCGGCTCTTAAGAATAGTTTTGTGAAAAGATTTATGACATTTAAAAACATTTTAAAAAAGTTTAATTTTCAGCAAAACAAACTTCTTATACCCAGAGAGCATATTAAAAGAAACAAAATATTACAAGAGAGTGTTGTGTTTGATACAAGATATGGTGTGGTAAAAACAAAATATCGGATAGATATGATTGAAACAGTATATATTGTGCGTCACAGTCTATTAAGAGTATTATAGTATGAATTAGAGAAGGGACATGAAATCTGGATTTCATTTAAATAAAAACAACGTGTTAATTAAGTTTATGATTATGTCAGAATTTACCTACAATGCGTTATAAGTATACAAACTCAACGATTCCTTTTCTTTTTTCTATTTCTTTTACGAGTTTTCGTTGAGTTTGCCCTTGTTCTACAATGTTGACCAGGGTATGAAGGTAATGAAGGTAAACTCAATATACTTGATTCCGAACTGGAATCCGAAAACTCTGAATTGCATTTTTCAATCGCAGTGGTGAATCCATTCATTAATTTGTTGTTAAATGACAAAGCTTGCGAATCGCCTTCCAAGAACTGCCTATATGATAATTCATCATTACTGATTGAAGATACAGAAATAAGTTTCGGAAATTGCAGTGTTCGACGTAAGCTTTGTTGGTCAATTTCATTTCCATTTTGTGATTCTACTTCATATGATTTGTATTCACAATAGCTCTCACCTTGATGTGATAGATTTTCGGACAGAGTAGGTGTAGAAGTGTATTCAAATGTACGAAAAGAAACTTCGCTAGCATTACATTTCGAACATATTTCCGAAATGTTTTTTATATGTTCTTCGTACTTACAACTACTTATAGTACACATGCTGCTAATACTACTCAAACTACTCATACTCGTCGTACTACTATCCACTGACAAATTTTCCGAATTATTTTCTGTATCGCGGTACGAATTTTCATAATTTTTTTTTATAAAAAATGAAACGAAAGCCGAAAATTTTGAACGTTTTGTAGCATCCTCCTTTAATAGCCTCTTTAAGGCAATTTCGAAATTTTGGGTAATTGTTCGCTTGTGAGTTCTTTTATATTTCCTTATTTCCTTTTTAAAATATTCAATAATCCTCTTTTCATTTCGACGATATTTTATTAGCTCTGCCTTAAATCCTTTAAGTATTTTCTTTTGTGAATGTGCAGACCCTTCTTTTTTGGCACGTCCCATAGTTATAACTTTTTACAAATAGATTTTGAGTTGACTAGTAAAAATTTAATTGGCCGTTTTTTCTGTAATTGACTATACCTGAAAATTTATTTGAATGAATTAAAAGAAAAATTAGTTTGAGTTAAAATTTGAGTTGAAAATTGTGCTTACTTTGTGAAGATTATTAAAAGTATTTCAATATCAAAAAAATCAAGTGGTGTCTAAATATAGTATAAATAAAATATAGTATAAATAAAATTTCTGGACTACAATTTTTTGTTAGGCACATGCCTCTAGCCTTTCATTGTGTTTTGTTGCACTGAGATTTGTTATGATGCTACCTAGCTATTTAAAGGAATGTACTAGCTTTATTTCTGCATTTGGACTTTTTGGGCTTAATAACTGATCGATAAAGTCTAGTATCCCGGTGTGCGTTAATTTTTCATTTGATACGTAGTTGTATAAATTTGACGGGTATTTCTATCACTGATAATAGTATATAAGCTGAAAGTTTTGTGCCATACCTGCCCCGTAAATTGATGATACCGCTTATAGCGACATCAAAAAGATATGTAGTTAAAATTAAATGAATGTTATTTGCTATGATTACCTTGTTTAGAGATTAGTTGAACAATGATATTACTTTGGGTCGTGCTTCCGCTTTTTTGACTTGATGGCAGTTTAACTGTCCATGAGATAGCTGAGATAGCTAGCTATAATATATCTTAATACATCTTACAATCCACTTGATAGATGGTTTTAATTTGAGTTTAGAAAATACTTCATTAGTTCGGAAGTTTGAAGGTAATTAACCTTGCAATACCTTAATTCTTCGGTAGCAAAAATATATCGAGACTTATTCGTTTAAAATATTCATGCTGCCACCCATTATCAATGTTGATCGTTGCTCAAAAATATGTTTAAATTACTTTTTAATTTGTTTTACATATTTTAAAACACTAAATTATATTTTGACGAGTATGCAAATTTTACCAAATTAAAAAGCAATTTTTTACAATTTTTTGTTCATATATTTTTTTCATTATTATTTTTAATATTGGGTGTTGTGTCATTTTATTCAACAATTCAGTGAATAATTGACTATAATTGCTTCAATATTAAAGCCCCACTAATCAGAAAAAAATAAGCAGACAAATAGGCTAAAGTACATATAGACAGTCGCTTGCCATACCATTAGCCCACATGAAAATTGTCTACCGGTGCGTATGAGGCATTTGCAGAGATTTTCATAGGAAAAACGATAGAAAACATTTATGTCTCCAACACCCAACGCCACAGAGTGTCTCTACTGGGATATGGTAAAGAGCAAACACCTGCGTAAAACTGTGTCACTGTGGTACGAAGTCTGATGGCCTGAAGTAAAGTAGACTAAGGTGACGTACAATAGCACGCGCTCGAGTTGTGTTGAAGTACAGTACGGAGCGAAGTGTTGTGATACTGTTTGCTCGAGCACTACTCATAAGCGTGAATATCAACAACTTATAATTTAAAAGTAATTGTTATTTATTTATTTTTTGTTGTATATAGAAACTAGCATCTGTGAATTTATTAAGATACTCGCTAGCTTGTATCTTTACGTTACATTATGTCACATTCCTCCAACTATGAAGCTATGGCATAATTTTAATGTGTGGCAGCACAGAGTCAGTCAGCCTATGCATTTGCGGGTGCTACGAAAAATTTAATTAATTTTTTTAATATTTGCATACTGGCGTTGTTTATTGGTTTTTTTTTTTTTGGTTAGTAAAAATTTATTTATTTATCTTTTTTTCAAATCAAATTTGTGCATAATTCTAAGATTTTTCAATTTTGGTTTTGGCTTTGGCTCGAGTGGCTGAGTGGTGTTTTTGGAGTGTACTAAACGTATGTTTATTTTATATCAAGTTTTTGAGCAATCGTTATTATGGAGCTCTTGTGTACTTACAGCTCTAGGCAGTTTGCTTTATTACTATTTTTATTACTACAACAAAACTATATCCCGCTATTTCTTTAACAAATTGTATCTTTTATGTATAGCAAAACAACAACATTATATAGCAATACGAGTAATTGATCTATTGTTTGTTGATTTTTGTTTATCTCTAAGGTTCATAAAAGGTTTATTGTCTTGTAGTGCTGGTAGCATCATCAAAAATATTGCAGATTCAAAAATTAATGAAATATATAATATAATTGCTACATTTTGGATTAATAGAGTTGATAGCATTTAGCACCTGTATTTCTTTCTACATACGAATAATCCGCAAACTATGTCTTTGTAATTTTGAAATCATCTTCTTTTATTACTATAGAATGACAGTATGAATATCGGCAAATTTTACAAGTAAAAATATAAATATAATTGATTAATTCAATTATTTTACAGCTGATTTATGATTTCGTTCTATTATTATATAACATAGCAAGTAAATTTGTTAATGAACTTTCACAGTAAATTAACAAAACTCCAAGTTCGAACATAGAAGACAAGTACGTCTTTGGCTTAGTTGGTTGAGGAGCGCTGACTTTGAGCTTCAAATTTGGCAGTGCACGAGTTCAACCCTTGGTACTTGTAATATCAAAAAATTATTTACGAATAATTAAATATGAGATCACTGATATTTCCAAGACCACTGATAATATCAATACCACTGATGCACAAAACGGGTGTTAAAAATCAATTTAACATAAAAATAAATAATCTAAAAATAATGCCATTCAGAAAATTTATCTAATAAAGAACTCTAAATCAAAAACAAAAATTTTCAATGCATGTTTTGAAAAAAAATTTTTGTTTTAAATAATCATTTAATATTAATAACTGCATATAAACAATTTTTATTATTTATAATATTTACAAACAAATAGTGAGTGTCTATCATTTGCAAAGCCTGAGATATTAAAAAACCCTAGAGTCTGTAACTGCTAAAAAGTTTTTATTTAAAAAAAAAGCTCTGAATAAAAATTTTAGCCAAATCGATTGTCATGAGGTCATAAATTGTTTCGCATATAAAACAATGAACCATGTACAGACTTTAATATTATGTACACGAATAACTGTATATAATATATCTATATATATAACAATTGCTTTTTAAAGTTTATTTTTTTCATGGTAATCGATGAATTACTAATTATGCCGGTTACTGCACCTTTGCTCACAAGTTGCTGTTCACTTAGAAGTGGGGATTTTTAAGTAAATTTTCCACTTCAGTAGTCAATACATATAGACCACATTTGTAGTTCAATATCCTAGATTTTATAGCAATATTCTAAAGTTATTAGTTACACCCATTTCTAAATAGCTTCGGTACTAAAATTCGTTGGGTTGACTCACAATTCATATTTAACTACAATTCATACATATTAAAATACAATATATATATATTTAAATATATATATATATATATATATCATCTTTTGGAACATTAAGTAAAGTTATATATAACTAATTTTTTCTCTGTAATAGACTATATATAGTGACAAATTTAACGCACCCTTTATACGACGCATATGAAGGTAAAAAAATTTAAAATGATATATCCTTGAGATGGTAGGAGCATTTTTTCAAGTAGCCACAGCAACACACAAACGTTCCCGCCTGCTGTGCCAAACTTACCCAAATCAATTTATATAAATCAGCCCAAAACGCTTTAAGGTCAACAGTATCAACACCAACAGCAACAACAAAAACATGAACATGATGAGCAATTTATTGTGTCAAACTCAATTATACTCGTGTGATATTCTCGTAGCCCTCACAGAAAAAAACCAACAACAACAACACTAACAAAAATGTAACATAAAAGAATAAAAACACAACAAAAAAAATTAAGAAACTTTTTTGAGCAGCGGCGTAGTAGCAGCGAAGTGAGAACAATAAAAATGGCGTTGAAAGCATTCAAAGCTTCTGCTTCTTCGTCATTCCATTACGTTCTCAGGGAAACACTGGGCCATTCAAAGCTTAATGCAAGTTAACTACGTTGCTAGGGAATCTAGCTGTCGTATGTGCTTGTGTTCTTCGCGTATATCAGTTTGTACTTAAGTCCCCTTTGTGTGAGTTTCGTAACGGCTGCACTGCAGTAAGTGAAAAATGTCTTTAGAGAAAAAAATTTCAACAGAAATTTTTTGGCAAAAGGTTTTTAAAAAATAAATAAAAAATAACTTTTTTCCAAAGGTTGAGAATTTTAAGGCAAAACGTGGTACACGAAACACATTCCAAAGTGCAGCAAAGCATTCAAACAGTGGCCAAGAGGAAGAAATTAAATAATAAAAGCATATAAAATCATTAAAAAAATGTGCATGCATGCAGCAGCTGCCGAACACAAAAAAAGCACCTTTTTAACCAAAGCCAAAGTCAAAGCCAAAGTCAAAGCCAAAGCCAAAGCCAAAGCCAAAGTCAAAGCCAAAGTGATGAGACATTTTTTTATTCCTTATTTGTTTTGTTGTTCTTAGTGTTCTTAGTCTGACGCTTGTGCTCTTTCTGTCTTTGTTGTTCTTTTTGCAGAGAAGAAATTTGTGCTGAATGTGACGATGACACTTTCAATTGGTTATCAACGGCTTTAAAAAATTTGTTAATAAGCGGTTGCCAATCATTTTTGTTCTTTTCTTTTTGTTTATGTTCATTTGTACGATTGATGATTTTTGGAGTTGTATTTTGGGCTAAATTTTTCACTTAAATACTTTAAATGTCTTCATAATTACATGATGACTAAGTGACTTTGGACGTCAACCGACAGATACACTGAGGGAATAATGTGTAATACGCGACTCATACGATGTATGCGACTCAACTGTAGTGAACTGTTGGTAGTGCTATTATAGCCTCTGCGGAAAGGCACCTAAAACTGAATCTAAAAGCGTGTTTACGTCTCTAATAAAAATGTTCCTTCATCTTTAAATGTCCTCTATATGTAGTTGGATAGACCTGTTGGTAGTGTTATTGAAGCCTCTACTGAAAGGTAGCTAGAAGCAAGTCAGTAGTATATTTACGTATTAGGGTGGATCTGTTGATAGTGTTATTGAAGCCACTACAGAAAGGTAACTAGAAGCAAGTAGTAATGTTAGTAATGCAATGTTGTTGTAGTTTCTACGGAAAGACACCTCGAAGTAAGAATAGTGGCATATTTACGTCTCTAATAAGGATGTTTCATCATCTTTAAGTGTCCTGTATATGTATTAGGGTGGATTTGTTGGTAGTGCTATTTCAGCTTCTATGTAAAGGCACCCAGAAAAATTCAGAAATATATTTACGTCTCTAGTAAGGATGCTCTTTCATCATTAAATAAATGTATATTAAATGTATAGGATAGGATTGGTAAAATTATTTTCTAGTACCTTAGTGGAAAGGAAAATGACATGATAAAAATTTTAAAATAAAATGTATTTTAAGGTGTACCACAGCGTCTGAAATTTAGGTATAGTTTCCACCTAACAACAGCAAACACTGCGATTTTTTAAATATGTCTTAATAATAAAATTTACATTGATTATATTTTGTTTTAGAAAAAGAAGCTCAAATTTCTTAATAATTTTGAGCTATCTTGCAAAGAGATATAGACGGTTGAAAACCACCATTTTTTACATAATTGAGAAGTTTTTTTTCCAAAATTTTATAAAGCTTATATTATTTTAAATTTTCTTGTATACTTAACAGTTCTTACAAAAATAATTTAAAATTAAATTTAAAAAAAGAAATACATTTGATTAATGTAAAAGAACGGAATGCAGAACGGAATGCGATATCATAAAGGAGGTCCTAAATTACTAAATCGACCTGTAAGTTTTGTTAGTTTTTTATTAAATTCTGCAATAGGTTTTTAAATAGCAGGCTTTTTTCATGCCGTTCATCTATTTGGTTAAATGTATGTTCCCCGATGTCACAGGATCCATATCATTCATTTATATTATACCATTCACTTAAGTAGATTACGTTTTCTTGACTTTGTGCCATAAAGAGCTTGTAATGGTTGAAGTGAAAACCTGAGTTGAAAGTTGGGAAGGTTCAGAGATCCTCAAGTTTTTTATATTTTTGAGTATACGCTTGTACCGACACTGCAAAGCTCTTTAATATGAATAAAAATATATAATAAAAGCTTCATTACATAAAAAACTTCTGATATAGTAAATTAATGAAAAAAAAATCATTACTTTATTTATTAAAAAAAAATAGTTATATTATATTAAAAATGTCAGATTGTATATAAATTAATTTATATATGTATATGAAGAGAGTTGTTTGCAGTGAATTAATTTATTTTTGTACAATTCTCTATTTTTTTTTAGCCCATTTTTGGGCTAAGCTTAAATCAGAGGTAAAAACTCTTTGATCATAATACGGATAACAACATTTTGTATTAAACTTAAACCTCAATAATGTGTAAAACTTCGGTATGATTTATAGAAGTTCATATTTCAAACAATGTAGAATTATAAAAAAGTGAATATATAATCTTTAAACTAAAGAAGAAACAGAATTCCCTTGTGTAACATTTTTATGTAGAACTATGAAAAATTTCTTAGTTCTGGAAAAACAAAAAGAAAAATCGTCGTATTTATTATATTATAGAATTATAAATTATGAAAACAATAGAAATTTGAACCTTGGACATATTAGGTCCAAATTTTGCTAATACAGTTATAACGTTATTTTTATTTCCATTAATAATGTCAAGGTCGAGTATATACCTGCACCGACACTGCAATGCTATTTGAAACAATTACAGACACTAGCGGTATCGAAACCGTTAAAAAAATACCGGTATACACTTTTCCTTATTTTTATTATTATTTCTAATTCTTATCAAATGTCAGTAACGGAATGATGCAACCGTTTTAGAGGAAAGATTTAAAGCTAAACCCGGAAATAGACACCCAGGGTCGCAGATATTTTTTTTTTAACCATCTGCTTGTTTCAACCACTTTCGTGTGTGGTCTATCGGTTTCATCTACTTAGGCCTTTCTTGGAATATGATAAAATTGATTTGACTGCTGTACTCTTTATCAATTGATTTCCAACAAAACGCCAATGGAACAGATTACTGCTTAGTACATACAAAATGTTGATTTGTGTTTCAAATGTCATTTTTTTTTGCCTGTTTACATTTTTACCTTTTCTTTTTTCATTATCTATTTAGTAGGTATATTAGGATCTCTGTTGAATCTTCAATCAGGATGCCGTTGATAAAGAGCTTCATTTCTACAATTCTAGGTCACAACCTGTGACCTGTTCATTTATTGTTCTTTGCATGATCTTACTGATTGTGCTACGGCACAATTCTAGTACTGGATTTTCTGTATATGACACGATTGTGACAACTCCGGTTTTTTGTTAATTCGCAGAACTATGCCAATGTTGTGTTAAAGTTCGTACAGCTCTCAATTTATTTGGATGGTCACCAACTCGTCATATTACCAACTCATCAACTCATATATAATTTCGTTATAAATATGCTATATTAATAAAATAAAAATAATAAAAAATAAAACCTAACAAAAAATAGTTAATGGGCCAATTTACAATATCATGAACGTAACATGAACATGAACTTGAAAACCGCTTACTTATAGATGAGAGAGAGAAAAGAGTGTGATGTGCACTAATACACACAAGCATTTTATACGTTTGCACAAAACAAAACAAATTTCACGCTCATGAGAGTTCATAATAGTGTAAATTGAACTGACAGTTCATGTTGTCGTCAAGTTCATCTCACGTTCATGATAGTGTAAATAGGCCCAGTTGCTTTCGCATTTATGAATGTAAAGCACTTTATATATACAGAGTTATCCATGTTATGATTTCAGAAATATATGTAAATAAGAAATACACACGTAATTAGATTTTAACTGAGGTTTTAATTTAGTACATTGTTGGCACCATTCTGTAAAGTATGAGTCCATCATTATCACTGAGTTGTCCTCACAAAGCTCTTAGTATATCTGTTTTAGTGTCATGGATGTTTGTTTTCAAAGCGTTGAGAATATGGGGATTGTACTTATAGACACAGGATGGTTTATGTATACTCACAAATAAAAGTCCAATGGTGGAAAGTCTTATGACTTTTGTGTGTAATTTTTTCACCATCTCCGAACAGTTTTTAAAGAAAAGCCTTCAAGGACAATTAAGAAAATTGGACAGTTTATGTTGCTGATTCTGTAATTGTGTTTAATGGATGCTGTGCTTGGACAGTCTTGCAGCGAATCTTAAGCTGGCAAGTTAGCCAACCGAATTACCAAGAATCTAAGTTTTATCCAAATTAACTAATTGGTAAATATTAATAAATATTTACTTAATATATTAAAAATTTTAATTCCAATCCATATACACTGGAGTTTGTCATTTGCTATATATTTTAAGCTAATTGTTTTATATGATTCAATGGATAAAATTTACTAAAATTTATTTAATTTTAAATAATGAAATTAGTAAAAAAAATAAAAATAAAAATTATATTGCAAATATATAAAAAAATTAACAAACAAAAACTTAAGCATCCCCGCTGAGTAATAAATTTCGAGCAGTTTATGGCTTATCGCCAATACTAAAGCGTTAAAATAATGATGAAGCATCCTACCAATTTCAGAAGGCAGCTACAAGTTTTGTTTAATGCGAAATTATATAAAAGAATTCGACATATCGACTTTTTGCCAATCTCTCAGCTCCCAAAGAGTTGCATTGTGCCGAGGTGGAAAGAAACAAGGAAATAAAAGAAGTAAGGAAAGGGCCCAACTGTACTGTACAAGGGTCGTCAATATCAAAAGAAATGCAGAAACTGAAGATAAATTATAGTCTTAAATGTGTGTATTTTAAGAAGAAACAATTATTTAGAGAAGAAGAACCAGAAAGATTTCAAATAAATAATTCTGAAATGTGTGATTCATTTGGAATTTTGTAGCACTTGTTGAGCATGGAGGTGATTCGTGTTATTACAGAATCTATTTCAATCCATTTAAAATTAATATTAAATACGGAATTGGATTACATGTAAATTTCTAAAATTGTATTAAAATTTTAGTTTCAGATTTAGTATATATAATATAGTTCATACTGCGTTTCGATGTAAAATAGTTTTGATGGCGTTAAATTAGCCAAAACAAAAAAAAACAAAAAGAACTGTTCTTCATGGCGCTGTACATAGCCGAAAGAGTGATTATCGGTCACATAACATCTATATATTAGCAAAGATATTATAATCACACATTTAGATGATTGATATTAACTATTTGAATAATATTTGCTTTAATAAAAGAGTTAAAACGCTATAACTAGTAATTATATGCTAGCAACATGAAGTTAGTTTGAAATAATAAAAACAATTAATCATAAGTATTATGAAGGAGAAAAATTAACTCTTTCCTGAACTATATAATATATAACCATAAGAAAATTTTGAATCCATTTGAATATATTCGATCGGAGAAAGTTTTTGAGCACTCAAAATGTTAGGTTTAACTTGTCTCCCAACGACTTCTTCCTATACCCAAATATTTATAAAGAATGCGTGGCGAACTTTTCACACCCGAACAGGTCGTTGAGACATTCCAAACTCAGATGGAGATATAAAGTTCTGAGTGGAAAAATTGTTTCGAAAATTGGTTCAATCGATTCCAAAAATGTATAATGATATGAAATATATTTAAATATAAATATAAAATAAAGTAAATGAAAGAAATAAATAAAATATAGATATGAAAAATGAATACTTGGAAAAACAATAAAAACATTTTCTCTGGTTAACCACTCTGTTGTCATTGATAGGTACAAGGTTTAAAAGGCAGCCCTCGTATTATGTGAAAAATATAAAATAAATTCTCTAATTTTAATAAATGACAGTTTATTAACATAAAAAAATAATATATAGCGGCACTTATTAGCATTATTATGTATATGTTATTATTTATTATATGTTATACATTTTAAAGTAGATTCAAAATTCTGTGTAAAAGATTAGATATCTTTTTTATAAAGCCAAAGTTAACATTTTACTTGTTTTATTTGAATTAATGATATCAAAAAAAGGTAGTCATGAAAACACATTTTAAATGTGTAATTAAATTTTTTTGTTCTAAATCCGCCATAATACGACGTACAGGAATCTATGCTTTTAGATGTGGGTTCAATGAAGGATCAAGAGCATAGGTTCTGCTGCGGAATCTATGCTTTTACATGTGGATTCATGCAAGGATCAAGGACATCAGTTCTATTATTGAATTGTTTTATATTATATATATAATGTGATTTTATGCTACAAAGTAACTTATATTGATATTGCGATGGCTTGAATGTGTTCTATTGCATTTTCTTGAATTGAACTATTATAAAAGAGTGCTTTGAATGGAAACATTTATGTTTCTGTAAATAAATAATAGAAATTAGATTAAAATATTCTTTTGTTTTATGCCATTAAATTGTCCAAAGAACTGTGGTTTTAATGAATACACAATACTTAATTTCTATCTTATATTAAAATAATTTCAAGTAAACGATGCCATAGCCTCGAAGTCTATTCCATTTATCCTAAATATTACATCTATTGTAGAATAATTATAATATATTTAGCAAGATATTAAAATATTATTTTAAATAAGAAGTGTGTGAGAGTATAAATCAAAGCACCTAACAATGTAGAAAACTGCTATTCCAATAAATACCGCAGGAACAATATTAAGTAACGAATAATGAATTATTTTTTCGATACTTCACATACTGCAAAAATTCCAATATTCTTTGATCTTATTAATTATGGAACCCACAACTTCTTTAAACGACCCCTTTTCGTTTTGGTTTCGTTTTTTTATTTAAGATTTTAGCAGAAGTAAAAAAGGAAGATGAAAAAGCTGAAAAGCACTTAACCCAGCACTGATGAGGATTATTTTTGGAGTTGAATTTACACTGCAATTTTTTAATGCACCGCCGAATACTTTTTTGTTTGCCATTAAAGTAACAAAAGAAAAAAAAAATCAGAAAAAGAAAAACAGATTATTATTTTTTAGGCTAAATCAATTGTCAGATTATTTGTCCTTATTTTTTACGAAAATATTTCAAAAACCTTTTGAACAAAATTTCTTAGTTCATTAATCAAGCAAATGGAGTATTTTAAGAAACTTGTCAAATAATACTCCGAAGAGGCTAAAATACTAAAACACAGAAAAAGTGCATTTTATGCTCCGTAAGAACAATAAAAAGAACAATAAAAAGAACAAATGCAATATTACAAAAGAACGGTCGATGACTTTTTAATTGATTAAAATGAGAAATCGTTACGATCGTTGCAGGAAGATTGCCAGGATCTGATTTCAAATAAATTTGGCTGCTTTTCAACGAACTTTTTCACAAAGCTACAAACTTTTTTTTTTGGATTATTATAAGAATATTTCGTTTATATTAAGTTTTTTATTTTATTTTATATTACTTTTTTCTTGCATACAGTATATACGCTACTCGCTTGTATATCACGTGTTCTGCTTTTTTTGGCATATTTACTGGGCTGCTCTTACGGGTATGTGGAACACATTCGGAAAGCTTTTGTAAATTTGTCATTATTAAAATCATGTGTACTTCTTTCTGTTTGTGGCATAACAGGAAATGAAATTTGACACTTTTATATTGCAAAGATGCAATATTTTTTGATTTTATTTCATTTCGTTATTAAGAGATTTCCACACCGATTTAAGATTTATTGTCATTTGTATGAATAAAAAGAAAAAAGGCTTCATACGTTCGAAAACATGTCCATGAATCTGCATTAATTGCGTGAAATAAGCCGAACAAGGCAAAATCTACACATTCCAGACTTGCCTGTTTTCTGGCTGAGTAAATGTCTCAAGAACTATCGTTTAGGAGTGTTCTCAGAAACGAAAAACTTCACATACTGTAAGTGTGTCAAGTGTCCAAAACTCAAAGCCATTTATTAATGAACTTTTTTGTCTTTGAAACTGAGTGAAAATTTTATTATTGTTTATATATTTATATATCATTAATACTATTTCCATTACTCTTTATTGATTTTTATATAAAGTTAAGTAACTTCATTCGATATGTTTATTTTCATCTCTAATGAAACATAACTACCGAATATTATATCAAAAGATAATGCAATAATAGGCAAGTAATTTTATCTATAATCGAGCTAATAGAGCTAATACATCTGATAGCAAAAAAGATAAAGTGTTGTTCGAAAATGATTAAGTATCATACTACGATCACTCTACGAGGGATAGACGCTAATAGATGAAATGAGTACGATGCTGATTTGACAACGGATTTTGTTAAAAATAGCTACTGTGAGCAACTTATCATACTACACACCATATCAATACAGTTCAATTTTCAAGATATCGAACATAAAATTTGGAAATTTTTATATGGAAAATACTAACAACAAGTAGGGGTGCTTACTTGTTATTACTTGGACAATTAATGATAAATAGCGTGTATAGTTTTTGTTTTAAGTTTAATCAAATAACAAGTTTATTCCTTTGATATCTTGAGAAATAAGTTATATCCAAATAGTTGACACCATTAAAACTTGCTGTCAGATAGAGGTGACAAACAAATCGGAATAACAGACCATGAAATATAATTATCTACAAATCTGTTTTCTATATACTTAATATTTATTTATTAATTTTTTTATTAAATTTTTTATTAAATTTTTTATTAATTTATTATCTATTAAGTTATTATTTATTTTTTTTGAACTGCATATTTGTTTATTCAATTATTATTTACTAATTAGTTTATTTATTTATACCCTAATTTATTTATTTACATATTTACAAATTTATTAATGATAAAATTTTTAATTTTTATTAATTTTTTCATTAATTTTTTATTAATTTATCTTTTAAGTTGTTATTTATTTTCTTAACTGTATATTTATTTATTTAATTATTATTTGTTTATTAGTTTATTTATTTATGCCCTAATTTATTTATTTACAAACTTATTAAAAAATAAATTTATAATATTTATTTATTTATCTATTAAGTTATTATTTATTTTTTGAACTGTATATTTATTTATTTAATTATTATTTAGTTATTTATATATTTATACATATTTACATTTATTTATAATATTTATATATTTACAAATTTATTTATTAATAAGTTTTTAATTTTTATTAATTTATCTATTAAGTTATTATTTATTTTCTGAACTGTATATTTATTTATTTAATTATTATTTAGTTATTTATATTTTATACATATTTACATTTATTTATAATATTTATATATTTACAAATTTACTTATTAATAAGTTTTTAATTTTTATTAATTTATCTATTAAGTTATTATATAATTTTTTGAACTGAATATATACTTATTCAATTAAAATTTACTTATTAGTTTATTTATTTATACCCTAATTTATTTATTTATATATTTATTTATTTACAAATTTATTATTTAATAAAATTTTAATTTTTATTAATATTTTTCATTAATATGTCTATTAAGATATTATTTATTTTTTGAACTGTATATTTATTTATTCAATTATTATTTACTTATTTGTTTATTAGTTTATTTATTTATACCCTAATTTGTTTAATAATATATATTTATTTATTTATAAATTTATTAATTAATAATTTTGTATAAATTAGATAATTTACTTATTTACTTATTTTACTTATTTTTACTTATTTTTACTTATGTTTACTTATTTTTTCAATTATTTGCTTATTATTTATGAGCATATTTATGTGTTCATACTTGTATACATTCAGTAATTCATTACTTTTTTATTTATACACAGCTTATTTTTTTTATGTCATTTATTATTTTATATATCTAAGCGACTATTTATTTATAATTATTAGTTTATTTCTTCATGCGTGAATTAAGTACTGAATTAATAATAAAATTGTAATTATTTATTTGGATATTTATTTATATTGTCATATATTAATATTTATATATTTATAATTTAATATATTAAATAATTTAATTTGTCTTTAAATATGTATTAAATAATTTTCTATTAACTTGTTTAATTATTTATATCTTTATTTATATATTTAATATTGATTTATTTATTTATAGATTTATATATTCACTCAATTCTTTAAACAGTTATTTATTTATTTACTTTATAATTTACTGCAAAGTTTATTTATTTAATTGATTATTTACACACCTATTTATTTTTTTTTTTTATTATTCTTTTCCTATTCATGTATACATAAATTTATTTATGTGTCTTAGTTTTTACATGTATTTAATTTTTGGGAATTATTTAATTATTTATATATTGGTTTGTTTATACAAATACATATTCACGTAGTTCTTTTATTAATTTTTAGCTAAATTTATTTATTAATTTAAATATTTATTTTTTTAATAACTTAATTTATATAGAAAACATTTAATTTTAAATAATTGATTTAATTTAATAATAATTTATTTGTTTACTTATTTAGCCATACATGCATAAGTAAAATAGTTAATAGATATTATTTATTTATAAATTTATTCGTTTATTTATTTATGAGTTTGAGAAAAAAGATTTTGTGATTTTTTTAAAGATGATTTACTGAACGTTTAAGAAATTATTTAAACAATTAAGATTGTTTAAATTCAAGTACTAATATTAACCGTTAAATTTAAAAAAAAAAATTTTTTCCAAATATATCTTCAGAATTTTCATTTTTTTTTTATTTTATTTAGATTCAATTTTAAATTTTACTTAGAAATAATAATGGTATTACTATTTGAAATTTTTTAAAATTTTTTTTCCCCGCAAAACACATCAAGCACTTGCGTACTGTAATACCGTATTCTATATTTCCATTGAATGAATTTGCAAAGAATATACTACAAATATTCTCATATAATATTTTTGATTTCGATTAGTTTTAAATTCTACATAAAACTCAAATATTTCAGGACGAAATTCTCATTACAAGTACTTAAAAAAATTCATTTATTCTTCACATTACACCAAACACACACACAAAGTAAAAAAAGAGAAATATATCACATATATTTTTCTGTTTTAATTTTAATTTAGATTAAATAATAAATTTCACTTAAAAAATTAATATTTCCAGAAAAAAAATTAATTTATCAGGTGTAATACGCGTCACTCATACGCACCATAATACCAGTAAATAAATTTTTCCAGACCTTTATTGCTCTTCAAGACCCGTATCAGCACGGCTTAAAGAACACCTATAAAAAGCAAGAGAAAAGCACCGAAAAAAATAAACACCCACATAAAGTCATATGTCGTCAGACATATAATAGACATATAATATAATAAAAAACAAAGTATCGAAAGATATAAACATCAGGCAACACCTTTACTCAACGGCGATAAGGGCAACGGCTTTTAAAAAAACAACCCCAACCAGTTAATCGAACTACCTGTGCGTAATCCATCCTGAACAGCACCCTCAAGTATAAATAGTTTGTAAACTGCATAGTTGTTTTTAAAATCAAGAATTCTCCTGATGAAGGCAGAAGCGAATTTGCCGAAATACGTATAGAAATATACAAAAATTAACGCTGGTAATTTAATACTGTTAATTAGTAAGCCAGCTTATTCTTAAGATTTATTACAAATCGAGTAGATCTGCGAATTCTCCAGATCTATTACTCATTCAATACCACTTATTTGCAAATATTAGAAGGAAAGATTATACTTATATATAGTCATCCATCTGTGCATATTCTCCAGATCTGTTGCCCATCAAATAATAGTTATAGGTAAATATTAATAAACTGGTTTGAAGACAAAAAAGTTATTTAAATGAAGCACCAAGCATTGATATGGAAATTGTTTTGAGAAGTGTTCAAATATACCATATATCCACTAAAATTGGAGATAAAAGAATCAGATATCATTGAAATGTTTGTATGAGAAATGAAATTGAAAATAATGTGCTTTTATATGTCCCAACATCTCTTCTCCTGTACGTACAATTATTTAGTGCTGCTGTTAAAAATATATAATTATGCAAATTAGACGTTTTACTATATTTAAATAACAGGATTTCGATTATGGATGTTTTATCCATTTTACATTTACGAGCAAAGAATTCTTTTTTTTTGCAACTCCGCAACGACTTTGAATGCTTATCGCCTTAAAGTTATTCCAAACAGGAACTATCAAAGAGTAAATAAATAAGAAATTACAAAATAATAAAATAATTTTTATAATAAGAAAGGTATTCGAGATAAGGCAGGCACTAGTCAATCACTACAAATAAATTCTTTTTCTCATTGATCAGCTTCATACAGAAAAACACGTCATAAAAACCTCAATAAAAACATTAAAATTACAATTTTGTGTAGTTAATGCCAATCTCGGTTTGGTCTGTTCAGTTTTTATTGATTTGGAATATTTTTTGCGGTTTCGGAGCTTGTTATGCGGAGTTTTTAGTATTTCATTTAAAATCATATAACGAGCTTCTGCATTGCGGTTAGAAAGAAAAACCAGCAGGAAGATTACATTTTAATTGCATTACATTGAATGCTAAGGACATGCAGAACGATGTATGTATCCACAATAAAAGAAGAACTCAGCAAAGGTCATAACCAAGGACACGACCTGACTGTTGAAAAAATGAGTCATTATAGTTGTGGGCCTTTGTTCAAAATGTAATTTCGGATTGACTTTGATGTATGGCAGCTACATCAGTTCAAGTAATTTTTTTTTGTGATACTTACGAAAATTATTTGAAGAGGCTTTTGTAAGAGTTTTTATTATAGGTTCTTTTGAAACTACAAAAAGTGGCTCAAGTATAAAATGTATAATATATAGGATTTTTGTATTTTGATCATTTGAAGAATAAAGAGAAATTATCATAGGTAGGATGCAACAATTGTAGAACATAATAACTTATTTGATATATTGTTGTGAAAAAACAAAACATTTTGAACGATTTGTAAATTTTGACTAGCAATAATCTTAGCAATCAATATAAAAGCACTTTTTTAAATCTAATCAGACATGTCTTCAACATCAGCAATTCAATTTTGCACAATGAGAATGAAAAATTTCTCATAAATATATTATCAAGATATAGTGAAGACATGTCTTCAATATCAGTGAATCAATTTTTCACAATGAGAATAAAAAACTTCTCATAAATATATTATCATGATATAGTGAAGACATGTCTTCAATATCAGTGAATCAATTTTTCACAATGAGAATAAAAAACTTCTCATAAATATATTACCAAGATATAGTGAAGACATGCTTTCAATATCAGTGATTTAGTTTTTCTCTATGAGAGTGAAAACTTCTCTTAAATATATTACCAAGATATAGTGAAGACATGTCTTCAATATCAGTGATTCAATTTTTCACAATGAGAATGAAAAACTTCTCTTAAATATATTACCAAGATATAGTGAAGACATGTCTTTAATATCAGTGATTCAATTTTTCACAATGAGAATGAAAAACTTCTCATAAATAGATCACCAAGATATAGTGAAGACATGTCTTCAATATCATAAAAGTTAAGTACGGCTTTGGGTCAGTTGGTTAAGAAGCGCTGACTCTGAGCTTCAAATTTGGAAGAGCACGAGTTCGATTCCTGTACTTGCAGTCTCAAAAAATTATTTATGAATAATTAAATATAAAATAAAAAATAATTCCCAGACCAATGATAATGGATAGTTGGGAATACCCGAAACAGCTGTATGGTCAACCAAAAATTCAATTAATTAGAATAATAAAAAAAGAATTGTTGTTGTTGTACTTCACTATTGTTCGAAAAACCTCTATGCAATGATAATGAAATATAGTATATCAGTTAGTTGTAAGTAATGATGTCAGCATATTATATACACTCAATAGACTACATAGTTAAGAGGGGAAATCTGTAAATAAAAATTTAGAAAGTCAGATTTTGTATTTGACTAGGGAATTGAACTACGCAGACACATATAAATGAATACTTTCAAGACGGGGTTTTTTCACCTTCAAGTAAAGCACGATTCTAAATCGTATCATTTTGACTAAAATTGGAAGTATACATTGCCTAATGCTTGTTTAAATGGATTTCAATTACAGAGCACAAGAAAATAATGTCTTCTTATGTAGGCATTTGCGTACTACGTGTTTGTACTTTATGATGAGGACAAAAGCGATCCTGTCAAAAGCATGCATACGAACCCCCAGAAGGAAGAAAAAAATTGCATGTATCGAATGTTTTATCATTTTGACAAGCGCACTCAACCGACTCAACAGACTACAATAAATGACAGCATTCAAAAACAAACAAGACTACGAATGCATTGTCAAAAATCAAAAAAAAAACAAAAAAAAAAAGAATAAGATAAAAAAAAACAAAAGAAAAATCAAAGCAGTGTATAAGGAGTAGAGAATAAGTAGATATATAACCTCCAAAATTAAAGATCACTTGATGTCATTTCTTCAACAAAATTTTTTTTTTGTTGTTTTCTACTTGAGATTTCTCCGTTATTTTTTTACTATTTTTTTTTTGTTTTTTTTTTTTTGTATCAAACAATCAAATGCGCTAAAATGCAAATTTGTACGAATTTTAAAGGATAACAAAAGCCGCACAGTGGATGAAAAAAAAAAATACGAAAAAGAAAGAAATAAAAAGAAATGTTCGTATATAAAAGCCAACACACATACACACACACACACACACAACCACACAGAAATATATCGTCTCATTTCTAATATTGTGGTTACGTTGTTCCATCGCTGCTGAGCTACGCTGCGCTCTGTTGGCGGTGGGTCTCCTTGCAATGTTAGTTCACGTTCATATTCCCATACGCCATTTCATCTAAGCCAACCAACCTTAAGCTAATCTTCATCATCATCAACATTTTTGCTTGTCGCCATTTATTTTCACAACAAAACAACAGCAGCACCAACAACAACCAAACACAATAAAAGTACAAGCACATCAAAAGAACAAACTCAAAAAGCAAAAGCAAAGGAAAAATAAAAACAAAAGGAAATATAAAATAAACCATCAAGAAAAGGAGTACGGGCAAAGTCCCTAGATACAAAAGACTTTATCTGCTCAATAGATGGACATTTGGATAGATTATTCGATGGATAGTCGGACGGATGGATGGATGGATCGGTAGATGGACGGCACATGGATGAATGAATGACTGTATAAGTCGATAGATAAAAGCACGGATTGCTTTGTGAGTTTACTTTGATTTTCTTGGCTTATTTAATTTCTTTTTTTTTTTGTCTGTTTGCTCCTTGGTTTTGTTAAGCAAACAATTCACATTTGAATGCATTTTGTTCGGATTATGAGAATCCATCCTAAACACAAAAGTGTGCGGAGATGTTGATTATGCCTGCACATTGTTGTTGCTTCTATTATTGTTATGGTGAGATTATTTTTTAATGGTACAAGCTTCACTCTTCACAAAAGACACTACAGTAGTTGTTGTTATCACTGCTTCTTTCATTCCAGTAGCTCATTTATTGTCTTAGAATTATATATGTTGTCTTTCAAAAAAAAAAAAAAACAAATACAAAGAAATGAACTACAATCAAATAATGGCAAGAGCGCACCAATGTTCCACTTAATGGGAACTGTTTTAATAATTTAGAAGTATGCGGAAGCTTTAGTGTCTTGATCCATAAAAGATGTTTTATGAGAACTATAAGCTTCACGACTTCTTCGACAACATTCTCCACTCTTCATACAAAATAGAAATAATCCATGACCAAATGTTGTTCTGACTGTAGAATCAACAAATTTGGTTTAGCGATGAATGAAAGCAGAAGAAAGCATATGTCGGCTACTAGTAGAAATGCGTATCGCTCGAATGCCAAGTTGTTGACTATAGAATATACTTTCGAATTTGTCAAGGCAACACCGTTACAAACTAAAACAATGTCAATGTCAACATAGACATCAAACGAAGAAACAGGATTATCAATGGGTCCTACTATAGGCTGAGTAGGCAATTGGAATGTAGAGAGTTATCTTCGAGAAACAAAACTAACATTCCAAATAAAACAAATAAAATAAGCACTACTCTCGATGGCAACTCCGGACAACTTGCTTATTAGTTAAGCGATTTCAAAAAGGTTAGACTAAATAAGCCAGCAGTGTTGTTGTTTCATATGTAATTTTTCAAATAAGCAGTTGTTCTTTTGTGGTATGCTTACATAAGAAAAGCCCTTTTATTGTTAATAAGATTTGTCTTAATTGATCTTATATTAGGAAGTGCTAACTTGGATTGTAGAAGATACATATTTCTTATATATTTTGAAAATGTTTCTTGATTTTTGACTTCATTAAGACCCACAAGCAATACTTACGAAGTAAAAGCAGAATTAAAAAACCAAGAAGCCTGATTAGATATTCATTATAGGGCCCATTAAACAACTGAGCGTTTTCTTTCTTGCACATTTCTATTATTAAACTTTTAATGCCAATGGCATCTGGTTTGTTTTTGAATACGTGTTCCATTGAAAAAACTTTGAAAAAATTTTGTGGTGGCGCAAACAGTTTACCGACATTTGAAAGAGAATTATAATTTTAATAGTAGATGAAAAGCTCCTTTGGAGCAGTCAAAATTTCGTCCCTTTTCTACGTTTATATTGCAAGCCTCACAATTTGATTTTGGAAGTATTTTTTTAAGCTACGTACCTTATTGTGTGTCCTAAAACAATAAATCAATATTTATATTTTTTGAATTGGAAAATGTGTCTGATGTGATGTAATTTTCGATGTCATTGCACTCTAGATCAGAGTAGGTTTCTACTGCTTAGTTATAAGATACCATAGATTTACTTTCATCGAGTTCTATTGAAGAAGAAGAAAGCACATCATCAAGGTACTTGTATCATTATAATCCTTTAAGTTAAGTTGACCATATAACTTAACTGAATAATTTTACAAGTCATAACTTTCGCTAAAATATTATTAACTTCACTTGCTAAGGGGTTTGAGTTATTGCCATATTTTTGACGAAGAACTGCGATAGTATTTTCATGACTATCTTGATTTAAACGCTTTATTAATAAAAAATAAATTTAAGTTGAGGATTTTAAAATGTCATCACTTTCTGATATACACTTTATTGTATGTATCTGATAAAGACATCTATTTAATATAACTTGGAAAGTGTTTAATGAAATTTCATCTTGCATTTCCTAATCGGATTGCTTATCTGAAGGAATTGTCGGCATATGAAGAACAGCTATTCCTTCAATCAAATCAACCATTTCATCGAAAACCATTACATCATTTTCCTTATCGATTTCTTTTAAACTTTGACACTTATTTTGAACGAAACGAAAAGCACTATTATTGAAGCCGGGTTGAAGTGATTAAATAGGCGCCCACCGATTAATAGTGTAATCATCACAGGTATCCTAACAGAGCACTGTAAATTAAAATACCACCTTACGAGACTGGGTATATATACATATCTAGACTGTAGATTCTGTGAAGAGAATAAGGAATCGGCTGCATATGTACTGTTAGAATGCCCTTCACTATTGCACTAACGGAATAGGCTCCTGGGAATGTATATTTTTACGGAAGAAATAATACAACTCTGTAAAGTTCTATACTACTTTTTATTGACGCAACAGGGCTTAGAGATCTACTCTAAACCCAGAAAGGAGCACAATGTACCCGACGGTCGCAGTGCCACATCCCCTAACTATAATAATAATAATAATAATACCTAATGCAGATCAAAATTGACTCTCATAATACATAAGAAATACGAGTTGTATGTTATGCTGTGAGTATTTTGTTTTTAGTAGAGACCTAATCATGTTTTATTAGTATCGGTTTATGTTTTGCGTTTTGTTATTAATAAAAAAATTAAATAATATTTTAATAGAGAAAACTGCACAGCACTCAAAATCATATGAAATTATTTAGCCTACAATATTAGTACTTATATATATATGTAGGTATATTCTTGCTATTGTATCTGCAGGAGCAATAATCGTATAAATTATTTCACATTAAACTTTAATTTTTGGTCTTTTAAATTATATGACTTGGGTTTTATGAATTTGCGATGAAAATAACAATTTTGAAAATTTCTTTATTGTGGTTGGAAGATTCTTAAGAAAGACCGCCGCTGTGGTTGCAATAGCGAGACTTCAAAAGAGTCTAAATTAAGAAAGATTGAGTTAAGATCTTGAAATAAAATAAAACATAAATGTGTATAATTTTACGAGGTTGTGAATATGAAATGTAATGTCTGTCTTTTTAAAAATAATGAAAAAATATCTTTTTATTGCTATTAAAATATTGCCAAGGCATTCACTTTCAAGTAATAAGATTCGACGATATAAAAAATAGTTGCAAATAAGTACAAAACTAAAGCGTAAATATATTTGTAGTTTTTTTTATGAGGTATTAATTTTGATTTCGTTCAAGACTTACCTCAATAGTATACTTCTTGGTAAATGTTACTATTCTGCATTTGTCTTTCGTTTTATGAAAATTTTATAATATTTTTATTTCATACGTTGTCAGTTGGCAGCACTGTATAGTCACACTTTACGAGATATAAACACAATTTGTTACTCAATGTATTTACATCAGTTGTTTTTGCAATTATACTTTTAATTGTTCTGTTATACCACAAACCATCGCTATGCAAAAGTACTATACTTAGCAAAATATTCAATAAATGAAAAGGAAACCAATGTGAATTTATTTATATTTATATTTATCTCTAAATGAGATGTGAACGCAGTTTAAGATTTTTGTAATCTGGGTTCCCGGTCAAAGAGATATTTTCGGCAATTGCAAAGCAGATGAGCTAGCCAGACGGGGTGCTTCAAGAAACCACTCGGAACACTTTACAATCTGGGCATATCGTTAACATCATACAAATTGCTATTGAGTTCTTCCTGTTCTGAACTTTTTATTAAAAGATGGGAAGACTCTACGATATGCAGGCATCTGTATGCAATTTGGCCACACACCAATATAAGAAAATTTAACTCTCTCATAGAGATGCCCCGTAGAGATATCAGTCTTGCAGTAGGTTTACTTACAGGTCATTGTGTTCTAGGTAACCATGGTAAGTGACTAAATCTTCCTTTCAATAATATCTGCCGCAGTTGTGATGAGTATGATGAAAGTGCCGGCTTCTGTCCGGCAAATGCACATTTAAAGGTCTCTCTCCCTTCCTTCAAATAGCATCATAAGCTTTGCCAAAGTTTCTAGATGGTTTTAACTCTTCGATTTTTAATAATACGGCAGCAGAATTGGCCTATAGGCTTAAATGATTCTCCCTGGGATCGCCAGTATAACCTAACCTAACTTTTGGGATGTGTGTGAGGTATATTAAAATCTTCCTTCAATTTAATATGAAATTTTTATTAATATCACAAGGTACAAAAATGATCTTTTTTGGTCTATTTATTTAATTTTAATCAGACTCTTAAATTTCTACTATAAAATGTCATTATTTAGCGAATGATATTCAATATTAAGAATAGACATAATTTTAAACATATTATAAAAAAAACTATTTATCTAGATCTGAGTATTTGTGAAGGAAGTATTAGCTGTTTCTGTTTTGATTACTTGATGCAGTTTCTGTGATTCTGGTCAAAGAAGATGCCTAATTTATTAGCATAAGCCTTTATACAACAAACAAAAAGTAACCTAAAAATTATTACGGGATTATTAAGCAGTCACAGTAGATTGAATAATCACCTAACAAAGTTAGGATTCCAATCCAACTCAGACTACAGATAATGTAAAGAAGAGAAAGAAATCATATACCATGTGCTATGGGAGTGCCTGGTTCTGATGCACAAGTGGTAGAAACATATCATGGAACATACCGATTTAAAGCTAGGCCCTATACTGTTTTTCATTATAGAAATTACATTTGGAGTAACACTTTAATCCGACAAAGGAGCATAATAGATTTTTTAGGTCGCAGTCTACTATCTTTTTTCATAATATTAATAATAAGTCACGAAGAAAACTGTTGATTTTAATGCACGTTCGTCCTTATTCTCTTGCGTAGCCGCGCATAATTCCTGCATAGCTCCACTAAACACACATACGTTCATATGTAGGTACATATGTATGTGAACATATATTGCAACAATTATTTTCGCATTTGGCAGGTTAAATTTAATTTTTTAACATATAAATTAAACAACAACAACAAAAACAAAAGCTAAGCAAAAACAAAAACAATTTCAACAACAATAATAATAATTATAATAATTAAATGAAGAAAAGTAAAATCAAGAACGAACGTAGTTGTTCGTCTCTCATCTGAAGCAATACCGATTCACGCTTCGTAAGTGTGAAACTGTCATGTTCAAACAACGTGTACTACAAATGCACCAACAACAACAACAACAACAACAAAAGCAATATTAAAAACAACAATCAAAATATTAATAACAACAATACTAACACATAACAAACACAACACCATAAAGAAATATTATTACGTTCTTGGATAATTATAATTTAACCAACAACAGTGAACACACACACATACACACACTCACGCACACATAGTCCGCATAGAAGGGGATGTAGTAATGCGCATTAGTACGTTGGTCATTTGTCCATATGACTTTCAGTCGCAACAGTTATTATTATTTCAGTCTGTCAGTCTTACTCACTCTTTAACTGTTAATGCGTCTTACTGACTTTGAGTCTGAACTGCCCCGAAGTACTCTGTGTGTGTAACGTTTACTTCCGATCCAACGACTGACACTTACAATGAAGACATTAACGTTAATGGAATTGTTATTAAGGCGTTGCAGGCGATCGTCGATCCTTTCCCCATCTCCATGCACGTTACTGATCCCCACTACGCCGACTGTGCTGCTAACATATCTGCTACTCGTCGCTGCTCAACGTTCTTTTGCGTTGTGTGCAAATGCCATTTTGATGGGTTATGTTAATTTACAAAAGCCTATTTACAAACACATATGCTTGTGTGCGTATACATTTGTACTACATCTAAATAATAAATGCTTACGTGTAAATTTATGTGTATGGCTGTGTGTGTATGGTCTGTGTTTATGACTTATGCACATTAACATTTGAATGCGAAAAAGCCTCAGTATCTGGCACATTCCTTCACAACAATTTGCCCTCATCAAAGTTCTGCGGCATAGAAAATTATATTCATATTTCTTTTATTATTCAATTTAAATTTTATTTTATTATTTTTTATTATCACTGTATTCTATATTTATAATGAATTATTTCATATTGCCGCATTCGTAAAATTGTGTCTGCTTCTTCTTTGAATTAAATAAGATAGAGTTCAAATTTAAAAGAACTTTTTAAAAATAAATATTTGTAGTAAAGCGCCATCTGTTTAAAGTGACACATAATGACACATAACGATTTATAGTGTAAGGTAACGATAATAATCATAATGATAAGCCTTCCTTGACGTCAATGATTTCGAGCAGCCTCTTGTACTGGGCATAGGCTGTCTATAAGTCGCTTTCACTTTTCGCGCCACAACGTTATATCCTTCATATCAGTAATGTTGCTTATTCTTCTTCCTAGGGGCTTCAAAATGACCTGTTCGTTTTGGACGACCTCTTCCTCTGCTACCTACCTGGTTGTATATAAACGCCCGTTGACAAATTTTGGTAGGATCCTTTCGAAGTGTATGCCCATCTATCCAAATATTCTTTTGCAAATTTCAAGGTTGACATTTATTACATTTGTTCTGATGCAAAGGTCTTGATTTGATATTCTATTAGGCCAGAAAATACGCAAAACTATGTAGAGACAGCAGTTGACAAAAACTCTCAGCTTGCTAACAGGTTTCGCAAGCATACAGGAGAACTGAAAGAACGCATGCTTTAAAGATTTTTATCTTTATGGGTAAACTATAGGTATGGGAGCTGCACACTTTACGAAACCTAGCAAAAGCGCTCAGGACTTTGTTTATTCTAGTTATCACATCTTGCGCTGTACCTCCATCTTCAGACACAATACTCCCCAGATACTTGAATACATTTCCGCGTTCAATGGTCTCTGTTACAGGATTGAAGAAGTGTATTATATCGAGTGGAAAGAACGATAAATGCGATACAATAAATCTGAAAAACTAAAGATCTTAAAACTTATAAGGAATGTCACACAAATTTTAATAATAGGGTTACATTAATCATAATAATTTTAATTTTTTTTTTTTTTGCAACTTACAAACGGATGAAAAACCTAAATTAATGTAATTTTGTAAATCATAAACATTTCCAGTGCAAGATCTTCCTGAGTGCTTGAAATATTTTTATGAATTATGATTTATAAGTATCAAGGATATGGTAGTTGCTTCAATTTAATATATATTCAAATGCCAGAAATTTTGAATTAAATTCGTGTAAATATATTAAATTTCACTTTCTTAAGAATAATAAGATGTCTTGGTCTAATTTACAGGTTTGCAGCTGGAACTGTCTTTGTTTAAATATTTTATAAAATTAAATGATGATATACTGATGTACACTATTTTAGAAATGTAACTATTCGTACTTATAGTTTTTAAAAATAACATAGTACTTTGTGTGAATGAAAAGTGCTTTATAGCAACATTATTTTTTATATCAAATTTATCTGTACTGTTTCTATTTCTCGAATTTTTTTTTTTTAAATATATAGTATAATTTGTATTTTAACAGTTGTCGCTTCTCGAGATACCATAATATATATCATTATACATTTATTTCTTCATTGGGCAATTATATGTTTTGATGTTAAGTTTTTTAAAATCTAGAACCTGTTTTTTTTTTTAAATCTAGAATATCCTAATATAATAAGACAATGAGACTAGCATTAAAACAAAATATGTTTTGATAACACCGCGTTATCTAATCTCAGAATGGTTACAGGCTCCTCGGGGAGATAAGCAGATCTGAGGTCAATTATTGCTTAGTCTAATGAAGTGATAAACAATAATTCAGTCAAGGTGCAAAGAAAGGTTTTGAAGAAATCTCGCAATTAATAAAGAGTAAAAGTGCTCAGGTGCACTGACTCAACTAGCCGCAACATATATATGTTCCTGCTTTTTAAAAATTGTAGTAGTACTGAGCGCCCCCAAATCGTTGGTCACCTAGTTCTTCCACCGAAAATGCGGACATTCTTTACCGCGTTTTCTATTAGTTTAGGATACCAAAAAGTATTCGCCACTGCGATAAAGTAAAAGTAGTTCAAAGAGTACATTTTGTGTTCTTAACAAAGTTTAAAGTTTGTTTAAGCTAATCAAGTCTGCATAACAGTATATTAGCGGTCTTTTCTAGCTTACTAAATATGTAATAATATATACATACACATTGCAAATCAATGTTACATGTCTACAAGTATATATATAAGTTAGTTAGAAATTAAATTATCTTACTGGAAGAGGAGGCCAGAACAGAAAAAAGTAGTCATTTTATAATGATATATAATGCTATTTGTTAAGATTTGACTTATGATAGAGCGGCCCGATCTTTTTAGATGATAGAGTCTAGACAATCAAGCAAATATTCTGGCTTGAAGTTTGACATGAGCCTATAGTTACTCAACGTATTTTTGTTTAATTTTTTAAATTCAGATTTTACTAGTAGTATTTGAAGATCTTTGTAGATTCGTTCATTTATAATGAACCATGGTGTTCCAATAATCACTATTAATATATTTGTTTTAAATATATTAATATTCGCAGCATTTGCATTGTCATATCAAGTTGAAGATCATATGTCCAAGTCAACTTAATGGTGGTATTGTGAAATAGAGCTTTATTTTCCAATTTGAAAGGAGACTGACTGTTGAGAAGCTAGGCGGATTACTCGTGAATCATACCTGTTAGAGGTGAACCTGACATGGCAGCATTTTTATTTATTATGACACAGTATTACTGTAGAAATAACAAGACAATTACTTACAGGAATGTCTGATGTTAACAAAACTTAGAAGACGACCAAGGACGCTGTCTTGAGCAACATTGAGATTTATAGGTAAAAAACTTATGTAAATGATAGTGGTGGTATATTGAAAGATAGTATATATTTTATTTTTTTTTTAATAGTTCCATTAAAACACTGCAAAACAATACTTTCTGCATCCGAAAGTATGTCAAGACGTTTAATAGTTCCATGATTTTATTTTGGTTCAAACAGCTGTGAATGGATTATATGATTTTCAGTATAGTAGAGCTGCATCTTTCTAAGAATAAATTAAATGATCAAAATAATACATCGGCTAAATTCTAATGCAATATGGTTGAAGTTTAAGTTTTACTATTGACAAATAGATGGCGCTTAGCGTTTTATTAGGGAAGTCCATACTTTTATCGTATTTTCTTTAATCATTTGTGGCGGTAATTAAAGTGAAAGTGAAGTAAGCACCTTTTTAAGATGCAATGATACTTTTTTTTATTTTATCGGTCCTTTTTTAATCCATAGCAAAGTTCTTCTGTTTAATAATTTGTTAAAATGTTGAAAATCGTGATTAATTTGTGGCAAATAACTTTCTTAATATTTTATCGAAAGTAAAATTCAATTTTAAAATTCGTGTGTTTTGTCGAACAAAAACTGAAAACAAAATATAAAGAAAAAAAAACTTTTTCAATTTTAGCCATGAAATCAAAATGCAAGTATCTTGTATAGCCAATGAGAAAAAAAATGTAAAAAAATAGGAAAAATAGTTACAGGAAGAGTAGGTGCGCATGGCCCATAGAGCCGTCATTTTTATAGCAAAAAGAAGCTGTCGAAAGCATTTGACAGCAACTTTAATACAAAATGTAAAACAAAAAATAAATATTTTTACACTGCAAATTTTTGTGCAAACTAAAGTAAAAAAAAGCCATTGACTGAATTGCCATGAAGCAAATTGCATGGCAGGTTCGGACTCGTAAATAAAATTAAACGGAAACATTGAAAAATGTTTTATTAAAGTTAACTTGGCAAACACTGTTCCAGGCATTTCAAATTGGCTTTATAATCTTTTGTTTTACAAATTAAACCTTTTCACTTTTAATGTACACACCCCACAAACATATTTTTAAAGTGTTTTTCTTACAACAACTGCAACTGCAACAACTGCACAACTGCACCAACTGCAACATCGAAAACAACAACATATATGCCAACTATAATACACTGGCGAGCTGAACTATGAATTTGGGTATTAATCCAACAAATCCAATGAGTTCAACATGAATAAAAGCTAATCACATAATGCACATATAAGAGTCCGCACGTTGCGACTAGGCGAGCACAGCTAACCTATAATCAAGTGCCAACATAAATACAAAACATAATAACGCAAGGCTCCAGCCCTAGAGTTGAACGCAACAACAACAATAACAACTAAGTATATAATTCCTGATATATGCGTCAGTAGAAACGCTTCTAAAGTTGGGTCAAACTTTAAGTCTTCCTTTAAGCCTCTTTAAGTTTCATAAATGCATGGACAGTACAATGGCAGGACGTTTGGAGAAGAAAACAAAAATTATTAAATTAAATGGAATGCTTAATCGGTCAACATCGACTATAAAAACAACACTACAAAAACAATATTCTTCCATTTTGAGTGAAAAATATTTTGAATTTTGCAATAAAATATACTTAAAATCATCAATCAATCAGTAGAGCCTTTAAAGTAAACCCAATCTAGTGCAATACAACTATACCACCGCTTAATCAAAACCTCCAGCTTATATTCTTCGCAAGCAGATTAAAGTAGGGTCTTCAATTCCATTAGCGAAAAGTTTTTATGACTTTCAAAAAATTCAAAATACAAACTAGTAGTTTTAGGCTTGGGATCAAAAAGACGTAACAGTGTTTAACCGCTTACATTCATTAAAATTTTTGTAAAAATACTCTTGCACAACTATTGTGCTTTGCGCTAACGCAGAACAATCAAAAGTATAATTCCAAATCCGCTGATATGATAATCAGGGACCGTAACAGTTATCATAAAAAAAATAAAAATCATCTTATAACTGTTATCATATGCATTTTAAAATAAAACTCAAAAAATAATAATTATTATATGCCTTTTATTTTTTTCGCGCAGCAATAACTCTTAAAATTTGCTTCTTATTTTAAAACGCACAAATAACTGGTATACTTGCGTTATATAATATAAAAAGCAAGAGTATCGCGCAAATTCTGCGCGATATTTTTAAAATGAAAATATAAAATGCAATTTTCATACAAGGTAGTTTTTGCAATTCCATAGAAAATGTTTGAAAAGGTTGGTGCAGGTAAAGATTTAGTTCAGTTTTTTTGTTTTTGTATTTTGCATTTATATTTTGTATTTACATTCGTATTTTGTAGGAGAACAAATTTGTATGTAAAATACAAAAACAAAAAACTGAACTAAATCTTTACCTACACCAACCTTTTCAAACATTTTCTATGGAATTGCAAAAACAACTACCTTGTATGAAAATTGCATTTTATATTTTCATTTTAAAAATAACTCTTGCTTTTTATATTATATAACGCAAGTATACCAGTTATTTGTGCGTTTTAAAATAAGAAGCAAATTTTAAGAGTTATTGCTGCGCGAAAAAAATAAAAGGCATATAATAATTATTATTTTTTGAGTTTTATTTTAAAAAGCACAAATATAAAAAGCATGCATAATATTAAGGATAAAAGTTGTTAGAATGATAACTATTTACTTAAATAAGAGTTTAGACAACTTTTTGTTGCTGCTTTTTTTCATAAAAAATTTTAAAATAACTGTTATTTTCGGTCCCTGATGATAATTAACTGCTTAATTTATTGGTTTGTTGGTTGCAGTGGTAGGTCAGCAGATATTTTTTCGCTAAGCGCAATTACCGATTTTTCGCTATTTTACTTCCACATTTGTTGCAAGAAACCTTAATATATAAATAAAGTAAATTAAATAAAAAATTAATTAAATATAATTTTAAAAATATATAAAATAAATTAAATAGAAATTAGAAAAAGTACTTTCCTAAAAGTCTACTTCTGGGAACTAGAGATGAACATTCACAGAGATAACGCTAAATTGTTTTTTTTTGCTATAAGTTTCCACAACTTCCGCAATAAGTATTAAAAAGAATAAAAAAATAAGTTTCCTTGCGTGGGCCCATACACCACTAACCAGAGAGAACTGCAGTAAGACTTGAAGTATTCATACGATATCTTTCAATGAGTTTCGAAAACTTGGCCTTGTTATATGAGAGCCAACCGGCAAAATACACATGATCTTAGTATTTCATTTAATATAAAAAAGTATGTTAAATTACTTCTTTTAGTGATTTCCAGACAAATATAAATCGATAGCCGTAGAGATATATTTAGGGAAGCCCAAACCTTTTGCTTTTTTATTCCCTTAATGTTCCTATGTTCAGGATATATACAATAGCAGGACATATACAAACATTTTAATTCTGGTTCTGGTTCTCAATCGTTTTAGTACAAAGTGTTAGCCAAAGTTTAACGCTACTTCAATATTTTTCTAACACTAATTTTAAACAGAAGCAACACAAGTTACACTGTTACTATCTCACTTGGTTACAGTCCACTTAACATAAGATCGTGAATATCTCTAATGTGAACAATGGAGAGTGTGGTTTAAAATTCATGTGTACTGCTTATAATTTAAAATGTAGACTGAAGGCATTGACAAAAATATTCATAGCATTGAGAATAGCATTCAGGCATGTAGAGTTCCATTCCATGGAATACGTTCGTATGGCTCTCACAAACCAATACGTCCTACGTCTTTCCTGTTGGAGGAAGACCATCCTTTATCACTACAATGCAAACTTCTACATATAAACTTTAGGCGTCAGACTAAAAAGGCAGCCCTCGTATAAGATGCTACATCAGCACCTTGTAACATCATTTGAGAAACTTCACTGATCCCTTAATAAATTTAAATTTCCATTGAACTAAAATTACTTATCAAAAATGTAGCGTGTGTCTATATAAACAAAGTACTTTAGCAGAAACAAAAAGAAATCTGTGTAGTAAAAATTCATCGAGAAATACTTAAGTAGATGAGCAGACAAATACAGAGATAGACGGACGAGAACTTCAGATCGCATAGCGTACTCGTATATATTCAATTGTATTTAAATATATAAAAAACAATTTGCAGTTAGCATAGCATTTGTTATAGTTGCTGCAATTGTTACTGTTGTTGGAAATGTTGCGGTCGTTGTTGGTGATGTTACTGATGTTGTTAGTGTTGTTGGTGTTGTCTGTTTCTCTGTTTTATAGTGAATTCTACACTTTCGAAGGATACAAAATACGATTGAGTTTACCACTAAAATAGTGAATTTCCCTTACAAGCAGAGGAACATACATATTAGCCCGACGCAAGAAGCGGCGTGGTGGAATGGAGGAATGGCGGAATGGTGAAACCCTGGAATTCTCATATTAACTCGTATACGTTTACTGCTTGACATACAAGGAGGATAGGCAATTGGACAGCACAATAAATTTTTAAGCGCTACCAACAACAATTCGTCTTTTGACTTCCCTATTCTCCGTACTCTGTTCTTTGTTTGTCTTTAGTATGTGCCTAGTATTTTGTGTGGTTGGTAGTAATAATGTTTGTCTGCTGAAAGACCCCTAAGAAGAATTATTTATAGTCACAATTTATTTGCAGCTGTAAGTTGAAAATTCGAGCAATGTTTGTTTTAAAAGCAGAACGAAAATCACTTAAATATACTCGTACCTCTCTATATTCAGATACAATATTTACATATAAATAGTAGCAAAAACATCGAAAACAAAAACTAAAAGGAATGTTTTTAATTATATAGATACGCTCCTCAAAACCGAAAATTTATTTAGTATGTCAGCGCTTTGATGATCTATCTACTTCTGCGTTCTGCGATGTATGAGATGCATTGGACGCCTAAACCAGAGGTTGGTACTTTACTATTTTTCTTATGCTACTATTGGTTTGGGTTTGTATATTCAACTAATTAGTGGAAAAATATAAGCATTTCAAGAGGCATTAATTTGACTTATTGAACAAGAAGACTAATGAAGTCGAGCAAATTTTTACAAGAACTATGCGTAAGAGATTCCTCAAACAAAAGCTTAGATGGCTTAAGTATTGATTTGAATATTTTCATTAATTTACGTATGTGTAGTTGGAATATATGACGAATATATAACGAATGCATGAGAACTCGATAACGACGTGCAATTCCTTAAAGACTGACTGACTTATAAACACCATGTATTATTTACACATACTAACATAAACTAAATATAGACGAAACTGCAGTATTTTAGAAAAAAATTGATTAGTTAATATTGTTTGAGTGACAAATTAAAAATATAGAGAAAAGTGAATTAAATTAAATAATTTTAATTGTGATTGATTTTCCGCGAACTGCAGCTTTTTCTCCATATCATGGGAAGTGGCATTTCAGCCAAATAATGTTTCCATTTATACAGCGAAGATGACAAATGCATGTATTGGAAGCCAAAATTTATCTGTGCGTAAATGGTCTCCAAACTCGCCTCTCGTAAATATAATTGAGATTGTTCGGGAATTGCTTTTATGTTAGATATATGATTCAGTAAGTCTGAATCTAAAAATTTCAAAGGAATAACTCTGCTTTTCATAGCACATAAAATATTCTTTAACTCTCTTTCTTTTTCGAAAATACTTTCAAGCCAGACAAAGCAGCCATTGTTGGAAGATATTCAGCAGAAGTTCAAATGAAGAATCCACTATAAACGAGATATATACAAAGAAACAATTATAAGTGAAAATATATTGACATAATATCACTACAAACCATTTATTCATAGCTTTTAAAGGAAGAACAATATCATAAAAAGGGGCTTTGTGTAAATTGAAGTAATAAACAAGGTGCACATAATATGTCGTCATCACAGAATTTAAAACTAGGCCAGAATTCAGACAATGGAAAATATCATCAGAGAATTAAAAACCAATACAAAGGCAATAAATATTCTGTAGAAATCAATTGAACGAAATCTTTCTTAGAGATGTCCGGTAGAGATATCAGTCTTGTAGTAGGTTTACTAACAGGTTACTGTATTCTATGTAATCATGCTAGGAGACTGAATCTACCGTTCAACCATTTTTGCCGCAGTTGTGGTGAGGATGACGAAAGTGCCTTTCACCTGCTTTCTTCCTGTCCGGCACATGCGAGGCGTCGCCTTAAATTTTTGGGGGCTTTCTTTTTTGAGGATCTTGACGAACTTCGAGACCTCCCCCTATATAGTATCATAAGCTTTGTTAAAGGTTCTGGATGATTTTAGCACATGGGTTCTAAATAATACAGTATCACAATGGGCCTATAGGCCTAAGTGGATCCCCCTGGAATCGCCGGTATAACCTAACCTAACCTAATTGAACTTTAGCTTGTAAGATAAACGATACTAATCTAATAGCCAGTTCTGAGTTCTGAACTATTAGAAAAGTTTCTAGAACTGGACTAACCAACACGTATTATCAGTCGATGAATGAACGTAAAGACGAAAGAAGAGTATTTCTAAATAAAATAGAGAAACCCTTATGTCATATCACATCGCTTGGTCGTCGAAGCAACGTGAAGACAAAATAAAAGTATTTCTAATGAAAAAGCGGAAATCCTTAAGTGATAATTCACCGGTCTTCGAATCAAAAAAAAAAACAAAAGAAAAGAACTGTAAAAAAAAAACCTTTAAGTCACTACATTATTCAGAAACTTAAAATAAGAGATGAGATATGATGAAAAACAATTCTACACTCTACACTCTATACTCTATATTCTACACTCTATATTCTACAATTCTATACGCGCTTAAGTATAAACTAAAATAATCACATAAGCAAGAACGTGAATCCAAACCTAATCTCCGCAAATATCTAAGAAACACAGCTTAAGGCACACTAATAAGTATATACCTAATAAATATGAATCCTGATAGCCAAATAAAAATGCAATTGCATCAAAATTGTAATTACTTGGATCTAGACCAATGACAAGTGAATATAAATAAAAAACAAAAATGCTAAGAATAATATTTAGTTAGATAGACATGAAGCCTCCTACCAAAATCATCACTATGGATTGTGCTTCACAGTATATTGTATCTTATTATTTCAGTGAAAAGTTTTGGATGAAGACTACACCATCAAAAAACTTGGTGACATACAAACGTTGGCATGTGGGGCACAGCAACAGAAGCTATTTGGTTTTATACTATTCTCACGCACATAATCCTAATAAACCCATACCTAAAGACCTATTAAACAAATTAGAGCAAAACCGATAAAATTGTTCAAATTATCCCGAAAAAGCCATTTAATACGAACGTTTTTACCTATATGATAAAAGCGGATAACGGAATTTTGTTAAATGATTCCGAAAATGCAATCTTCATGGATAGGTTGGGGTCCTGACATACTCGCAAAAATTGAGTCCTAAAGAGTCTAATCTGTACTTATTTTTTTGAAGTGTGCACTATCATTTTTATTAGAAAAAACTAAATTACATTTTATAGTATTTTTAGATCATAAACTGCAGTCAACTATTAATTCTTATTGATATTGACGTGTTCCATGTACAGTATGTAGAGTGTCTTAATTTTTAATCTAAACATTTTATCAGGCAAGTGTTCTATTGCTAAAAATGATTACTTCATCACATAATGCCTTTTATGTTGTTCTGAAAACCAATCTGTAATATTTTCACTGAATATCATACGTCTTGAAATGTAAATCTTTATGAAAGATATTGCACGCAATGCCATAAGATAGTGTAAGTTCTAAACGTTCTAAGATGTTTAATTGGTTGTTCTTGCTTTTGTTCAAAATTTATATTAACAACATCGTTAATTCAAGCAGTGCGTTTACTAGATATGTCATACCTAGCTTCAATAAGAAGATTTCATAGGTTTCTGCTATAAACTTTAATATGCGTGTAATAAGTATTGAGTAAAATTCTATATTATTCGAAGAATCTATTCTATTAGAAAACAATAGAGAATGCATGTGTAATTGCTTCAGTTGTGATTGAATTTCTTTAAGAGAAACTAAATATTTAAAAGTGGTAGTAATGGTAGTAAGATAACACACGCTTCGAAGATGGTCTTTACGGAAGTCATTTAAAAGTAATACATACCACATATCATTCATGATTAAGCATTTAAAAATCTACATAACTACATAGATAACTCTCAAAATAAAAAAAATGAATTAAAAATAAATGGCATCAAGAATTACATATGGTAATAATAAGAAGGATAAAAAATACGACAATCAAAATGTTGTCTGATAGTCGGGCGGCCTTACTGGTTTTGAATTCTGTCAAAATTTATTTAAAATTGCTATAAATATCGCTATACGATAAACTAAAGCAAAGTATCACAGTTAATTTGCAGTGGAGATTAGAGCATGAAAGATACGACTGCAACAAAAACGCCGACTATATCACCAAAAGAGGAGTCTAACTTAGTAATATCGCCAAAAGAGGAGGGATTTAACTCAGTACAGGAAGGAGCACTAATTCAAAAACTACTGTATGAACTGGAAAAGCTCAAGACACCTGAAGAGATTAATCAACTTAAATATATCCCCTGCACTGAGCAGAGAGTACACAAGAATTCTCATCGGTTTTATAACATAGCACTGTAAGGTAAGATGTCATCTCAACAAAAAGGAGCTTTTAAAATCCAGTGTTTGCCACTTCTGTGAAATAAATGTTGCAACGTCTAAATATATAATCTGTGAAAGTTAAAAATTGAGTAGTGCTCAAGTTTGTAAACTTTAATCAAGTGGTCCAAGATTAAACCATCCAAGTTACTCACGTTCGTTAAAAGTTTAATTAAAAAGTCGATGGAATTGGAATAAATCACTTGAGTCGCAGTGTAAAACAGTTCCATTTAACAATAACAATAAATAAAAATGAGAAACAGATAAGATTATTATATGCTGGACGCTTCAATTTTACAATGGATTTAAGTAGAGTAGCCTATTCTGGGCTAGCCATCTTAAAATATTTATTGTACAATTGATCTATAATTTCTCAATCTTTATTTGCACTCACTAGCTATGTTACAAAGCCTACTTTAAATAACATTGAAATAATTTCTAAGCCAATCTCTAAAAGTGAAATCGATCTGCAATAAGTACACCCCAATTTTTTCTCTTTCTTTAGTTATGAAATATTTCGAATTATACTACTTTAATGGCGTCAGTCAGAAGTTTTCAAACAAGATTCGATATAAATGTTTCAGTCACTTATTTTTATAATATATTCTCTATGTTAAAAAACAAGTGCACACCATTTTTTAAAATTTTGTCACATTTATTCCAAATAGGACGTACCAGACTCGAACCAACAGTTCTTCTATTGTCCACACTGTATAGAACACCATATTTGGTGCATTTGTTGACTCAAATATTCCATATATTAAATCCCAAACATATATCTGTACAGATATGTCATATATGCAGCAGATATACGTTTTTACAAATGGTATATTGATTGTATTTTTCTTTTAATTTGTTTAATTAAATGTTTTTTTATGAATTTAAATTCAAAGAGAATATTTTGAAGAAAAAAAACCTGTTATTAAATCGCCGATTTATATGCGAGCTATATCTGAACCTAATATAGCTATACAGATATATCATATATGTAACAGATATATGTTGTTATATGTGTTGTTTTTTTTTTTAAATTATAAACATCACATCCTTCAGCTTCAATATAAACAAAACTATCGGAAGTGAGCTTCCTTTATTTTTAATAAAGAAATTAAAATAAGATTTTGTACAGAATATACTTATAGTGGATTCAGATAAGAGAATATACACAATTTTATTCACACAAATTCAAATTTTAATACAACTACATTGTTTCATTAAATATTATAAAAGAGTTCAAACTTATGATTATACTTTAAAAGATGTAATAGATTGCTCATAGGTGAAACGATACCATTCCAAAAGCAATTTAATTAAAATTGTATATTAAAATAAAATACCTAACATAGTTGTACTAATGTGTTTAATGGACTAATCCAGTGAAGGCCATGAGAATTACAATTTATAATTATGTGAAAACATTATACATACAAAAATGAATATATGTGTGTGTGAACTGCTATCAAACATTATAATCCTATAATCCTTTATTTCAAGAAATAAAGTGCATGAAAATCTGAAGACGTCAACTAAGTGTTAGTATATGTATATAGACGTGATATCTAATATATTTTTGTTACTTTGTTTTTTAATAAAATAAATCAGTTTTTAAATGTTTTAAAGAAAAACCAGTTTAATATTTTAATAAAATAATGGAAAGTTATTGAAAAATGTTTTGACGAAGCCAATTAGACTATATTAGATTTTAATGAGCTATTAGGGAAGTTGGTTCTATTTGCTTCTATTTTTTTGATTCTATAAATTTATTAACACGTTTAATATTTGCACCATTGTCTGAGCATCGACAGGATAGGATAGGATAGGGCTTAGAGAACTGGCGTATGAGCAATCACAATAATATTCCAACAAAAATAATATTTTATACCATTTCCTTAAAAAAAAAATTTGTTTAGAGTATCATTAAGAGGGTTTTTGATAAATACAAATCGCTTATTTCAATTTAATCGCTTCTCTGTTCTTAAGGTAAAAATATTTGTGACATATAAACGTATTACAGGACGAGTATTATATATGCTTGTCTATAGTATTGTGAGTAATTTAAAAAAATAAAAAATCTTGAAATTAATATAATATCCAAATATTCATTGACTCCGAGAGTCCAGTTGAATCGAAAAACTAAAATAAATTTAGTTATTAAATCGAGGACATTATGTTAATTTTTCCATCAAAATAAATTAAAATCGAGACATTTTTCAAACAGGGAATACGAAAAATATTATACGAAGACACACAAACGTTTGCAAAGTTAGGATTGAAAAAAAGAAAATTGATGTTAGGTGTTTGGTAGGATTGCGAACGTTGTCTGTCAGAATTGATTCGTATCTTATAGCTGCAACAAGAAACTATAAACAGTAATAATTGATCAATTTTATTATGATGCTCACTCACTCTAATATTTGGGCACCCGGCATACACTTAGAGAATCTACTCAAGAATCGCATACACTTAGAGAACACTTAGAGAGGCATACACTTAGAGAATCTACTCAAGAATTGAATTTTCTTCAGTTTGTCAACTAAAGCTGACTACCGATTGGTAACCAGGGTTATATGGAAACGAATTTTTTCTATTGATAACTTCAAGCTTGGAGAATATTCAGAAATCGCAAATTAATTGAATATGAAGAAAGAACGATAAGAATAATGATATGAATATTTGAATTTGAATTTCCTGAATCTTGAATATATCTTTAATATCTTCTCCAGCATTTATCAATGTCGTTTTCAATAATTATTTAATTTATTTAATTGATTTGTTAGATATAATCTAAAATCTCCCAGCAGCTCTATTAAACCCACCAATTTTCTGTATGTGAATCTTGAGTTATGTGAATATTTTTTCAGATTAATTTTGGAAAATTGAACAGTCACAATAGTTTTAACAAACTAACGATTTGATTCATATCCAACATATATTACAATATAATATCTCATCTGCAAAATTATATAAAATTGTGATAACAATTTTTTATAAAGTCAGGAAATCACACACATTGTAAGAGAGTTCCTTCCGAAAGTGCCAGAGACAATATTAACAATAGGTCTGTCAAAATAAAGATGTACTGTTTTTCAAATACACGTTTTTATGGATTATCACAGCTGTGAAATTATATTGTACAAAGCTGTGATAAAGACTGTGCTGTGATGACTGTGGTGAATACTTCAACCTCATGGTGAATTATACAACCTTATTATATAATCATTATAAAGATTCGTGATGAAATATATAAATTTGTGGGGAGTTATGGTTAGTTGTTGAGTATATCTGCATTGTATATATCTTCAACATATAATATGGATAATAGAAGAAATTATGATAAAAAAGATTTCCAAATTCTGAATCCCTATGTAGGTGGCAAATTTAAAATGTTTTCACTGTTGTTATGGTTTATTTTGTTCTTGAACTTTATCATTAATTTTTTTTATTGTTTTTTGTTATTGTTCTTCTGCTTTTTATTGGTGGTGTGCAATCCTGAACCTTTGAACTGTGAAAACTTTTATTATATTATTTTTATTTAATTCTAGTGTTGTTGTATTTGAGATTGTTGATGGTGATGTTGTTGCTGTTGCTGTTGTTGCTGTTGCTGTTGTTGTTAATGTTGTTATCGTTGTTGACTACCCACTAAAAACTTGGCAAACGTATTCAACTCATTTCCCTCAATTTCATTAAACAAACTGATTTGTAGCTGTGATATCAACTGGGCACGTTCTGTTGAAAAATTACTCTTGTTGATTTTGTTATTGTTGTTGTTGTTGTTGTTGTTGCTGCTGTTGCTGCTGCTGTTGTTGTTGTTGTTGTGTTGAATTTGTTGCAGTTGTTGGCATTGCTGGTATTGTTGCAGTTGTTGATATTGTTGCTGTTGTTCTGTTATGAAGTTACTGTAGTTACTGCAGTTCTTGCTGGCTTAAGAACAGAATCTACCAAAAGACAAAAAATCAACAATAACAATAAAAACAAATCGAGCGAAAACTTGTGGTGGTACCAACCATAGCTGTGGCAACAACTTGCAACATGCGAGATGAATGATGGCAAACAAATTCTAAACGACGTCATGTATGCCGCAATTGCCAGTTTCACATTTTTCTCGTACCATGAACTCATTTATTGTTTTTGATAGTATTGTAGTTGTTGTTGTTGTTGTTGGTGTTAGTGTTGCTGATAGTATTGTGGTTATTGTTGTTGTTGTACTTAGTTGTTGTGATTTTAAGCAAACAGCAGTGTCGTAGTTAAATTTCCATTCCAAAGAATTCTCATACAAATTCGGTTTCTACTAAAACTAATAATGCATGTATGCATATTACTTGATGGTTGGAAAGGTTTGAACGTTAAATCCCCTTCGTTCCGATCTTCTTCGTTCTTCCTCTTCTTCGGCACAATTCTGACTCTTATTCTGGATTCTGTGCAGCATCTTATCATAAACACTTTATAGTTGTTTTATATGCATGTATGTTGTTGCATTTTGTTGTTGTATTATGTCGTATTGTTGCAATTGTTGCTGTCGTCATTCTTAACGCTGTTGTCGTTATTATTATTTGTTGCATATCCTTCATTTCAGTGTTTTGAGGCATGAATTATTTCCTTCGGATTTGTTGCATATCAATTTCAGGAGATCACTAACTTACCTCTTCACTTAACAAAACAATAATGAAAAACAACACAATTAATTGTGAAAAAAAATTACAAGAATATATATAGTAAATAAAATAAATAAATCAAAATAAAAAATAAAATTAATAGAAACAATAAACGTAACTAAGAAAAACTAATATCAAATCTCTACATCTAACATCAAAGGATTCTATGTTTATAAAAAGGAAGAAGAAATTTGTTTTGAGATTTTATCAAAAATATATGTTAATTATTTTATTACATTTATTAGATAAAGTTATTTTATTTAGTAAATTATTTTGGAAAACTGCATTTACTCGAATAGTTATCCTCAATATATATTGAATAAGAGATATGTAAATTTATCTAAGCACACGTTTAGATACAATCGCAGGTGGTAATGAACATATACATTTAAAAAAAATTTGACGAAATTTTCTTTAAACTCACAAAACACAAAAAGAAGCTATCAGAAGTCAAAGAAGTATATATACTTAATAACAATATTAATAATTTGACATATTTTTCTTTAACTTTTTTCTTCAAATTTTTTTTTAAGACATTTTCTATCAATTTAATAGAAGTTATTCTATTCTGAGGTATATTTCTATGCAATATCAGCTTTTTGAAACTTATTAAATTGCTCATATTTCAAAATTTAATTAGTATTCAGAATTTGACACTCTTCAGATGTTCAATAAACTCATCCCATTCTGATGTGTATCTCTCAACTATATAACATTTGTTAAAATAAGTATAGCACATATAACACTTTTTTCTAAAAGTCAATCAGGAATCTTATACTAACATTATTCCTATATTTAATAAAAGTCATCCCATACTGTATCGCATCTTTAAACAAGTTCTGTTATCTTAAACCAATAAAATACATATAAAATTACTCTCCGGTAGTTAACCATTAATCCATGTTCCATATCCCATAAGAATCGTTCCATAAAAATCTGTGGTAACTGAAATTTATAAGTGAACAATAGTAGCTGAGTGATGTACACTTTATCTATTTACTTCAAAATTTTGTTAAACTTTAGTTCACAAAGTTGACATATCATGTAATGTCAGTTACAGAAAAGAAAAAAAAATTAAATTCTGTTTTAATTTAGGTAAAAGTGACACAAAACCAAATGAAATACTAAAAACTATGTTTGAGAACAAACGTTTGGGCAATTCCGTGACGGTTATAAGAAGATCCTTCAAAGGGTTCCCGTGATCATCAAAACAGAGATTCAGCACCGTTCGGAAAAAGCATTTACAATTACTAAAACATGGAGTGAGTCAAAAAATTTCTCTGAAGCGACCACTGTGTGTATCGTCAAGGAGGAAACTAAAATACCGAAAAGCGCAGTCCACTGAATTTTGAACGAAAGCAAGTCAAACGAGAGGACTGTACGCACAGCCTGCAGCATACTCTAAAGGACAGCGAAAAAGACTGGAGAGTTCAGCATTAGAAATACTTGTTATAGATATCCGTGCCGAGTCAGTCAAGCATTTTAGCTATTCTAACTGGTGATAAAACGTGGTATTTTCAATAGAAATTATAAAGAAAATGTTAGTAATCGGTTTGGTTATGACCAGAAAAATCAAAGAGACGAAAATTATGGTTCTGAGAGAGCAAAATGAAATGTATGCTTAAATAGGTGATAGTAAACACAGCATATTATCTGGGAGTTCTCCAACAAATGTTCGATAGAACTTGGCGAGTTCAAAAAGTTTGACTGGAATATTAAAAAACAGGTAGATGGTTTTTGTTGCACCGTAACATACAAGTATAGTACGTGATTTCTTGAAAAAAGACATAATTTTTATTAATCATATATCGGATTTGGCTTCATGCAATTTTAATATATTTTTAAACTAAAATTCTCAGTAAAAGAATATGATTTTAAAATCTTGAAAAAAGTTTTAACTGGTGTATTGGAAGGAATGTCGTCTGATGGGTTTTAAGAAATATTTCGAGAAATTTATAAAACAATTCCAGAGTTGTGCTGACCCAGAAAGAGTTTTTTTCCAATTAAATTATTTATATAATAAAAGCCTTATATATTCTGTAGATCTAATCTTACCGGATGTAGGATAGATTGGAAATGAAGGTATTGTACAAGATATATCATCGTCAATTGTTAAATACGTATATTTCTTAATTTTAATCGAATACCACTGCAGAGCACAATAGATTAACCTCAATACCGACAGCAGATAATTACGTGAACTCAATATACATCTCAAAAATGTAGCATATCTGAGAATCATCAACATTTTTCTTTGGACTTGAAAGCAAAAGGAAAACAAAAACGAAACAAAGTGAAATAGCAATAAAGTCCATGGCTAATATAACAACAAATGGCAATAGCAGTCGTTGTTGTTGTTTGGTTATTATTATTTGGTGAAGAGACAAGCGAAAGGTATGAGGGTACGACGGTATGATGTGGAATTTGCTATGAAATTAATGAAGGCGTTCTACCTGCAATCCATTTAATTTTTATAAACGATCTTGTCTTAATGCCACTGTGCTAGTATGTCCATTATAAATTACATACCACTTGCGTTTTGCTTTCAATTTCATAATGCTAACGATCATCATAATGACAATGTGCAATTCATGATAATGAAGTTGGCAATAATGTTCATTATTGCTGTAGTGTAAAAAATATGCGTATTATTATCACCGACAACATTATCATATATATTGTCTCTAGAAACGAAAAATGATTTTTTGGATAATTTTAAATTATTTGAAAAAGCAAAATTTTAGCTAAAAAAAAATATGGAACATAAAAAAACACCATAGCACAAACAGGGACGTGACCAAGACGGGAATGAGAGGCTGAAACCCACCCACGGAAGGACTGTATATATGTTTATTAGTAATGCATCATGGGTAAAGAAAGTCGATTCAGCATTTAATCCCCAACTTAGCAGTCGTCCCATTATTAAGTCAATTTCTGGTTACGGAACTGCACTCAGTTGTTTAGAAAGCTGTACTAAAATTCCTTAAACAAGAAATGATCTTTAAACCACCATCAGTTCTGTTAAAATAGAACAACCGACTAGATATTAAAAGATATTCGAGTACACTTAATGGAAGAAAATTGATAAGTAACTTAACCTATTTAGCTTAGCCATTTTTAAAGTATAAACAGCCTTTAATTTTGTTAATATTGATAAATCTTTCCCCACTCCTCTTTTATATACTTTTTCTGTTTTTAAGAATATTAACATCAATTGGTCTGGAAATGTTCTATTAATTTATATTAGTTATTCTATATATATAACTATATACATACAATTTATAGTTTTGACAGTAACACGTACATCGGCTCTTTGGTAATTTCTAAATTTTATGACTAATATATTTTTGTACTTAAATTTGTTAAATTTTATTTGGAATATTCTCGATTATTTCCTTGGAAAATTTTTTCTCAAAATTTTTGTATATAAATTGTATTTTATTTGATTGGTTGATCGCAGTGGCAGGCCATTAGACAACTTCCATGTCCCTATATCAGCGATTTTTATAGAAGGATAAAAACTAAATCTATCCCGCCGAATTTAGATAATTCAATAGGTCTTTCGTCTTCACCGATGAACAGTCTGATAAACCATCAAAGAAGTATCTTTCTAAGAATCTATATCTTCTGGGTGCCAAAGCCGGACATTCACAGAGAAAATGTATTATGCAGTAAGCCTTGCAGTGTTCACGCGGTCTCTTGATGAGTTCCCTAGATCTATTTTTAGTTGTTTTCGTTGATAAAAAAATCTTATATTACTTTAGCTAACTACCTTTATACATCACCAGAAGAAAACATACTTTACTAAAATGATTAATATTGTTCAAATCAAAATTAATAATATTCTAGTATATATCAATATTATTCAATGTAAGGTCCTTATATGAAAATTTGTCTTTTATTGGTGCACAAAACTATCTGACATATATAATACCTACATGCTCATACGTACACCACTACTTTCGTCTATGATTTCACTTCTCATTATAAAATATTACTTCAGACACACTGTTAGGAGGTGGCATCGCTCTATATATTCAATCGAAAGCAATCGATTGTTTTCATCTAAAAAATATATACGTATAGAGTTTCCGATATCTCCGATACCAGATTCTATTGCGAACTAATTTTGGAAATAAAAGCTCGGTTCTTAAATATCACAAATTGTTGCATTACTTGAAAATAAAGCAAAAGCGTATTAACATAGCTTAGTGAAGCGAAAATAGTGTGAAGTGCTATTTAACTTCACTTTTATTATACAATATAAGGACCAAGGTATAAAAGCAAAGTATTCGTTAAGGCTGCAGTTGTTCAATGTTAATATAAATTCATAAATTAATTTTATTTCATTTGTGATTAAATACACAGATCACGATAAATATGGTATGTTAAAGCCCAATTATATTCCCGTAGTTAGTTTACAGTTGCTGTCACTTCAAGAAAAAAATTATATTTAAAAGAATGGTAAAAAATATAGTTAAACACGTTGATAAATATTGCTTTTTGAAGGGAAAAACTATCCTAGAAGTGAAAGGTTTTATGTAGACATGGTCGTTATTAAAAACTATGTTAAATTTATAGATTTTAAATTTATACAAATTTAAATAAAGCCTCTTTAGTGACAAAGCATTATTTTCTTCTTATTGTTAAGTACATAATATAATGATTAGCGTATTGTTATCGATAGATAAATATCGGTTAGAATTCATAACTGTTCAGTTAAACAAAGAAGATGTTGATAACGCTCTATGAAAAATGTAATCAGAGCAGACTGAAAACTAAGTAGATAGATAAATGTCGTCAATCTTGGTATGAGAAGAATAGATGCATAAAGACATTTGAAGAACGACAGAATAAGTTGGAAAAAAAAGATATGAACCAATTGAGATTCAATCTAGACTGTGACACTTACTAACTTTTTGAAAAAAAAAAAATTATATTTTAATTGCTGAATTTTTGTTTATTTTTCAGTTTCGTTTTAAAAACATAAAATTTTGTTTTTTCTCTAATAATAAACTTTTAATTGTGCATTATAAATTTAATTTAAAAATTTAATTAAATTGAAAAATTTATTTGTTAATATGTACAAACATTTATACAAACACAAATGTCGATATACATAAATACATTAATAATAAAAATAAAACACTTTTACAAAAAGTGCAGAAACACATTCAAACTTAAAATACTGATGTAAGCTAAAACAGAAATATTAAACTAAATAATTAAGCATATAAAATAGTTTCAATATTAATTAAATTCATTTACAACATTCAGTTAATTATTAATTAAAAAATTTTATAGAAAATTTTAATTTCATTAAATTTTTTTAAATTTCATATTTGTACAATAAAGTTTTTAGTATATTAAATAATTTTGTTTATTATATAAAATGGAAGAATTCTCTTTTATTTTTTATTTATTTAATATATTTTGTTTTTCTTTTTTTTTAAGAACTTGATAAAAAGTTAATGGAAGATATTTATGACAAGAAATTAATTATTTTATCTAAAATTAAAAATAAGAAATTAATGCATTTAATTTAGTTACTGAATCTTTAGTACACTTTCGGTATTTAAATTGAATATTTTAATTTTTGCTAAATAAAAAATAATTTATTTAATTAAATGCTTAATTTATGGCTTTTTCACATTTTCATCGTTTATTATATTTTTTAATATTTTCATATTTGTTTTTGTGTAGTTTTTATTTTCGGTTCTATATTTATTACTAATCAATTGTGTAATTGTATACTTAAAGAGTCTTTATTGGCTTTGTAGTCTTTATTGAAAATATATACACATTTTAATGTCTATGACAAACAAAAAAAAATATTTTTTTATGAAAATATACAAAAATGTTGAGGTTCTAAAGATATAAAAATAGTCTTTTTCGAGGTAATATAAAAAACAAAATTATAACAAGGAAATTTAAAAACAATATATATAGATATTAATCAAACAAAAAAAAAAAAACGAAAATATAAAAAAACAAAAATAAAAATTAAAAATAAAACAAAATTAAAGACAAAAAAAAAATAATAAGAGCATATGCAAAACATAAAATTATAAATATAAATATAAAAATGTAAAATTAAAACAAATTGTAAAAATTTAAACGTAATGTCACATTAAATGATATTACATTTTTAACTAACTGTCGATATTTTGGTATAATTAAAAATTTTTATACCTATAAAAATTAAAACATTATTAAAATAATAAAAATTTAAATAATATATAAAAATTAACATAAAAAAATATGCATAAAAAAATTTACAAAAAAAAATTATAAAAATACATAAAAACTATATAAAAATATAAAATAAAAATATTGAAAAATATTAAATACATATAAAAGTAAAATATATAAACAAAAAAATTTTATAAAAAAGAAAAATAAAATAAAAGACAAAAATGAAATAAATGAAAAACATATATAAATATAAAACAATTAAAAAAATTACAATAAAATAAAAAAATATTTGAAAGAAATACAAAAAAAAGTATGAAACACATCAAAAAAATAAAATCTAAAAATATTAAAAAAATCTATATAAATGAAAAAATGTATAAATGTAAAAAAAAATAAATTTTAATCGTTAAAAAACATTTTAATATAAAAAATTGAAAAAAAAGAAGTACTAAAAAAAAAATAAAAAATTAAAAAAATATATAATAAAATATAGAAGCTCTAAAGAAAAAACTTTGAAAAAACATAAAAAAAAATACAAAAAGGCAATGTAATAATAGATATACAAAAATTATATAAAAAAAAAATTAACTTTTTAAATAAATTTAAAAAGCTTTAAAAATAAAAATTGAAAAAAGTTTAAATAATAATAATAAAAAATTTCAATAAAAGAGCAGTTTCTGTATTTGCTGGTGTGGTGTGTTAGTGAAATGTACTGTTGTGTGGTGAGTATCGTGATGGAAATGCAATTGATCGACATGGTTTGGTTGAGTTTCTAACTAAATAATTTAAATAAGAAGATTGCATTTAAAGAGCTACATTTTTCAGCGAACTTAATAAAATGAAAGAAAATTTTTCATTTCGTCGTTTAAATCATACTTAAGTTAATGGCAATTTTTCGTTTGCTTAAATTTTAATATTTAATTTGTTAAAACTGTACAAAAACATATTTTCTATTTTATTGTAACTATTAAGCGAAGCAAGTTCAATAAGTGTAAATATAAAAGTCGTCGTTACCACAGCCGAGAGTGGTGAGTTTGTTCTTGCTGCATACTGCGAGACAGTTTGCTGCATACTCACCAAACTCTAAAGTAGCTAGCCTAAGTCATAAATGCAGTAAGAATGCATTTATTTACACAAACATAATTTTTTTTAAAATTAAAATTTCTCTTCATTATATACTTATATATATTAACATATTATTAATGTATACACTCATATTTCTTCATAATAATTACTTAAAAATATTATATATATGCGCTTTAATTGGTATTGTTTTACATACTAATAATCACTTTTTTGTAACGCTTACATACATACAAATTTAACAATTGTTTTTTTTTTAAATATATATAGATTATGTTTAATGTAATATAATAGCTTAACTTACATACGTACTCGTATATCTTGTTCGGCGACCATATTTTTACCTCGCTGTGTTGGTTGTGGTGGATGACGCGGTAGTGACACCATTGGATGACCCGCTGGCACACCACCGAGTGGTGAAATTGAAGGTGAACGAGTTGCTAATGGTGAAAGCGATGGTGAAAATGATGGTGACATGGCCGAAGATGTGCTAAAACCTCCCGGTGCATCATGACTAATTGGTGAACGTGGCAGCATATATTGTGGGCCGCCAACTACTACAGATGATGCGTTTGAATTGGATAAATGATGTGGTGCTGTTGGTGGCATGCGCACACCAACGCCACCACTGGCTAATACTGGCATATTAATGGAGCGTGGTGCTACATTTGTGAGCAGTGGCGGTGGTATATGAGGCTTAATACTACCAACTGAATGCGCTAATGATTGTTTGCTTTTAACACTTGATGAAGCACCACTGTTACCGCTATGTACAGACATCGTATCATCTTTCAGTCGTGCGATTTCTGAAAACACATGCGCTAATGGTTGATATTGTGGACCCCAATCCAGTAAATAGTCCCAATTATAACTGCCCGTTAATTCCTCTTCACTATGAACAATAGAGCTAAGTGAGCCATTCATAGAAGGACCCACATTGCCGCTACCAACTACAGGTACATCGCCGAAACTCATAACATGATCAACAGCTGCACCTATACTACCCGCTGTTGTCGCTGCTTCATCAGCACTGCTACCTCGATCTGAAGCCGCACCAGTAACGTCATTTAATTTGGCATATATTAAATTTGTTAAATCAGATTCAGCCGCAGCATCCTCGTCGAACATATGCAGCGTATCTACCATTGGCATTGGATGATGCATATGCGAATCTTTATTTGAACCACCTATGCTATCTGAACAACGACGTGATGAGTTTGAAGCTGCACCATTTGGATTGGCATCTCTGTCAACAATACCAAGACGTGCTAGATATTCTTGCGTATTTTGTACTGAAATATCAGATATGCGTCCATCATCGCTGCCACCCCCACTTGCACCACCACGATGATGTAGTGGGCCTTCATTTATCATGCGTATTTCTTCGTCTTCGCCGTCATCCTCTGCAGAACCTCGTCCACTAGAGCCAGATTGTTCTGAACCTGACAATTCTGAAGTAGTGGCAGCACCGGAATTTGAACTAGCTGCATGTGCGCCATAAGGTGGTATTTCATCATATTTTGGTGGAGCAAATTGACCAGCTGCTGTAGCTGGAACACCGCCACCGTTACCATTGCCACCAACACTACTAACCCCACCACGTATGGGTATTGTATCAAAAGCGCTTGGATCCACATAGCTATTTGAATTGCCCACAGTTTCAGTGCTAAGATGCGGTTTACTAACATTCCGAGGCTTACGGCTCCGCATGTGTACAAAAAGAAAAATACCTGCTGCAGCACAAAGCACTAATAAAAATGCTATAAGCAAGCCCAGTGCCCAATCAGTTATACCGCCGCCAGTTACACCACCACTGCTAGCTAAATTTGTGCCAGGATCTGCTAAAGGATCGAGGGATATTTCTACTACTGTCATATTAGTGAGAGAACCTTGTCTACCCGAACTTGCCGTTATGACTAAACTGATGTCTCGCCCATCATCAAAGTTGTCATCTAATTTCTTCTTAATAACAACTGCGCCAGTAGTGCGATTTACCTTGAAATATGCATGTTGTGAACTTAATTGGTATACTACTCTACCGTCCGGGCCTTTGTCACGATCAGTAGCCATAACTTGTCCAACTACATAACCCAACGGCAGATAACCAGTAGATGGTGAAGGCATGACGAAGCGATATGTACGTTCGGTAAATTGTGGAGCATATTCATCCTTAGACTCGATTTGTATGCGTACTTTCACAGTTGTCATTTTGCCGCCTGTGTCCATGCTGCGTAGAGTAAAATCATAGCGTCGTCGTTGCTCATAGTCGAAAACGGCATTTGTGGTAATTATTCCAGTTTGCACGTCAACTCGAAACAGTTTCCAGGATACATCATCTAAGCCAACAGCTTCATGATCCACGCTATAGTTAAGATGGCCGAAAGTGCCTCGATCGAGGTCTGTAGCACGTGCGGTAAAAATACTAGTACCAACCGGTTCATTTTCGCCCACAAATTCAATATATTCGCTAACCGGAAAGTGTGGTATATTGTCGTTCTCATCGCGCAGTGATATATGGAATGCTTGAAGACTGCATAGTGGCAAAGGTGCACTGTCACACGCACGTATTATTAAATCGTAGTGCATGGCACCAGTATCGTAATCTAACTTATTGTTAACAAAGAGCACACCGGACACTAAGTCAATGGTGAACATGCCCTCATCATTTCCGGAAGTGATTTCGTAAACAACTTCTGAATTGGGTGTGTTCTCTTGGTCGGCATCAACTGCAACAAGCTTGGCTATGGAATAACGCAATGGTGCTAATTCACTTATTTCGGCTTCATATTTGGAATTTTGTTCAAAGACGGGGACATTGTCATTTGTATCGTCCACAGTAATGAAAACATTGATGGCTGCAGTGGAATTGTCTGCCGATTGAGTCAGCAACTGTTGTGGTGAAGCGTGTTGATCGGTCATGACAAGTCGCAACTTAAAGAGATCATTACTTTCACGATCCAATTGTTTGACAAGTATAATCGCGGTTGATTGATAAACTTCAAAGTAATGATCTTCGTTACCGGAAACAATGTTAAACATAAGATTGCCAACACCAAAGTTGAAATTTGCATCCAGCACATCCTGACTAAATCGAAGTACGGCAGTGCCTAAATCGGCAGCTTCATTGATTTGTGCACGATACTGAGTCTGTAGGAATTGTGCGCGTCCACTGCCATGTGCGCTAGTTTGCACTCGTAGTACAGTGGAGCTTTTTAGTGGCGGCAAACCGCTATCCTGTGCCACAATCAAAACATATAAATCATCACGACCACTGTTACCAATAACATTTGCCAAACGACTAGTATTAACATAAACTGTACCACTAACTTCGTGTATACTGAATCCTGGTACTGCAGGGTCAATGCTGTAGTGTATTTGGGAATTACGACCCTCGGCGTCTGCATCTGTGGCATTTACTGTGATAAGCTCTATATCAGTTGTAATGGTAGTGTGCATATATTGATCAGGCAATGCGGCGAAGTATGCTGGTGGCTGTTGTGCCTGGAATTGCGGCGCATTATCGTTTTCATCGCCGACGCGTACTGTTAGTGTAGTGCGCGCCTCATGCGCTGCATCCGAAGCAATTATTTCCAATTGATATTCCTGTTGCTGTTCATAGTCCAGCTGACGTTTTAATATAATTTTGCCACTGTAACGATCAATGGCAAATATGGACTTATTGTTTGCGGAGCTGCCAGACGTGGAGGTGGCTGAGAAGTATTGTTGATTATCCGCTAAATCAGCACCAAATCGATATGTGAGCGCAGGATAAGTATCTACATCGTTGGCCGATATTGTGGTAATGACAGTGCCTAATTCAGTACCTAAAATTACAATGAGAAGAAAAATATTTGTTCATTTTTTGCATGTCATAAGATATTTTAAATAAATATGAGGGAAGCATCAGTTTGAAGAGAATTTTAATACATCAAGCATATCGTCAGTCAATGTGTAAAATTCCGCGCTTCATTTCGCAATTCGAGTAGATTAATTCTAATATTTTTCAAACGGTTACTTTACCATGCATACCAGTTAACTGACTACGCTCCACGTCTGCAGTGGAGTACAATCCACTGCAGTGCAATGCAGTCTATGTGCAATTTGCCAAGTGCGGTGTGCGGTGTACGGTGTGGCTACATATTTGTAGTCATATCATCGGTCTATGCAAATATATCTACTCGTGAAGTTCTTTTGCCCCAAGAGAGTGCAAATCAAATTAAAATTCCATTACACGGCAGACAAACAACATGGCAAACTTTATGCGTAGCAAAAATGTTGGAATAAGGAAATAATTTAAAGGAAAAAACAAAAAGTAAATAAATAAAACTAAAATGAAAAGAGGCATAACGTAACGTAATGTAACGTAACGAAACGAAACGAGTCAACAAAAAACAAAAACAAAAAAAAACAAAAAAACAGAAAAGGTAAGAGTAAATAGTCTAAACAAGTTCCCATCCTGGATACTTACCTTCACTCACGCTAATCACACTGTGTGGTGGAAATGTTGGTTGATTATCGTTTACGTCCACAATGTGTACACGTATCGTTGCAGTGCCTGTCATCTGTGGCACCCCCTCATCCGTTGCGATTACCTTTAGTTTATACGTGTCACGGATCTCGCGATCGAGCACAATATTCGTCTTGACAATGCCGCTGAATGCTGGCTCAATGACAAACGCGTTGTCATGATTACCGTCGACAATGTGGTATAAAATGCGCGAGTTCGCACCAGCATCCGCATCAAATGCGTTCACTTGTATGACGAATGTACCCTTGTTGTTGCCCTCCCACACTGTCGCCGAATATTGCTGTTGCGTGAAGTGTGGACTATTGTCATTCTCATCCTCTAGTTCAATGATCAAGTCAGCATAGCTATACAGTTGCGGTGTGCCTTCCGTATGTGCAACAAGCACAAAACGCATTTCATGTGGTTGCACAGGTGCTTCAGTATATGCCGACGACATTGCGTTACCAGCGTTGTCCTGTAATTCACGATTGCTACGTTGTTGCTTGTTGGCGGTTAAGTTACTTGAGTTGTCAAATTCTTTAAGTTGGACAACGCCAGCAATTGGCCCAACAGCAATACTTGCTGTATTCACATCAATAGTGTCAACGTAGTTCATGGCGCGACCACGATATGCGCCAGCAAACGACATTCCATCAATTCCAACACCAACATAACGTTCATAGTCGAGTTCTGCAGCATTATTTACTTTGATCTCACCGGTGGCAGCATCAACTGCTAAAGCGGCATCTTCATTACCCGCACCAAATGCATAGATCAGCTTCTGTCGTCGTCCATCGTTCCGTATTGCATTCACCTGCAGTACATGCGTGCCAGTTTTGATATTTTCACGCAACTTCACGCGATATGTATCATTCTGGAAACTTAAGATTGGTGCGCCCGCCGGCATTTCACCAATTCGTAGCTCTATCAAGCCGATTGAACTTTGTGCCGGATTTCCCTTGTCGTGTGCGTGTACGGCAAGGTGCAACAGACGACCCGACTCCCTGGCTAGACTTTGTGTGGCGCTTACAACGCCTGTATTTGGATTAATACGAAATTTGTTACGCATCGCTATATCATCTGTGTCGCCCAACGAGTACAACACTTCTCCATTCATGCCAAGATCGATATCACTCGCGCTGACCTGCAAGAGTGTTTGACCGGGTTGTATTAAAGCTGGTACTTGTGCGCGAAAAGGATAACTTTCGAATATCGGCTTGTTATCGTTCACATCGTCTATGATGATTTGTACTGGCACGCGTGCTGAACGTGAGTCATAACGGCCGCCATCGGTGGCAACAACCATAAAATTGTAAATGTGCTGCCGCTCACGATCGAGTGGACTGCAAATAAAATGAATATGAAAATGGAAAAAAATTAATAATTAAATAAATTTATTAAAGTGCATTGTAATCACAAATTAAGTAAAAATAAATTTTTAATAAGAAATAAAATAGCTTCTAAAAATAGAAGCTTCATTGTACCAAAATATCAGTTGAAGAAGAAAATAGAAGAGCCGCTGAACTAATAACAAAAGTCTATATGAGTACTAAATCCTAAAATATTATTTTTGTATAAAAAGGATTTAATTGGGTGCGATTCATTTTCCATCTCGAGATTTACTCGAGCGAATTATTAAACACTCGAGTTAAATTTATAATACTCTAGACATTTTTCCAGAGTAGCAAGATTTCCCTAAAATTACCAGCTGTTTTATATGACTTAATAATTTAAGTGTGATTTGATTTGATATATGTATTTATGATATTTATATATGCCTACAAACGCAACTACTAAAGTATTAGATTACTTTAAATACGTTCGTTTGGGGAATAAAATTTGACAGATCGAGAGTAAAATTAGACTGAATCCAGATTGACTAATCAAGCGTACTAGTAATCAATTTTTTCTAAGTCTTACCTTCATCGCTTTTATCCAATTTTTTACTAGACTAGCTTAATTTTTTAATTCCTACTATATATCTTTTTATATATATTTTAATTGTTTCTTTTTTTTTATTGTTTTTCATTCACTGTTTCGGTTTTATATAGTTTTATCTACTTCTCTCTATCATCTATCTTTCCATATACTACTTTGACTTTTTCATTATCTACTATCTTTTTTTCAATATCGCTGTTTCTCTTTATGTAACCTTGTTTCCCTTTCTTCAATTACTCCTGTCGGCACATTACTGCCATCTGTTGTCTCTCGCTAACTATTGTTTTCGTTTCTTCTGCTCTTCCTTCTGCTATATCTTTTTTATTATCTGAAGAGTCACAGATAAAGTGACTCTTCGTAACTATAATATTTTTTTAACTAATTTTTTTTAGACTTAAAGACTAAATTTGTTTTTAATTTTATTTAAAAAAAAAAAAAAATCAATTTAATTAAATTACTAAAATTAGACTATGTGATGTGATAGACTTTAATATACCCTTTGGCTATTTATCATTAACCACTTTTAAATTTATTATTTTTTTTGTTCTTTTGTTTTTTTTTTCTTTTTTTAAACTTAACTTATTGAAATCTTGAGTTTGGGTTCTTGAGCACTGATTGGCTTGTTGTTTGTTGGAAATGTTGCTCTGTAAGCCACTTCCGAAAATTACAAGTTCACTGTAATTTTATGAATTAAATCAGTCAACAAACAGAAGAGCCGTCAGTAACAGTATCTGTATCTGTTCTAGTGCCAACAAAGGGTCAGCAGCTGTTTTGAGCGAAGCTTCACACAAGTCGAGTCCTGAGATTCGAGCTGGAATTGTTTAGTTTGCATTAGCAAAACAACAGAAAATGCAATCGAGCTAACATTAAATCAGTTGGCAGTTGATCTTGTTGCATTTGCATGAGATGATCATCATGATCATATAATTATCATTAACATTATCTTCATTATTATACATTGCATTAACACAGCAGCAGTAACAACGACAGCAGCAAGAGCAATTGCAGCAGCAGCATCAGCAGCAGCAGCATCAGCTGCATCATCATCATCAGCAATGAAAATTAAATGGATAACATTTTTGTTGCTCAAGTTTACAAGTACTTTTTACTTTTTCTACTTCTTTGATTATTATTATTGTTGTTATTGCTGTTGCTGTTGCTGATGCATTTGTTGCTGTTGTTTTTGTTGTTGGTTTAGACAGACGACAACAGCAACATCACGAATTGTTTGTTACTCGTCAGTTGTTGTGCCATTTTTTTCTACGTTTTGATTTTTTTTTTATTTTTTTTTTGTTTTTTTTTGAAATATATTTTCTTTAGTTTGTTTTTGAGATTTTGGTTTTTTGTTGATTTTTTGCTTAAGTTTGAGGTCTTCAGTTTGATTATTGCCGACACAATCACTGAGAAGAAGAATGGACAAAAAGCATATAAAAAAGTTAAAAATTGGTACATGACAGCGGATCGCGATTGTTTAAATGGCAACACTGACATTACTACGGGTACTACTACCAATTCTTCCTAGGGCAGCTGAGAATAGTTTGATTGGTGTGCTTAACAAAATTTTTTCTACACCACCAATGTTCCGATATTCTCAAATGCTATTATTATAAATAATTTAAACACAAAAAAAAAAACAAAAAAAAAAGCAAGACTATGGAAGGATATAAACGCATAGTGATTTCTTGAAAGATGGACAAATGCGTGTTGAACTGGATGATCAAAATAAATTGGTGTTGGTGTTTGGAAGAAGAGAGAATGGTTATAGTGAATAGTTTTAATGCAAAAATTCCAAAATATTGGGTGCAAAATCAGAGTAAAACTTTAAATTAAATTTTCTATGAAAAAAAGTCCCATTTTATATATATTATTTTAATAATAATTGTAATAAAATAAAAATAATCTTCCAACTAAAACCACAAAAACACAACTAAGTCCCCATCTCGTAAACATTAAACGAATACTCTTCGTATATCTTAATGATGGTTAACTTTCTTTATTACAATAAAAAAAAAAAGAAATAATTCATAAAATAAAGCAATTCTTTCTATACAATTTAACCAAAAATGGTAGCGCTTGACAAAGCATAATAACTAAGCCCTTGCATAGCATAATAATTTTTGTCAGTCACATAGATCAGGTTTGGAGTTGTAGCCTTGTTCACTAAAGCTCACCTAAGCACAAATAATGTGGTATCACGGATGTGACACTGTCATATGGCAGAGCTGAAGAATCTCCATAAACGTAAAAGTCCCAAATGTCTAGTACTCGAGCAGTGTACATTCTAGAAGGCACGATTTTTCCATTCAAATATAATGGAAACCACCTGATAAATATATAAACTTACTGCCTTACTTTATGCCCCTTACTTTAAAGAATGGTAGCTCTGTCAGGTCAGTTTAAAAAAAGAGTTTACAAAAGATTTCAAATCTTATACTAGCCAATGATAGGCCCTCCCATGAGAGGTATAGTTGGTTTTTCTTTTACTCTAACTATCATGTGTTTCATTAGTTCCATTTTAATCGAAACAGCTGACTAGCACAAATTATATCCAATTTGTCAAGGTGAGTCTTCTGATCTGATAAGAATCTTCTTCATCACAGAGGTAAAAACTCTTGACTTTCGCATATGATAAGATGATTTGCCGTCTCCATTTAAACAAACACCAATCAAACGAATTAAAATTCGTTTGATTACATAGGAGTCCAAAATTAACGACAAGAAATTTCCCACATACATTTACCTATATATTTCAAACACAAAACCTATCTTACAGAATAAAACTAAGGCACTCAATCAGTTGGTCTAAGCCCGTTCTCTTCACCGTAGAGGGAAATAGATCTAAACGTTTATTATCTATGCTTGCGCACTCCATCTTCGGTATATGCTTTTCTTTGTTGTTATTTGGAGAGAACCTCCTTTGTTATAGAGATTAGAATATTCCTCAGGTAAGTCATGCTTATCGTAAAAGGCGATTAGAATCCATTAGCAAGGCGAAAATTTTCACATATGACACCCTACCAGAGTTGAAATCTGGTTCAATAAGATAATGGTGTTCGCTACTGTAGTTGTTCTGGGCCCGATTTTGGCTCCGAAAGAGAATGTCAGAATGATTGTGATTGACACCAAAAGGAAGAGACTTTACGCAGGAAGAGATTTTCAGTTCATGTTGCATTTCTTGAATCGGGGAGTGTGATACAAAGAATAGCAAAGGTTGGGCTTCTTAATGGAATATCATGATGATTGGGGTTGAAACCAAAAGTTACGCAGGAAGAGTATTAACTTTCACTTAACGTTGCATTTCTTCAACTGAGGGCTGTGATTCAGCAGAGTTTTCGAAGAGCTTCGCTTTGATGATTTTATATTTTTTCACATTTTCAATTTATCGTGAAAGGATGTGATATTAATAATGGAATGTACTCTCTCTATTAGTCGTTTTTATAAAGTTTTATGTTGTTGTGTAGTCCTACAAATATGGTTTCGTCTTTTGCGATACTATTAATTTTGGATCTTTTTAGATAATTAATTTTTGTGACTACTACATAGAATTTTGCTTTCATATATCTGGATGTTATGTTGAAAAATCATCCTTGAAATCACTCAGTTTCAGCTACCCATTGGAAGGAGAGTTTAATGCATTCAATATTTTCCTTGAAGATGAAAAAAAAAATTATAATAATAAAGTAAAATAATTGTGTTCGTCATAACTCCATTCAAAAATATTTAACATTCAGTTACCAGGAGATGAAACTACAACTCATGGGCGACAACTGAACTGTATTGGGTAACATCTAATGAAAAGTAAGAACATTCTTATTCTTTTTAATTAAATGCAGGCCTACTTTTCTAGAAGTTAGCATTTTATCGCTAAATACCGGAAAATTTAGTTTTAAGAATTGTTCTCGTTTCAGAAAACTATGCCGATATATGTACCTGTGCAGACGGTGAGGTGCGTACCAACCAGTGAATGTATCTGCGTTATCACGTATTGGTGCAATTGGTCGTATCTTGTGTCAACTTAATTTATGCCTTATTGTGTGTGGTTGTTTGTGGTCGGTTTTCAACTTAATTTTTCTTCTTTTGTTTTAATAAAGATTTTTTTGTTTTTGTATTTGTATTTGTTTTTGTTTTTGTTTTCAATATAAGTTTCTGTAAAGCTGTTTATTTTTTCTGCTTTTTCTTCTTAGTTTGTTGGTTTTTGTTTGACTTTACAATTGTTGTTATCATTGATTGTCAATAAGCATAAATTTGCACCAGAGGGGGTCTAACCATATTCGCGTAAAAGAATTTACTTCGCTGCTTAGTAAGCGAACTTTTATGAGGAATTTTAACGTTTCAAATAAGCCATCTTCAATGACTATCCAGACTCTAGTAGAGATGTATCCGCAGCTTGGCCTGGCTAGCCTCTGCATCACTTGACTTGGCGTGGCTATTTTTAGTATTGAATTGGCTGTGAGGCAAGTTTCTCAATATTGTGTTGATTTAATTTTAACAGGTATTTCTTGGAGTTTTTGTTCAGTTTTCGCTTTTTTGCATTTTTTATTTAAGTTTTTGTTGTTTGCCTTTGTTTTAAGTTTTAAGTTTATTTTTTTCTTTTCTTTATAATTTTCAGTTTTTTTTTTCTTTTATCTTTTCGTTCTGGTACTATGATATCCCATACCATGCATAATTATATCCAATCTAAAGTTTGTAACCAAATATGCGTAGGCTGAGTATTAAAAAAATGTGAAACGTTTAGAATCAACTACACAGATTGCAAATAATATATATATATATATATATATATAGGCATGAATATATATATTATATAAAAATATATTATTAAAGATATAATCATTGATTTGTATATTTTATGGGCATTTATAAAATTACGAGAAATTTATTTTCAAGTAAAGGCACGTAAGCACATTTAAATACAATTATAAAGATTTCCAGATTAAATGATTGCAGCATCAATGCTGCTTTCAATGCTGCTTTCAATGCTGCTTTCAATGCTGCTTTCAATGCTGCACTGCAATTAATGGATTGAAAAAGTGAGTACCATTAGCTCTTATGGGGGTAATATTGAATATAGTAATGTTTAGTGGTGAGGTAGTTGTGACTACACCTAGACTACATAAAGTGATCATATAGATTTCGCAAAGTCTTTTTGTTTAGTTTTAGAAAATTTAATAGATTTAATGGAATTTAATGCCCTATAGAAAATGATATCTTTTTATGAAGTACATAAATTAACAAATATTTTTATGTCACTCCTAGACTCACTTTTAGTGCAATTTTCATTTTCGATTGGTGAATCTCGAGCGAAGTGTGTAACACTCAATATAAATTTATAACAGTCTAGACATATAGACATATTAACTTGGCAAATAAAGGTTAATTCGATATTTAAATATAAATGTTCATTATCTCAACTTATTGGGTTTTATCATCTACCTTTGCATTATTTATATACTGTGCTTTGGACAATTGCGTCTTGCTCTCATGTGCTACTATACTAAAACCTTCACCAACTTTCTCTACTTATTGTAAAAAACTACCTGCCAGAGCTGTAAATTGCCTATGCATAATAATAGTTACAATTCGGAATATCATTGCATTCAAATACTAGATATAACTAAATTTTATATCTTAATGTTCAAAATAGTATAATATTGTTGGGCGACGTTTTTAATTTTTAAGACTCTCAAACTAGCCAATCTTTAAACAGCTTTCGAAAGAGAATTTTCCCAAACAGTTTTGGTACATAATAGTATTATCATTTACGGTCTCTAATAAAAGCTCGCTATCTAAGTAATAGAGGAACATCACAATACAACAATACAACAACAACAACAAATGCATTTCAAGTAGTTTGTTGTTGGCAGTTCAATGGCCTCGAAATGGTGAATACCCATCATTTGTTTCTCTAATACAAAATTGAGAATGTCTCAATCAATCTCCATATCTCAATAATTTCGTTATCTGTTTATAGAGGGCAACTGTATCTTAGATAACCTAATTAAGAAATAAAGCTATCACTTGAACTCTTTTAGATTGGTGCTTCTTTAATCACTTTCTAAAACTGACATACGTATGTTTTGTCAGAAATTTCTTCTTAAGAAAATATATGACAAAATAAATCAAGAAAGAACATGTTTACATTTGAAATTGATTTGGCCAAAGCAGTTAAAGGTCTTACAGTAATCGAAACACTTCATAAATGGGTGTGCAGAAGCTGGGGCGATAAGGCGGAACAAAAAAAACCACTAAAATCTTCACTGAATGACAGGGAATTTCGGTGATTGCTCAACTTTGGCCTGAGTCAAAAGAAGGAATTGGACAGTTATCGATAATATCAAAAACTCTTTAATGACGAACGTTCTGGTCTTCATTCATGAATTCTGAAGAAGAATATTTTTAGTGAACTTTTGTCCCCATCTAATATCAAAAACTTTTTAATGACGAACGTTCTGGTCTTCATTCATGAATTCTGAAGAAGAATATCTTTAGTGAACTTCTGTCTCGATCTAATACCAAAAACTCTTTAATGACGAACAGTCTGGTCTTCATTCATGAATTCTGAAGAAGAATATCTTTAGCGAACTTCTGTCCCCATCTAATATCAAAAACTCTTTAATTACGAACGTTCTGGCTTTCATTCATGAATTCTGAAGAAGAATATCTTTAGTGAATTTCTGTCTCGATCTAATACCAAAAACTCTTTAATGACGAACATTCTGGTCTTCATTCATTAAGTCTGAAGAAGAATATCTTCTGATTGGCTAGGGACAATTAGACTACAAAAGATCTGTAAGTTACAGTGGGTCGTTTTAAAAATGAACCCAGTTATCTGGTTTATATCTTTTCATTTAAATAAAATTTAAAAATCTTTTTTTGTTTAAGAACGAACGCAATAGACACTATCAAGGTATTCAAAATTATATATTATAAATGTAGTATATTAAATTCACGTGATATGATTGATTATCATATAATATAATATAAAAACACTCATATATGCAACTTTCTCCTTGAACTTTCAAATAAGATAGATTCAATTAAAATAAAACTTAAATGTTTATTTAATTATAATTATTTAAAAAAAATATAAATTTTTTTCTTTAATAAAATTGATATGTGAAAAAAGTGTCCACTCACCCAACTGTCGTGATGAGACCGCTCTTATTGTCAATAGCGAACAGCCACTGTGTCTCATTAGCCAGAGAATAGACTAAACGCGCATTAATGCCAAGATCCGCGTCAGTTGCTTTGATGCGCAAAACGCTGGCACCAACCGGCATATCCTCGGCTATGTTAACCACATACTTTGTTTGCTCGAAACGCGGATCATTGTCATTTTGATCCTCGACAATTATCGTGATATTACAATGTCCCTGATAGCTGATTGGTGAGCCACGATCTTGCGCTTGAATCTGCAGCAAGTAACGTGAATGCTGTTCACGATCTAATGAGCGCGCAGTCAATTTACCAGAGTGCATATCAATGCTGAATTTGTTGCCGAGGTTACCACCTAAAACAAATAATTGCATATAATTTTTTTTTTACATTTTAATTACTATAATTTATTTTATTAATGAAAAGTAAAATTAAAATTATTTGCTATAAATTTATTGTTGGAATTTTTTTTTGTCGAAAGAAATAAATAGTTTTGTAGAAATTTTTACCTGATATGCTGTAAATAATTTCACCATTTGCACCTTCATCAGGATCTGTGGCAATAACAGTGTGTATAACAGCCAAATCACTATTTTCTGGTACCGAAAGTGAATAACATGAACCGGGGCGAAATTCGGGCGCATGATCATTAACGTCATTGATCGTAATGATAATCGTTGCAATGTCAAATTGTCCATTTACTGCTGCTGTTGTTGCAGATGCGGTAATTGAATCTGATCCAGCAGTTGCTGTAGTTGCTGCTGTTGATGTTGATGTTGATGTGGATGTGGATGTTGAGCCAGAGACTGCATCATTATCTAGCGATGAGCGTTGCTTCCGTCCCATTGCTGCAACAGCAGCTCGATTGCTATCGTATACGTAAATCGGTATCGTATAGCGGGCTTTTGTTTCGCGATCAAATTGCCCGCGTGTGGTGACAATTCCACGTTGTGCGTCAACTTGAAAGTGATTCTCGGCGACACCTGTTGGTATCTCATATGTGAGATTTGCTATTAAGAGATAGAAAAGATGAAAAGAAGATTAATACATCACTTTGATAATTAACATAATTGGTATGTAAGAAGTTAATATATACTATACATAACGGATGAAACAAATATATAAGAGAGAATGAGTTTGTTTCTTAAAGTACCATTTATCTATGCTGAAAGGAAACAGAAGTGTAAAGAAGTATTTATGTAATATGACAAATTATCATAATGGGAACCAACGTTATATAGATTATTACACCTTTTCTTTTTATAACAAAATAAAAAAGAAATAAGAATGGGAGTGAGAGAAAGATAAGGATATATTTCTATTTATGAAAACAATTTTAAAATAATAGAAAAAATTAATATACTTCAAACGACAAGCATCGACATATATATGTACATACTCGTATTGGTATCTTATGTGTTATCTTAAGTGTTCTACAGTAAGGGGCTAATGGTTCTGATACAAAAATTGTAAAAGATTGTTGAAAAAAATTTGAAAACATTATAATTTAAGTGAAAGTTAATTAAAGGTCAAAATATACACCTGGACACTCAGTCAGCAAACCAATCCTGAAACGGGAAGAACTAGCTTAGAAAATATTTAAAGAGGAAAACAAAATGGGAAAATAGAAAATTTCTTTGAATTTCTGAAATATCTCAATAAATCCAACAAGAAATAGTAAAGAGAAAGTATCATTTTCAGGTCATTATAATCTAACAATGTTTTTACAAATTGTAAGGAAGGATCCTATATTGGCTACATACTTAGCACTAGACTGACATGTCACATCTGTATAACATACATAATTGCTAAATGATATCCACATGTTTTGCCCACTTTGATGATGTCAATTAGTATCCTAATATCTTTTGACCTTAAATGTAAGAGATATTTTGTCAATTTTTTATCAGAATCTTTCACAACACTTTGCGTTGCTTTGTAAATTTTTCTCATGAACCAACTTTTTCGTGGATAAAGTCTTTAACTGCGAATTATTTTTCCTAACTCTAAAAAATTCTTTGCTTCCAGTAATTATATTATAACAATGAAAAAAAAAATTAATATTAAATAAAAAAATGTGCGAAATGAAAACTCCGTAAAAAAGGATTTAAAAATGAATCGGTATCTGTAAAAATTAATATTCAGGATGTCAGACGGAAAAATAAGAAAGCTTAAATTTTTTTCTTTTGACTGTAGGTCTTTATAATAGAAGACAAAAAAGTGAGTCGTGACAAACAAATATTATTTTTTTAATAAGCTCAAAATGTATCCAACTATAATCGAATATGACAGCGAAGATACTTTTATCCATATAGGTACATATATATAAACTAATGTGAACAGAAGAACTGACATGAAAAGGAAAAGATCGAATTAATCAGGAACTCTTAAGCTGTTAGCAGGAATTTTAAAACAATTACGTTGAAACACTTATGACAATATACGCCGAAATAAGGACATCAATTATTGTATTAAGTATTAAAAATCATAAACATAAGCTCATTAAATATTATTCATTTTCATAAAAAAACTTGCACAAAATCGTCGAATATGTCTTTATATTTATTCTTTTGAAGTATTATTTGAATTTTTGTAACTTTTTTAGGTTTTAATTTTTGTAGTTGCTTAATAAAAAAACATGGTTGAAATTCTTCAATTATTACTAACAATTATTTATTCATTATGACTTTTTATAGTTTACGTTTTTAAAATTAAAAAATCAGAGATAAGTTCAAGGCGTACCACATTCTTCTTTCGAAGTCTTTTCAAAATTCTCTAAAAATTCTCTAAAAACCATAGCACTACACACGGCAGATATGTCCTAATATAAATTATTTAAAACTTCTGAATTTAATATCAAATCAAAATATCATTTAATGTTATATATTTATATTACCCAGTACATTGACTTATGTTAATTGAACTATTTAATATATGGTAAAACCTCAGTTTTACAACATTACCTTGTTAAAAAAAAGAATGTATGTCTCGTTATATAAGATAGAATACAAAAGTATAGTTTACTCCTACTATCTGAAAATTTTACTATCTGCTATAATTCATCCGCACGAATGACATGCTAAGAGATCTTAGAATAGATCCGGTCAAAAAATACATAAGAGACATACCTCTGAAACTATATGCGAAAACCGACAGAATGTCCTACTTAGCACTCTTTAATCTCAGAGTAATCACTAACCGCACGGGGCGGTACGCAGATCTTAGATCAATCATTGAATAATCACGAAGATTATGAGGAATACTCAAATTAGTCAGTGAGTTGGTTGGGACTCTGCAGAAACTCTCCAGCCATCATAGAGTAAAAGTGCCCAGATGCATTAACTTGGAAAAGGCTCAACATAATAACAATAATAGTTCAGTTTTAATAGATGCAATACTACTACAGAAAGTAACTGTTGTTACTGGATCCATAATTTATAGAGAGATGACTTTTCATAGTAATATAGCGCTAAGGTTGCTTAAGCATTAAGCATGAGACGATATTTTTGTGCAACTGTCTTTAAAAGATTAAAATTTCTAATATAACATAAGATAAGCTGTATGCAATACTCTTGCTTTAGACCAGAAACAGCATTTCAAGCTACGGGTACTGTGCTCCATATGCTATATTTTTTATTTAGTATGTAATATATCTTAATAATATTATTAAATTTCTATTGTATGAGTTTTTTACACTATCTTAAACCATTTTTAGTTATAACAATTCACTTAAGTTCTAAAGTTCTCTCTTGAGCAAAAAGATAATGATACTACTAGTCACTTTGACACATTGATAATACAAATCTGACTATTTCTTCTTTTAATCTTTCTCTGAGTGTTATTTATATTAGACTTATCAATATATTATATTGATATATATTTATATATATAAATATGTATATATATATATGTGGCTGCAAGGCGATATATTTATATGGTCTCATAGCTATATAACTGGTTATGGATGCATGATGGTATCAGAGCTCTAATGTATTGATTTCAACCGGTGACTGGAGATTAGCACACGAAAATAAAATTAGGTGAGATGTAATAATAATTTCTATTATTTTTTTATAATTACTTACCATTGTCACCACTGTTGAAGGATTTTGCAACAACTTGCGTAACAAAACTGCCGGATTGTGCATTCTCAGAAATGTTCGCATAGTAGGTGACTTGCAAAAAACGCGGCGGATTACTTGTAGTCCCTTGCACTAATAATTGTAGGTTTAGTAGCGATTGTCTGGGTGCTGGACTGCCGTTATCGCTAGCGCTGATAACCAAATTATAAACATTTTGATTAAAATGCGTATGAGCATGTGTTGGATCAGCCGTAGTTGCCACACCATTTGCACTATGCGCAATAGGTGGCAATGATTTGGCCAACTCAATGTAACCAGTTAAGCTGTTTATGCGAAAGCGTCCATTCTCATTACCGCTAACAATTGCGTACTCGATGCGGCCATTATCGCCGGAGTCCTTGTCAATGGCAACAATGTGTGTAATAGTTTCACCAATTCGCACAGCATCACTTAAATAAACAGTAGCCGATGGCATCGAAGCTGTAGCTGCATTGCTATTTTGTGCTGCTGTTGGTGATACAAATTGCGGCTCATTGTCGTTCGTATCGACAACTTTCAGCACCGCCGTCACTGTGGTCAATAAACGTTCAGTAATGTTGGAAGATTGATCGAGTGCCTGCACGATGAGCATATACTCATTGATTGTTTCATAATCCAAAGGTGCGAGCAATGTTAATGTGCCAGTAAGTGCGTCCACAGCAAAAAGTAGTGTCGCTTTTGCATGCTTTTCAGTGACTGATGTTGTTGCTGTTGATGTTGATGTTAGTGTTGCTGCTGCTGCTGCTGCTGATGTTGATGTTGATGATGTTGTTGATGAAGTATCACCGGCAGCCGCACTTATGGGTGTGTAACGTAACAGCTTGTACTGCAATTCACCGTTTGTACCGGTGTCCGCGTCGGTGGCTGTAAAATTATAAATTATTGTACCCGGTTCGGTGTCTTCGCTGACATTTATAATAATCGGATCGATAGCCCATTTGGGCGCATTGTCATTTACATCAGCAATTTCAACTTTTACTGTTATTGCACTACTTTGTGGATTATTACTGGCGCTGGTGTCCAGTGCACGTACCTCCAAACGATATTCGGCTTGCAGTTCGCGATCCAACTTTCTTGCGACCACTAATGAACCAGTATGACGATCAATATCGAATGCACCTTCAATACTGTCTTTTGTTAGCGATGTCAGTGTATAGGTTATATGCAGATTTTCATCATTAGTGATGACATTTGCTTGTTCTATGCGTTCGTTCGGTCCTATCGAGCCAACAATATGACCTACATTTACATCTTCACGCACCTGAAATTATACAAAAAAAAAGAGAGAAACAAAAAAGAAATTATTCCTTTTCCAGTGCAAATATAATATAAAAATATGCAAAAGTAAAAGTTACTTTTAAAGCAGTGTCGCTTCATACAAAAGAAACATAAATAAAATTTGTCATAATTTCATTTATAATTTATTGTTTTATTTATTTTTGGTGGTAATTTAAGACTTTTAAATAAAATAAATTCATGAATAATTTTTCCGTACACAAACAAATTATGCACCACCCCGTGATAGGCAATTTGATAAAAACCTCAATCTCATGTGTAAAGAATTTCACCGTCTGATGACTTACTCACATTTCGGGCCGAAAACTCATCGGATGCGTAACCGCTTTTTAATCTCAACAACAGTGTTGAAAATCCAATCTTAAAGCAATAATTCATTCATGAAGATTAAGGCAGCAGATCAACGTACCCAAACGTATTCAAAACGCATATGAGGTTTCTGGCAAATTTTACGCCTTTTATTTTTAATATTTTAGTTGTTGGTATTTTCTTATGCTACTTATGATTGTTCAAGCAAATACAATAATAAATCCCTAACGAAATTCATAATCTCCAGAAATGAGAAACGCATAAAATTGCCAAAAATAAAGCACTACCAAGAATAATCAGGCAAGCTGAGGAAAACAGCAATTGGAACAGAAGCAGCAACCAACCACAAATACCGGACCAAAAGTGGCAGCAACATTAAAAAGAAATTATGCATTCCTACCAACTTAGCAGCTCGAGAGCCATGAAGATATAAATTTGTGATATTTATGAATATGAATGCATTAAATGCATGGTGCCTTTACTTAGTACCTATATATAACTTTATCTTCACATAAGTAAACAAATTTAACATGCAAAGCTGCAGAGCTCCATTGCAATTCGTAGTGCCGCCAATGATTTTTGGCAGTGCCATTATTTCGATGCTGTGGAAAGTGCTCTTGAGATGTGACAACATGCTATACATATGGATATGGATTATCCGCGACATATTTATCTTGTCTAAAAAAAATTATTATTGAATATGTCAATTAAAAGTTTTAAAACTTAAAAAATTCGAACTTAATTTGTTGTAAACTCCTTATCCAAAATATAAAAAATATAAAAAATAGACAGTAGGAATTACTAATAAAGAACTGTCAAAATAATGGTATACAATTTCTCTCTACATCTTCCTGTTTTCCAAAACTACAGGTTATAGCACTTAAGCATGTCGAAAATCTATTCGAATTACAGATGTTTTATGATACGAAATATGCACTGTAACGCCTTGAAGGTAAAGGGAACGAAGATATACTGTAGTAGGTGGATTGATGATTACTTGACTTCACAACAAGTGGTAACGCCAGCACAAAATCAATTTTATTTTGTATATCTGGCAAATTTTAAACGACAAACTGTAAAAGTTTCGACTTTATCAGATGTTTGGTTAGGTTTAGCTTTTTGTAATAATTGAAATAGTGCACCTTGGTGGTTTCTTATAAAATAGAAAAAATTGAATATCGTTCAGTAAAAAAATTTCTCTATTTCCTCGAGGAAATGAACAATAATGCAATCAAATTGGAAATGGATTCTGTATACGGCAATCTACCACCATCTTTAACAACGATAAAAAATTAGAAAGTTGAAATTAAAAGTGCTTTTGATGAAGAGCTTCCGGGTCGTCTTAAAAAAGTCACAACTGATACACATTGAGAACATCCCTGATATTGTGTTGTATGATCCAAAAATTAAATTGCGTGAAATAGCAGAGATGACAAACATATCATATGAACGTGTATCGAATATTTTACATAAATATTTGGGTATGAAAAAGCTTTAGGCAAGAACTCGGTGCCGTATTTGCTTACAAATACCTACAAACGACTACGTTTTGAAATATTTATGCATAATCTAGCTGACAGTAAGCGAGTAGAGTTGCGTAGTGACAATTGGTAAAACATGAATCCATTATTTCACACCTGAGCGAAAACAAGATGCCAGAGAATGGATAGAGCCCATTCACCGAGGATAATGCTCCTAAACGTCCACAAACTCAACAATCCGCTGGTAATAATTTAGCTTCGGTATTTCGGGGTTCACATAGAATAGTTATCATAGACTTTTTGAAACAAAGAAAAAATAACAGCAGACTATTATTGCATATTATTGGATTGATTGAATGAGGAAATTAAAAAAACGAAGAAAAATTTTTTTGTTTTTACAAGATAACACACCCGTTCACATGTTAATGAAAGTCATGATAAAATTAAATGAAATACGGTACGAATTGCTTTCTCACCCACCGTAATCTCCAGAGTTGGCTCTCAGTGACTATTACTAACTTTCCTAACTTGAAAAGATGGCTCCAGGAAAAGACTCTTGCATCAAATGATGAAGTGGAATCGGAAACTGATATTTCAGAGAACTTAAAACAGAGTGTTATATAGAAGGTATCCAAATGTTGATAGATCGTTGGACTCGGTGTGTCGAGTTAAAAGGGAACTATATTGAAGCACAAAATATAATTTTCTAAAAAATATACCCCTAGTATATACCAGAATATCTACAACGACCTGGAATTGAAATAAGTAATTACAATGCTTTTTTAGAGATCACTGAAAGTCTACCAATATTATGTTAAGTCTGAAGAAAAAATACTCAGATATATAGTGATACGTGAAATATATGCATATATATTATGCAAAAATTGTTATAATTTAATTCATTGTATATTACATGTTTTTAAAACTATAAATTTGTATATATACTAAGTATATTTCCAGTGGCATTTAAAAAATGAGTATATAAGGTGTGTGGCTTTATAGATAGTGTTGTTGGCTTTCTATTGATGCACAAGATACTCCTTTTTAAGGTCTTGTTCGTAAAACACAAAAATTGATATATTCCGTAGTCCGTAGTTCGCAAAAGTTAAATTCTTCTAACTTTGGTAGTGAGTCTCTTATTGGACGTCTTATAAATTAATTGCATTGCGGTTATTCGTATTAAAAATTGTGGTAAGCCCTTAACGGTGCATATGGCCGACTATAATTTCTTATTTATTGCTGATTTATATTCTCTTATAAAAGATATAATATTCAAAAAAAAAATTGTAAGAAAAAGTAAGTCTTAAAAATTAAGTTGAGAAAAAATTCGCATGTATTTTTCAAACTCAAAATGGAGACACAAAAGTCACAGCAAAAAGATTTATGCAACGAGCCATTCTATTCTTGAGGTCTCTTACTTGTAAGAAGATTTTTGTAATTTTTTCTTGGTCATAATTTTTGAAAAATGTTTTTATGTAGTCAGAAAATTTTTTTCTTACTCGCTATCTTGTATTTCACCAACTTTGTTGTTATTTTTTCGGTTTTCTTCTGGGTTTTGTTATTGCTGTCGGAGTTTGTACTGATATTGTTTCAGAAGACTACAAACTGCTTCATATACCTACTACTACTATATTTCCTTTACATTTTGTTGGTGATGTTTTTTATATTTTTTAGTGTTCATTAAAAATTATCATAACATATGAAATGAATGCCGTATTGAGCTGCCAAACGATTCGTACTTCGCTTTCAGAAACACACATCGAAAGAACTCAGCTCAGATACTCGTATATAGAAGCGGGAACTAAACAAATTATGCAAAATGTCAGCAGAGCAAAATAAGAAATGTCGCTATAAAAATATCTTCGCAAAGGTTCTAAGGACGAAACGTTTGTTACTCTTCTACTTTGTAATAGAAAGGTAAAATACATATATACACAACACACTGAACCGTATGCAAATTATGTATGCCAGCAGAAAAATACAACAGCCTCATGAAACAACAAAAGTCTTCAAAAGTGAAATATATATATATATACATATATGTTAGAATCAGAAAACGTAAAGAATTAATGATAAACTAACGCGCCCAATCAAAATAGATTGGGTGCGAATAAGTCAAAATTGAGCACTTCTTTTATTTTGGAAATAATTGAATAACTCTGTATACATTAAAGGAGTGAAAATATACCTTTGGCTTAGTCGTAGCTTAGACGTCTTCTAGACAGAACAATCTATATTTGAATTTATATTTTGGTCTCATATCTATTGGAAGAACTGTTAAAAGCCATACAAGCTACAGCATGCAATGTCTTATCAACTAAAAATCCAACATATTGGCCAACTGACCTACCGAAAAAACCGAATCTGATTGATACCGATAAAATTTTTAAACATAGAAAATGAATACTAACTCTCCTCAGATTATTCATTTCTGCACCTCTCTATTAATGAGAGTGCAATCATAATTCAGCCAAAGCCCTACTTAATAAATAGATCTACTAACTGGAATTACTTCACGCTACACCTTGAAAACACTCTTAATCTTAACTCAGATCTAAACTCTGCGACTAGAGTAGATGATGAAGGTCTTCTATTTACACAGCTGATTTAGAAATCAGCATTGATGAATACTTCTCAGTTCTCTTAACATCAGGTTAGACGAACCCTTCTAAAAGAAATTGATAAACTTATATGGGAAAAAAAGGAAATAGTATAAAAAAAAATGGCAACAAACTCGATCACTTATTAATTTATTAATAATGTTAAAAACGATAAGACACAACAAAATTTTAGAAGCCCTTCCTATGATAAGCGTACAGATTACTTATTGTGGAAACCCTTTAAAACCGTAAAACAAACAATAAAGTATAATTCTATTAAAGCAGATGATACAGCATGCAGGGGCCTTGCAAAAAGTTACCGACTGTGGATTCAAAGTACTTAATAAATGTATTGAACAATTTGGTTTCATATATGGCATTAATCATATCCGAAGTATATCCGAATGTTTATATAGTAACCAGAATCATGTTCAGTTTCAGTCAGTACAGCGTGTGCGGAAAGAAGCTCCTCAAACTTAAAATTGATTAAGACATATTTGAGAAGTATGATGATCTAAAAGAGACTATCTCCATTGGCAAGTCTATAAACTGTATCGAAAATAGTATCTGGTGCAAATTATAATATAATTTAAATAAAAGTTGAGTGAGGCTAAAAGTAGGAAAATTTATTTATTTTAATTTGATTAGCAATAAATCTTCCATACATCCTTCGTTGTATTAGTGAATGTAACTTATTTAATTTTATACGTGGGTAATAAAAGGGGCCTCGCAATTCTGATGTTGCCGAAGTCCAGAGTTGGTGTTACTCCGCCACTGACAGCATGGGCCAAAAGTGATGAGAAATAGTTTTATTACTTTAATAAATTGAATTTTAGGCTGATCATATAGCCGTTTCGAGTATTGTTAAATATTAGTCAGCAGTGTCCGTTTCGAGTATTGTTAAATATTAATCAGCAGTGTTCTTGGAATTATTTCCTATACTAAATTATTAGTAAATAATTTTTTGAGACTGTAATTACCAAGGGTTGAACTCGTACCCTGCCAAATTTGAAGCTCAGAGTCAATATTCATTAGTCAATTGACCCAAAGCCGCACTTGACTTGTGTGTTCGAACTTGAAGTTTTGTTCGAATTTGCTGTTTAGTTTTTTTATTTTTAATTTTTAAATTTCAATACTGATACTATACTTCAATACTCTCAACCGATTGATAGAATTTTTATCACAAATATTCTCTCTATAGAAGATAGTACGGCTTCTTGCATCGTCTACGGAACAAATGCCTGTTAAGCACTTGACGTACGTACCCATAAATTAACGACTATGGGTACGGCAGTATAATCGGTAACGTCAAATGGTAATGGGTAATACAATATAAGTCAAATCAAATTACTTCCAGAAAATATGCATTCCCGAAAATGCATTTAAAAAATGGAGAATCAAACACTAGGGCATCCCCCAGAGTGTTTTAGATAAAACAAACTTGCAAGAAACTAGGACGAAAAAGAAATTATATAGAAGTTCAGATGACAATGTCTTTGTTCTTAGCAACAATTACCTAAACTAATAAGAGGTTATTAATTAAAAAAGTGTAATTAATCTGTAGTATTAAAGCAGTTAAAATGTACTAGTTAAGGCATGGCTTAACCATCGAGTAGAACACGAGGTAGATAAAAAGTGATAAATGGTTTTAAGTGTTAAGGGCTCATTTTTATAAGCTCCAGGGTATTAATCGCCTTATGTCTTCATATGTACAATATATGTAGACGTAAAATATATGTAAAATTAAAATCTTAATATATTCTACATATATGTTTTTATTTTTTTTTTAATATTTAATATATTAGCCATCTGTTATTTAGACATAGTGGCTTCTGCTCTTACTACTGGGCTATAAGACTTGTTTCGTCCTGCGTTAAATATGTGCATATATCACATAAATATTTACGGATACAAATGAAGTTCCTTCAATTCGTTTCTTTTTGTGGTTGGATGTATTCATATTAACCATTCAAACTGATCTTTCTGAGAAATGCACAGTAATTATGCGTTTGTATCCAAATCCCATGCCAGGAAAAAGCAAAGAAACAAAATCGAATGAAATGAAAACAAACAATTCTGAAATTCTGAAAAAAAACACATGCTTAAATGCTTATTTCATATCGTTTTGAGTTATAAAATATATTATTATAATCCTATAACTGTTCTCGCTGACATGCCTAAATGAAAATTATTTATTCTGTCTCGTTTGTGTGGCATTGCATTCCAAGAGCTGCTAAGGAAGGCATATTTTACGGAGCTTAAACGGTATTCAAATTATAAGTCTCTGACTTCCACACTATTGAGCTGCCTGAAAGTTAAATGGCACAGATTCGAGAAGAGTTTGTGATGTTTCACAAAAAAAAGTGAAAGAAAAATTTTATTATTTTTAAAATCAATAAAATAAGAAAGATTATATTGCAAAAATTAAAAGCTTATAACGAAAAATAAATTGAATTAATATAGTAAGTTTTATTAATAAATTAATTCATTACACATGTATACACTTTTTCCTTCATTATTCAACAAATTATATGATGAACTTGCAGTCTCAAAAAATTATTCACGAATAATTAAATATAAGACCACCGATAGTTCCAAGATCATTATTGACGATGGTTATTTGGCAATACCCGAAACAACTACACGAATTAATTAAAAATAATACAAAAAGTATTTATCTATTGAAAATAACAGTTTGTATTAGTTTAGAGTACACATTTTTACTGTTTATAATAATATAGACTCTAATAACCCTGGCATTTTTAGGTTATATGTTCACTTTCTGGAGAATACATAGACAAATAGTGTTAAAGTGGAAACTGTTAATAAATATTTAATAAATAGTCATGCGGGTCACACCTAGCTTCCTAAATGAGTAAGTTTCAAACATTTTAAATATGTTCAATGGGGAAGGGTCCTTATGACGCAGATGATAAGCTCCATTTTCTGTATAATGATTAGAATATAAAATAATTATAAAAACCTGATAACATCAAACAAAATGTAAATCTGATTACTGGGACAAACTTTGCGGAAAGGTTATTAAAAACAAAAATTCTCTGCTTTATAAAAATGAAATAATACCTATATTCCAAACAGATTAACCCTTCTCTTGTCTTAGTATTTCAAGGGTATAATTAGCATTTATTCCAAAAAAAAATCAGTTGTTTTATATATAATAAACTAATTTATGTGAAAGCTCTTTGTATGGTAAATTATTCTCATTAACGGCGTTATTGAGCAAGACTGTCTAATCGGGGGATCAGTGGAAACATAGTATTAAAATGTTTTTGGAAGCTAGAGGACTGCTAAGTCGGTAAAGATTTTTTCTAAATACAAATTATGAACTAATAAAGTTTTAAATTGTTAATAGTTAATTTATAATTTAGAATTTTATATAGTATAGTAATTATAAATTTTTTTAGAATTTCGAATAAGGTGTCAAAACTAATGAAAGCTGCCAAATTTGAATCGTAAACCTGCATGTTGATACACAGAACCAAAGTAGACTCAATTTGCGTTTATTAACTCATTAGTGTCTGTGATCACTTGGATGATTCATGACAAATGTTCCATGATATATAACAATGAGTTATTTAGTTAATTTTATAGGAGTACTGTATAGGAGTATACAAAACTTAATTGTAATCAACATTAAAAACTTATAACTTTAAACCTTTATATATCAAGGAGTAAGATATATGGAAATATAGCGTAGCTGAAAAAGTCCATACTCCAAGTCCGTAGCCAGAAATTTACTTCTTATAATTTTTTACTTATTAAATAGTCATGATACATTGGTCGTAATTTTTTCTTACAGAGTTGTAAAAACCAGCAATAGGTCTGGTTGAAACAAACTGACATCACTTTAAAAATATACTGAATAAATAGAAAAAAATACGGGTATTAATAAGAAATATGCGTATGTATAAGTATGCTTTTTCGCTTCAATTCGGGGGGAGTTCTTCAAATTCTCAAGCCCTTATTGGCCTCCTGCCTGACCGAGCGTACCCGGAAGCACAAAAATTGTTTCATTTGATTAAAAATAAGTCAACAGTAAGCAGCAATATAGGGAAAAATGTTTCAAAGAATTGTTTCAAAATTTTATTGTATTTGGAATTGTTCATCTGTATGCATCATAACAGCACTTCTGCGAATTTCAATCGACTAAAATGACAATTGATTTAATTGCGAGCTAAAGATTTCTTAAGCTTAACTAAGAAAAGTGCATAAGTGGACTTGAGTGTTTATTCAGGAATTGAAGTATAGCAAAAAAAAAAAAAAAAAAAAAAAAAAAATCAATTAAATAAATGAAACAACAATTTTTAACGAGCTAACAATATTTAAATAAAAAGAAGAACACAGCCACCAACGCAATTTTGTGCAAATCAGAATACTGAAATCTTAAAGAAAGCCGCCTTTCATCAGCAGTAACAACGGCAGCAACGAGTACAACAAAAACAAAACAACAACAATTGGCAACAGTTGCCGCAATAAAATTGCAGCAACAGCAAACAAAAACAAAACAAAAAAAAAAAAAAAAAAAAAAAAAGTATATAAGAAATGGCAATTTTAATTGTGGCCAAAAGAGATTTAAAGCAATTTTTTTCTGCGCTGACTTGTCTTTTTTTATTGCAATTGACTGGCATGTCAAAGCGTATTACTCTCGACTTGGTTCCAGCGGATCGTTGGAAATACACAGCTACACAGCTACACAGCTACATGGACGACAAACAGATACATTCACAGTTGCTGCAGAGTTTCTGCGTTGCAGATAAACTGCATAACTGAATATGCAAAACACGTACATTTGGAACGTGATGAAAATGTTGAGAATGTTTTCTGACAGCCACAAAACGGTTCAAATGATTGAAAATTTAGTGACAACAAAGCCAACAATAAAAGGAATCAAGCTCAGAATCAGAATCAGAATCATCGTCAGTCTTAGTCTTCTTCTTAACTGAGTGCCAAAGAAACGAAAAGCTCATAAGGATAATTACGACTTTATGTATATGAGTGGGTATGTGGGTATGTGCCCGCATGCATTCGCAGAAGATATAAAGATACATATGTGCAACAGATTTTTTTGTGATAAAATTTATGTTTTAGCACTTTGGCTTTAAATTATATGCAAGAATGCATGCCAAGTCAGCACGAGTAAAGACGACTTAACCAAATTGTTTTTGTGCAACAATTCTCAAAGGCAAAAGAGTATAGTTGGAATAAAAAACAAAAAATGATTTTAAAATAAATTTTAATCAAATATTTAAATATATGCTTTTACATATCTTGGTTTTTTTTTTTTGAAAATTATTTAAAGTTTTATTATTATTATTTTTTTTTTTTTTGAATTTCATAACAAGTCGTGGTTTAAGCTTTTGTCACGTGATGCTACAAATCATCGTCTGTTACACAAAGAAGCTACTTAACAAATGCCGCTCATTGTCAGCTGCTGTTGCTAGAACAACACCAACATTACCAACAACACCGAAAAACAACTGCAGAAAGAAAACCTATTATAAGACAAGATATACAAATACGGAATGAGAGTTCCACAAAAATAAACTCAAAGATCACGAATTTCCTTAAAAGTATCTTTTTAAAATCAAATGGGAAAAAACCAAACCAAAACTCCAGCACAACAAAAACAAAATTGTTTTCGTAAAAGTCGTCGAAATGAAAACTTGTTATAAGCGTGAAATACTAAAATACTAATAAAAAAAAAAAAGAAACAAACCAACAAAAAATAAAAGGAAAAAAAAAAATCTAAGAAGGAGAGAAAATATTTCAATCTTGAACAAAATAAATAAATTCCTAGAAATGAATTTGGCAGCATTAATCAGCCACTGCAAAAATGTATCTCTTTCCGGTTAGCCGTCTTGTCTTTATGTGAAACTCCATTCTATAAGTTCTATTATTTGTCATTGTGTAGCCACAGTATATAACACAGTATAACACGGTATAGTGTTATTTTCGTTGTACAGAATTTACTTGCTTAAAGTATGTGCTTGCATATATTAACTTACCCGAAATACCAAACTCGAACTAGTGAACGTTGGTCGATTGTCATTTAAGTCCAATACTTCAACACGCAGCAAACGTATTGACTGCTTTGGTGGATTACCACCATCTGTAGCCGCGACAGCCAAACGATAAATACTGCGCTCCTCATGATCCAACACGACCCGCGTGCGAATTACACCCGTATTGGCATCTATGCTAAATAGTCCAAAACCATCTGAATCACGACCCTTCAGTATGGAATAAGTGATCGATGCATTCTGACCATTATCACGATCGATAGCACGTATGCGCACCACTTCAGTGCCAGGCGGCTGTTCTTCGCGTACACTAACAACATCCTCTTGCGGATCGACTATGTCCGGTGCATTGTCATTGACGTCAGTTATATGCACCTTAACCGATACACGTGCACTGCGATAGGGTGTGCCCTGATCTCGCGCCTCCGCTACCAAATCATACAGTGCACGCATTTCACGATCAAGCGGTTCACGCGTTATAATTTCACCTAAAAGCAACAGAAGTTCATATTATTTTTTTATTATTGAAAAGTAAAAATAAATAAATAAATAAAACAATAAAAATTAAAATAAATAAATAAAACAATAAAAAGTAATGGTAAAAATATTATAGATGTATTTTATAATAATATTAATAAAATAATATAAATTATAAATGTAATTATATTGTAATTATAATAATAATTATAATTATAATGTATTTATTATTATAATTATAATTATATTGTAATTATAAATTAAAATTTTTAATTATTATTAAAATTAATTTAATTTATTTAATGTTGCGTGAAACCGTCTAAATCTAATTAAGGCCGTGTGCGAGTTCGAGTAAATTGATGTTAAATTAAAGGAAATAGTAAATTATGTCGGTATGGCAGCGAATGTTGGTATTTACCAGAATTTCGAATAGAGGAAATTAGATTAAAATTAGATGTTATCATTGTAAAAATTTTATAAAATGTTTAGGAAATAAATAAATAAATTTGAAAAGTTTTAACTTAAAATAAATAAATAAATAAATATTTACATAAGTGCAGTGCAAAAAATCTCTAGGAAATTTTAATTTATTTTACCTCAATTTCAATCAAATTCAATGAAACTCAATCAAACTCAGACTGCAGATACTGTAGAGAAGAGAGACAAATTGTGTGTCATGTGCTTTAGGAGTGCCCGGCACTGATACAAAAGCGGAAGAAACACTTTGGAGGATATTTCAAGGATCGTAAGTATTCAAGACATGGAAAGGTAAGCTCTATACATTCTTTCATTAATGAAATTGGACTTGGAGAAACCCTCTAACCCGAGTAAGGGGCACAATAGATCTTTTAGGTCGTAGTGTACAATCCCTTCTCGCACACGGCTTACATGTAAATTGCTTTGTTAGTTACTTAATAACTAGTTACTTTTTGTTTGTTTAATTTATTGTTTTAATAATTTATACAATAAAACTAATTAAAGATTAATTAATTTAAATTTATTAATTAAAATTATTCTTCATTCTTTTATTATTTTTTATCTTATTAATCCCATTATTTAACTTATTTATTTTTATTACCTTATTTAATAAATTATTCTTCATTTTTAATAGAAAAGTTTTTGAAGAGTAGTGAATTGAAACAACAAAATTTTATTAGTTTTAATTGAATTTTTGGCTGTCCAAATAGCAATTCGCTGCTGTTAAAAAGACACTATATTAAAAATGTTGTGTTTAAATAAAAAATCAAATAATTATTCGAAATAAATAAGAGATTAATGTTTGTATTTAATTTGCAGGTGATCAAATAGAAGTATAAACCTAAATTTTAATATTATCAATAAAATTGAAGTTATTTTAATACAATTTTTAAGGTCAATTGTAACAAAAGGAAGCTATTATATTAAAATAAAAGAGTTTTTAAATAGTAATATATCACAACTATAAAACTTTATTTTTAATTATTTGAAAAGCCTGACACTTGTAGTCCAACAATTATATAGTACATGAACTTATTAAACCAAATAACATATGATGATGGGTATTTGTCAACACTAAAAATAACTGTATGGCCAGCCAAAAACGTTTATATCACGATCTTGATAACACCTAATAGTATTAGAACAGCATAACAAGTTGCTAGTAAATGTATCTAAGCCATTTTCCTCGTTGCTTAAGGTTCTGAACACTAGTGTTGTATATCAAAACCTGATCCAAATGTTGTATATCAAAACCTGATCCAAATGTTGTATATTAACATATTTTTCTTTAAAATACTCGAAAGAGAATTTATACTCACTTTCAACTTTACAAAATAGTCCTTATGGGTTAGACCTAGTGATTAGAAATTTAAAATTTCAGATTGACTTGTAGTTAATATATGGCGACTTTAGATAAGGATCATAATTAAATAATTTAATAGTTCCCCGATATTGAACATATAAAAACATATATATACAATCATACTGCTTGTCGACACCGTTCCACAATTTTACTCCAATACTATTTGATTGAAATTCTGAAAAGACTTGAGCCTTGGGTTACTTATTTGTTTTCCAACAATGATTACTCAGGCAATACAATGTAGGATAATACATTATAGGAGTGTTAAAAGAAGCGTTAAAATTCATTCAGATCTGAAAATACCACTCATCAAAGATGAACTCATTAAAATCAAATGCAAGTACAAACAAAAATTTGAAATTCATCCGAACCGAACTGGTAACCCGGTCTTCTTCAAGATCACGTAGAAAGACGTACCAACGCTCGGCCTTCTTCAAGATCACGTAAAAAAGACGTACCAACGCACTGATTTTTTTTTTTACTTTCATATATTTATTAAATTATCAACTTAAATTGAACTTTAATTTACTTTAGTTACTAAAAGAGGGAAAATCTTATATGGGTGGAGTACTGGGAAGTCTTTCCTGGACAAAGCAAAGCATAAAACTGATAAAACTGTACTCCTACAAAAATATCCTTAAATTCTCAAAATGTTATTTAAGGTTGATAACGGGTTTCATTACAGGTCATTATATTCTGAAATATCACCTTTATAAGCCCTGATTATCTGTTAATTCGAAACACAGATTATCCACGAAGATGAAGAAACTACTATGCATATTCTTTGTGTCTGGCTAGGTTTCCAGAAACTTGTTTCGTATGAAATTTCTGTCACCATAACAGATTAAGAGCTCTTCTCTAGATTTAGTTCTGGACTTTGTTCAGAAAGCTATAAAGGGCTTTGTGTAATCAATAATGAAATTGGTAAAATAGGACTCTTCTAGCCGGAGTACTGGCTGCTGGGCTATTTCACGTCAAAGCTTTAATGATACTTTAATTACTAGCTATTAACTTTAATTATTATCGATTAACTCCAATTATAGTTGTCGGTTAATTTGTTTGCTTTAGTTTTTTAAGATTTGAATATTTATAGAAATTCTTCTTATAAAAGAGATTCAATAAATAAAATAGACATATTGAAAAAAAATGTGAAATGAAAACGAATATAAAGTTTTACTAAACTATAATTCGAAAATTTTAAACAGTGTGGTATTACTTCTCACATAAAAGGTTTAAACCTTTTTAGATATGGGAAATCATTATATATTTCTGAGACTTTATGATACATTGTGACCGAAAATTTTTCGGAAATTCTCATTTAAAATTCGCGCGCTGTATATTTTTCGATATTTTAAGTTTATGTAGTTTGGCAGCACTGTCCTTAATTACTATGCCAAAAATGAGCGCGATCTGTCGGACAGTTCGTTTACGGCAGCTGTTGAAACCAGTTCACCTCAGTAGTGCGTTGCGAAAAAAACAATGGAAAAAAATATTGAACAAAGAGTTTGCATCAAATTTTGTTTTTCGAACGAAATTTCGTGTGCAGAATCGTTGCGAATGCTACAAAAGGCTTATGGGGAATCAGTTTTATCGAAAACTCAAGTTTATGAGTGGTACAAAGCCTTTCAGGACTGTCGTACGACCGTCGAAGACATGCCGCGTTCTGGACGACCTTCGACCTCTACCACCGACGAAAACATTGAAAAGGCAAAGGAAATCGTGTTCAAAAATCCTCATGTGAGTGTTAGAGAGATAGCACGAGAGCTAGGCATCGGTCGTGAGATGGCTCGTTTGATTTTGGTGGACAATTTGTGTATGCGACGTGTCAACGCCCGGCTTGTTCCGATTCACCTCAATTTGTTCAACATTATCAACGATTTTAAGGCCAAACATTCAATAAATACCATCGAACAGCCACCGTATTCACCTGATCTTGCACCGTGTGACTTTTTCCTGTTTCCCAACCTCAAATTACCACTCAGAGGAACGCGTTTTGAATCCATAGAAGACGTAAAACAGAATTCGCAGAGGGAACTCAAAGCCATACCGGAAAGCGCCTATAAAAAATGTTTTGATGATTGGAAGAAAACGTTGGCATTTGTGTATCGCTTCTAATGGAGCATATTTTGAAGGAGATAAAATAAATATTGATGAAGATTAAGAATTTTGCGTTTTATTTAAAATTTCCGGAAACTTTTCGGTCACAATGTACGTCAGATAATGCCGAACAAAATAATTAAGCGTAATTCATACTTTATTGTGAAAACGTTAAATGCTCCTCTATTAAACGGTTAATTGACGGCATTATGACGTAGTCGGGTAAAGTGTGAGTACGGTAGGAGAATCTCTAAATAAAGTCTTTCTACATACATATCAAAATACTGACTGGACTAGTTTAAGCGGAGAAGCGTAAGCGGGCATGCGTTAAAGCTCAAAATAAGATTCAGGATAAGCCAATCTTATGCGATTTGCATATTAAATTGAAATGCGAGTATACGTATATGTAATACTTGTCGCTACTGTTTAATATTTTGACATTGAATGGGCTCTCTGAACGTCTGGTGTACAACTGCAAAATGAAAAATTCTTGCAAATAATATACATAAAAAATGAAACAATGTATTGCATATGTGACATACACTATATATGTTGTATATATAGTTGTATGATTGTATGATTGTATGATTGAATAGGAAAGAAATTGTTGATAATACTGAAATATAAATAGGTTTTCATGTTTCATGTTAATACTGTGCGATATTCGAATAGGAACCGCACACACAGTGGCCACAAAATGCCATCATTGGTGACATTCAATTGACGGATGACTTGACAGCATCAAAACTGTTGTTTTTCAAACACTAAAAATACGTTCGCCATAAAAGTATCTAGCTACATATGTGTATGTTTGTCTGACTATGTAACTAACTCACTCGCTCTTAGATAAAAATGCATACCTCTATATCTATTTATTTGAAGTTAAGTGTAGATATTCTACACAATTTGATGGCATCTGCGATTTGATCCACTTCATATTGGATCGGTGCATTTGGTTTGGTACGGATTGGATTGGTATGTTGTTGTGTTATGGTTTCGTTTAGATTGACTTGGCTTGACTTGGTTTCGCTTGCACATATTGCACTTTAGAATTGTTCATTGTATCACGGCAGATTGAATTTGATCGCATCTCATTGTGTGCCTAGCGTAAACACACAACAGGTTTACAACTTTACGGTCTGATCTATGAATGCCATAAAAATCTTGCATACAGATTTTTGCATTATATACAGGCAGTCTAAACAGACATAGACGTACTACATGTATATGGTATATATGAATATACGCATATATGTAAACGTTCAGTTATATTAACATATATGTACGTGCAAGGGTATATGTTTTTAGATATAAATTTGTATTTATTTGTTTGTTTTTTTAATGAAAGTAGAACAATAATGAATGACCATGGGTCATGTTTGTTATCTTGACGTTCGCTACTGAAAGCCTTTGTAAATCTTGTTACTTTGGTTTAATACATTTAAGTAAGTTGTTAGAAATTGTTTCATATGATCTTCTCTTACTTATAGCACATGTAACAAAAGTGACATTAATTTATGCTAAAAGGATTAGCAGCAACATTTGTTGTAAGAACTGGCAATGCAACTGTAGGTAAGCATAGTATTAAATAAAAAAGTTAATACTGATTTTACGCTAAATGCCTGCCTCGAATCCACAACAACCAAAGCATAGGAGAATTGCAAGTGTCTCATTAATGCATAGGCACTTCTTAATATGATCACACAATAATATAAATCAAATTTAGAGCTTTTTTCATACATTTATAATAGAATTAAATTAATCCAATAATTTACTGTACTTTACTGTATTTCTTTCACGATATTACATCAATCAAGTGTTAAAGTCTGTCTATTCCTTTTATTATTGTTTTTGTCTCCCATGATTAAATTCTGATACATTTAAATAACAAATTAAATTAATTATAAAAGTTTTAAAACTTAAACAATTAAAGGTCAGAAGATTTTTGATTTCGTTGTATAATTGTAAAGTGCATTAACTGAAAAAGTTACCCAAAAAGTTTACAGAGTCACAAGACCCCGCTATTCATATTAAATTCGCATGATTTTAAAAAAGTTACAATCCACGATCCTCGAGTACTTCTCGATATTTAAAGATAATAAGAAGTTGACTTAGTGGCAATTGGATAGCAATCCGTCTACTATTGGAATATGACTGGGTGTGGTCTTATGCCGCCCATAAGATCCTATAATTCATGTTAAATTCGTATGATCTCATAAAAGTTACAATCTTCAAAGTGTATTTCTCCATATTTGATAACAATCAGAGGTTGACTTGGTGATAGTTGGATAGCACTCCGTCTACTATTGGTAGTGACTGGAAAGCGACCAGACGGCGAACGAGCGGCAAATGGAATGTAACTGGGTCTGATCTTATGCTGCCCATAAGATCCCATTATTCATGTTAAATTCATATGATTTTAAAAAGGTTACAATCCTCAAAGAGTATATCTCGATTTTTAATGATAATCAGCGGTTGACTTCATGACAATTGAATAGCAATCGGACAACAATTGGTAGTTACTGGGAAGTGACCAGACGGCGATTGGATCGAAAATGAAAAGTGACTGAACGCTAAGCAAATAATGATTGTTGGAAAAATTATACGGAGATGCGAAGGACTAACAAGAGTTATATAGCATAGTGGCTTTTTTAGAATTTGTGATATAAATGAAATGTAAAAGAAGTAATTTAAAAATTTAATACTTTAAAAAAAATATAATTGACTCATTTAAAATTTAAGTTGTTTGACATAGCTGATATGAACATGAATATTTGTCAGAAAGTCTTGCTTGAAGTCGATACCCAGTATCTGAATAACATGAATTTTTTCATACAAACTATGGCAATGGATGAAACATGGATGTGTCAAATCGACTGTCAGCTTAATAGATAACAATCGACGCAAAACGTCTAATGTAAACTAAAATCCAAATGATAGCCGGTAAGGTTCTGATATTTTGGAATATGTACATTAGTTAACTCATTGAAGATCAATGAAGAGCACTCGAAAACGAAGATCAGTAGCGCATTTTAGTGCTTTCTTCTCACGTGAAAGCACCAAGTTAATCAAAATAATAAGAAAATTGTACGTATCGCAATTCTAATTAATTTCCATTATATGGGGTGTTTATGGGTCTGGTTCTTAGCGCAACTACTTTCTATAGTTGAAGAGATTTGTTTTTTTTTAATATGCACAGGCATACTAGTACATTGGAATAATCGAAGCATGGAATAAAATTATATAAAATTTGATTAGATTCAAATAAAATTTAAATCATTAGCGAATAATAATACAATATAACTCTCTCTTTTTTATTATTATGCTCTGTCTTTATTAGTCTCTCAAAATCATTATTGGTTCAAAGCATCATACAATTATGTCGGGCTACTTCGACTTTTAAATTCATAAAACTATGTTGTTCGATATTAATTTTTTTGTCGAAAGTGACGCACTTCATTACGAAAACAAACTATTTGAAAGTTAAAAGGGTTCGAATAAAAATGAAAAGACAACAACAAAAATTGTAGTTAATTTATTGAAGTTTGGCTGACCATACAAATTCCTATGTTGTTCGAATTCTAATTATTTTTTTGTTAGTTTTACTGTTTTCTTTCGAACAACAACAGCAATTACTAATTGAGAGCGAAACCATAAACCACAGCTATAAATAAATAAAATTAACTGTCATAATTATAATTGTTAGACTACTTCGATACTATATCATTTAAGCTATAATTATTAATTTGTTTTTTTTTTATGTAGCTTACCTGTTACAGGATTCACTTGAAAACTCGAATTTGTTGGTATGAGACTATAACGAATGGCAGCATTCTCATCCAGATCTAAGTCAGTAGCACCTATAACACCGACTAGTGAACCACGTCGCATATTCTCCTCAATAGCAAACTCATATGCGTCACGCAAAAACTGTGGATCATTATCATTAGTATCTAAGATATTGACGATTACACGCGTACGGGCATGTGCAGCGGGAGTGCCGTTATCGCTGGCCATAACGATCAGTTCATAGTGATCGCGAGTCTCTCGATCAAGTGGACCACGTAAATAAATCCAACCACTATTCGGAAAAATACCAAACAATTGCGCAATCTCATTATCAATGGGCGTGCCAAATGTTGGTAGTGTAGTGGTTGTGCTAACTTTTCCACCGTTGGCTGTATTCGAGCTCTTGGCGGAACTTGTAACGCTGCTGTTATTGTTGACAATGCGATATGTAATGCGTGCGTTGTTTCCGGTATCCGAATCGACAGCTGTGACTTGCAGTATCTGTAAACAGCAGAAAAGAACAGATTAAGAAATTAGAATTAAAATTGTTTGTGTTTTAAAATCAACTTTCACTATAAATTTTAATTATACTGAAAAATTTATTTAAATTACAATTTCTTATTTTTTTTCTTTACTAACTTTTTACGCGAAATATAATTTGAGTAATTTTTTTTGTGTGCACTTCATAGCTTTTTTGTCGCAGCACAATTAACCCATTGACCACCGCTGTATTGTGGGTAATTTTTTTGTTTTTCACAATTATTGGACCTGGTGGAGACCTCAATTTGTTTGTTTTACTTCATTTGAAGTCGGGTATCTGCTTTTTTTTACTTTACTTCGCTTGAATTTTTTTTAATGGAAAATGAAAATATTTAAGTTTTTCATTTGGGTTTTCTTTTAATTTATTTTGTATTCAGATTTTGAAGACCTTTTCTCTTATGCATCTTTTGAATTTTTTTATAGTTTTGCAAATAATTGAATAAATTTCAAGATTTTAAATTAACTTCGTAGAAAGTTTTAATAGATTTCAATAAACAATTCATTTTTGGCTATACGCTTGAACTTATTCAAAGTGGCTGAGACTAAGTCTCAGACTAAGACTGAGACTGAGACTGAGATTAAAGCCGAGCCATGGTAAAAGGTATGCGAGCTGTTGTGACTGTAGGGAAAGTTAAAATTCCAAAGTAGAAAAAAAAAATAGAAGGAAAGAAATTTTCAAATTGGGCCACTAAAATTAATAATATTAAATTTAAAGATGCTGCATTACAGATTATGTACGAAATTAGGTTGCACCAACAGTCTGTCTGTATAAGGAAATCATAAAAAATCGTTGTAAAGTTTTTCATATTAAAAATAATCGCATTTATAATTTTTTGCTAATATTAAAGAATGCTACTAAAAAAAAAAGTAATAGGAAAATAAAACAAGAAAACATTTCTTTACGTTATCTACTTTAATTTCGAATCTATCTTAACGACTATAATCAAATTTATGAATTATCTTTATACATGCCCAGTATAAGATTATAATAATGAAGTTCTATAATAAAGAAGAAAGGCATAAATATTTTAAAACTACGAGCAATACTTCTGATGTTTCAGGCACGTGGCTGAAGTTCCCTTCCATTTAAACGGATAAGGTGTATGTATATACAGGGTGGCTGATGAAAATTGCAACACTCTTTGCACTGATATAGCTGTCAAACCAATAATGACCGAAAGCTTAAAACTAATTCATTTGACAGTTCATTCTCTTGTTCACAAGCGTACGAAGGCATTTTGATTTTTTTATTATAGAAAAAAAGTTGTATGGAGTTCAGACTTGATAGTGCGATTTATATTAGACCGCCGGAAAGCAAGCTCCACCGATCGTGATGGTGTGGGCCGCCGTAATGACCGATGGTCATTTTTCGCTTGTGTTCGTCCACCGTGGGGTAAAAAAAAATACCCAAATCTATGACGAAATTATTTTAAAGGAAGTTTTAAAGCCCTGGGCAGATGAGCATTTCGATCGCAGGCGTTGAACACTCCAACAGGATTCAGCACCACGTGTCAACCAAGAATATCTGAAGAACAATGCTCTGTGTTTTATTCCTCTGATTTTTTTATGGGACATAATAAAAACACAGTGGCCACCGTGTTCATCTGATATAAATCCTTTAGATTGCTCGGTTTGGGATATTTCAAAAACTAAGGTTAGCACTTTAAACGCTAAGCCGAAAATAGACCAAAATACCTCAAAGCTTTTTGCGGAGAGCGTGCAATCATTGGCCGTTTAAAGGTTCTTTTTTTGGCATATGTATTTTCATTTATCCTTCATTAAATTTAACAAAAATTAACAAAATAGAGCAATTTACTTTGTTGTAATTTTCGTGAGACACCCTGTATTCCTATTAAATATATCTTTCACTTTCGTGCAAGCTATAGCTTCCATAATGTCGATCACCTCCGCCTGAAAAACACTTCAATGACCAGAAAGCATATAGTAAAAAGATTTATTCAGTCCTTCTGAGAAAACTCCATAGCCACAACTAACTGTTTTAGATCTAATCGACTGAAATTAATTATATTTGAAGATCTTGCAAGTTTTTCAATACAACTATAACCTTTAATATCCTCTGTAACCTTAGAAATCTTAAGATATAAATGTATTTGTTTGTTAGAAATATTAAAAGAATCATAAACAATGGATCTAAAAGTAATTGAAGGAACATTTCGATATCGGAATTGCTCTTTTTACCCCATAGGCCTTGTACCCCAATGGCCTTGTATGACCTATGTTTATATTTAATGCTGCGTTATGAGTTATTTTCAAAGCTCTAGTACATTTTCTTTAATGATTAAAATAAATAAAATAAAATGAAATAATCTTGTCAGAACCGCTTTGTATCCATCAATTTGTCAGTCAGCGTATCCGCAAATCCTAACAACTTTCAGCTGATCTGTTGCCAGGCTAATGCTAACATACAGCACATGCACTTCAAAGGCGGCACTCAAATGTTTGGAAATTATATTAATTCAAATAGAAATGAAAAAAAGATTACAAAAAAAAAAAAAAAAAGAAAAAGAAAGAACTAAATATGAAAAATTTAAATATGAAAAAATTTTAATATTAAATACAACTTAATAAAAATAAAATAATTGATAATTAGCCAAGTATAACGTTGCTGTTAAAAATATGTAGCCTTCATACAGTTCAGCGAAGCGAAAAGTGGCTTTCTGTCTTAAAACATTTGCTTTACTCACGTTCTAATGCAATTGGGGACAATGACTTCGTTTCTCCTACCATAAACATTATTTTGCATATGAGCGCTAACTATACTCGAGCAGTGGAGCGCCTGGCTCGGAACAGCATCATTGCATCATTGCATCATAGCATCATAGCATCATAGCATCATAGCATCAGAGCATCATAGGCACAATATAATAAATATATATAATATAAAAAGTGCGGCACTTTAATCCATCATAAAGAGCCTTTATAATATTAATTAGTTTTTAAGGAATTTTTATTTGTTATTTTTATTATTTGTTTGCTTTATTTTTATTTTAATTTCTTACTTCTAAGCACAAGGCAACACCGATATTATGGAGCTTCAGCTTCAGCTTCAGAACATCTGAACATCATCGGAGCAACAGAGCATCGATGCATTGAAGCATCGGTGCATCGGTGCATCGGTGCATTGGAGCATCAGAGCAACGGAGCATCACAGGCAGTCCTTGTACCAGTGTGCATCAGAACATGATATCAGAAATGCAATGTTCGAATCGCTCGTTCTTGGTTGTTTGGTGCAGCAAATGTGCAATAACGGCTGTCAGTTTACATTACATACCCAAGATTACATGATCTACACATGAGCGATTTATACGGAAACTAGTCTGTGGTTAATGTAAGGTCCGTTCTATTCGATTTGTCATAATATTGGTTTCATTGGTTTAATAATATTTTAAAATTAAGTAATAAAAATAAATAATAAAATGTGAATTAATATATATGTTACTCTATGTAAGTACTAATATATATGTACATAAATTCATGCATTCCTTTGATATCAAAAAGCAATGGACTTTCATTCATTCCAAAATACAATTTTGGGCACATAATCACCTTTCTTTCTTAAGGATTTTATATCCTCTGACAAATAATCTATTTGGGTTGGAAAAATGGATCGATCTAATCGCAGTGAAGAAAATATCATCAAATTCAGCAGAAATTTTTTAAATCAAGCAAATTCTTAGGCTAATCCTACAGTTGTTTCAGATATCGCCAAATATCCATAATCAGTAATCTTCTGGGTTAGTTGTCCGTAAATAATTTTTTGGAAGCAAATGTCAAGAAATTTAATCCTGTAAATTTTGAACCTGAACGATATCTAAAATAGTTGTGTAGTCAGCTCAACAATTATTATAGTTTAAGTGATTCCTACTTAAAACAAAAATATCATAGTGATTCTTGGTCAATAAAACGTTGGGAATCACTGCTCTGGGTTTGCAAGTAAATAAAGATTAGTTAACATCAGCGTCAGACCTGATGATATTGGAAAAACCTTCTTTGCATAAACTTAGATTAGATTATGATGTTAAATGTAATATGGAAATTTAAATGAAGAAAGCATTAATTTTGCTACAGCTGCATTGAAATGTTTTATCAGCCCAACCATAATCACTCTATTAATGCCGATAGTTCGTATTACACTCCTTCCTTCTCAATCCTTTGCTCTTGACAGAGCGAGTTGGCGTATTATAAATGCACATTTTTTCTTTCAGTGTGCCATGTTGTTCGATCTTACGCAGTGTGTCTCACTTCTTTCATCGTTTTTCCAAAAAGATATTGTAATTGATTTACCCAACGTGTAGAGGACCGTTCATGTCCTCTGCTTCCGCTTACTTTTTCCTCTACAATCAGTTGTTCCAGAGTTTCTGATCGCCTCGCTACGTGACCAAAGTAAGTTAAATATGAGATGAAAATCATTTTCATAAGCATGTTATTTACTTTTAATTCTTCGACTACAGAGACGTTGGTTCGATGGGCAGTCCATGGAATACTTAATACTCTTCGATAGACCCACAGTTCGAAGGCCTCAATCTCCTGTCTTTTCGATTTTTTTACGGTTCATGTTGTGGCTGCATAGGTAGCTATAGAAAATACCAAGGCGTTTACAAGTCGAAGCTTTATAGATTTGATTTTATTATATGGTAGTTCTATCTATTCATATTTTATAGGTTTTTATAAGTTTTATGGTTGCTGATCTTGTCATTGCTATACGATGTTTGATTTCTTTCCACGAATCCTGCAATCGTCGTTACATTTGGCTGGTTGCTATTTTGTCTGTCAACTATCATAACTTTTATTTTGGTCCATAGCGCCGACTTAAGGATGTCAATTTCTTCAACAGTAGAGTGCGCTCACTTTCATTGGATCCCAAAAATAAGTGTGTCGTCCGCATAACGCACGCTATTTTTTCTTGCTCTTAGCTATATCCTTTTTCTTCCAGACTATACAAGCTCCATAGAAAATTGTTTTTCATGTAGTATTAATCATTCTTCTAAATCGAAGTTTTATGTATTTCTTCATAAATTCGACTAAAGTGACCACTCCTTGAAAATTTGTTTGTATGTATATGATGGAATAACAGAAATTTTGGTCAAGCTATTATATATAATATTATATATGTGATATGTGTTATATATATACGTATTTCTATTCTGATATCTTTTGCATTTTAGTCAATGTATTTTGGAGGTTATTAAGATTAACACATATTTTGGTGGCATCCAATTAAAGAAATATATATTGCGAAAGGATGGCAGGCTAGCCATTGCTTCTCTGCGTTTCGAATGTGCATTTTTAACCCAAATGTAAATCTCTGGCAATTGATTCATTTTTTCAGGACTTCGCTAAGCGATATCTACAAAGACTAAAAGAATGAACAGAAATTCAAATAAAAAACCGAAGTAAAAGAATGAAACGGGCTTGTCAACATGTCGCATACGATCAGCAACAACTTAAATTGCAATTGAGTGATTTATATCGGACGTTTAGCAATTCTTTTTTATTTCTTTATTTATTTTAGTTTACTTTTTTTTTTTGTCTTTTATTTCTTTTGTTATTTTAGTTTCTTAAATTTTCTGTTTTTAAAACAATGAACAAATGCATTGTACTCTTTTATTTCAAATATTTTTCCCACATGTCAATATTTTTTTTCAAGACAATTTGTATTTAACGAATTAAGTGAAAAAGGCTTTCCAGTGGAGCGGAGTGGAGTGGAGTGATGTGGAATGGTGTGGAGTGGAGTGAAGCTGAATGGAGCGAAATTTTGTATTGTAAATTTGTTTTTCATTTATTTATAATTGCTAATTAGTTTAAGTAGACTAGAGTTGCAATTTCAATTATCAAAAAATAAATATTATTTATTAAATTTTTCCTATTAATTAAAAATGGATTTAATAAACCTATATTAACCTTGTAATTCTCATATGCACATATTAAATATGAATTTACTTTAATCTGTGATTTTGTATAAACAAATCATTAAAAATTCGGTGTGGAATCCCTTAAAGTCAATAGTAATACTAAAACATACATTTAAAAAAACCTGACAGAATGAATAATTGTGAGCTTTCTTATCTCAAAAGCACATAACAAATTATCACAGCCATATCACATCACGGTCAGTTTGATGTTTGAATATGGATTGGCCGCAGTAATTATCTTACCTCAAAAGCACATAAAATGACCGTTTCATCTTAAAAGTTCAACTAGTGCCTTCCAAGCCAAAACCTTTACTATCAAGGAGGCAACTCGACAAGATTAGATTAGATTAGATCAGATTTTAAAAGGGTTAGTAACTTGTTACCACGTCACTGCATCCTTTAAGGATTATTGTGATACACCCACGTTCCATAGACGAGTAGGAGTTAAGAGCACCATTATGTTCTTTGGAGAGATGTTACCTAATTCTGTTATAAGTGAATAAGCAGTTGAAAAGTACCGAAGTCTGAGTCTGGCGAGACTATCACAGTGACACAGAATGTGTTCTGCTGTTCCCTCTTCTTCGTAACAAAGTCTGCAGCTATCATCTTCGCAATGCACAGTGAGAAACCCCGTGACAAGTCGGACCCCACTTCTGTTCAGCAGTAGTAGCTCCCTAGTGCTGGTTTTTGATCGATTCGGTATCGATTAACTTCAAAAAAGAATTTACGAGATTAGCAGATTGCATTATACTTCGACTGTACAGTTGCTATTATCACATTGTCTGACCATAATACAAAAGTAAAAGCTGTCAAGCAGCAAAATATTAAACTGAGATCAGTGAGTGATTAATGCACAATAACATTATTCTGGATTCAAGGACACCGGAGAATACAAGGAAATAAAAATGCAGATGTACTAGTTAAATACTATACTCTAGTTCTGTATTAATTTAATTTTGTAAAGAGAGAGAATGAGAGCAAGAAAATGAGATGCAAAAGAAGAGAAACTACATTAAAGAGTAAATGATTATGCCCTCATCAGAGAGTACCTATATGACAAAAGTTGAATAAATTATAAAGCAATAAAGTTTGACTGATTAAAAATCATGTTCCAAACATACAAACTCAGAGACCGAAAATAATAAATATTTAAAAAATTTGAAAGAAAAAAAACAGCTACGAAAAGTTTCACACTTAATATCATGCAAGCTTTATGTATATAAGAGTTTTAAAAGAAAACTCACAAAAAAAAAATTTAAATTTGTTTTATATCATATTTTTTAAAAATAATTATTAGAGAGATTTCGAAAAATTAATTAATTGAATTTTTGCTATTTCGAGTATTGCCAAATACCCATGGTCAGTGGTCATGGAACTATTTCGTGTACTTAATTATTTGTAAATAATTTTTCTGAGACTGCAACTACCAAGGGTTGAAGTCGTGCCCTGCCAAATTTGAAGCTTAGAATCAGCGTTCACAATATTTGAAAAGGTTTCTACTACTTGTTAAGAAAAAATCATAAATATAAATTCAAAATCGTATTATACTACAATTTAAAATCTTAAAAATTTCACAAATAGCAGTGGAATAACCTACTAAAAATATCAAATAAATTATGAGTTTGAAATATATAGCTTTTTTTGGAATTATGGGGAATTTTCGATTATAATCTGGTCTTAATAATCTATCATTATGCAAGGCGAAATTTCAGACGTCCATGTAAAAGAGTCGTGCCTTTGTACTGTACCCGTATTATCTTTTTCCGATAATAAAAGCTTTATTATTTTTTATTATTTTATCTTCCGAATTTAATGTCTTTTTAATAATTTTATATTTCTCTTTCTTCTCCTGTCTCCTCACATGTCTGCTGTTTACCAACAGTTCGATGTATATTCAAAGAAATAAAAAGAGTAACAATTTTAAAATCACCTTAATAACGATTAAAAAATATCTAAACTTGTTTACTGGTCATCAATCTTAGCATCAGTATTATTCTTACATAGACGCGTGGTCAAGCGCATATCTACAGAGATGTTTAGGCACAGGAACAACAACATCGAGAGCAGTAACAACAACAACAACAACAACAACAACAGCAACAGAAGCTGAAGTGGAAAGGAAAATAACTTAAAAATGAATATGGTATCCCCATAACTAGCCCAGCAGCTGACGAATGGATTCTGAGATATGGAACGATTTTAAAGTATTGCTGGAAAACGGTAATGATAATGATAATGATAACGATAATGATAAAGATAATAATAATAATAATAATGATAATGAAAATAACAACAATAATGGGACGTAACGTATATATAGCTCAGTAGCTTCGATAAGTTTATTTAAGCCGTTGGCGCATTCAGTAGTTAAGATATTTTAAATGTGATGTGACGCCTGGGCAAGAGCGTGATTTTTAGTGGTTGTTAATAAGATTAATGAAAAATTATTTATAAAGTTATTAACATAACTGGACAGAACGCACATATAATACACGAAGCTAATTTCATTTATATATTTATTCTCTTTGGTTTATACCATTAAAAATGAATTGTAATAATAAAAAAAGGATTCATCTATTATATATTGATTTTAAACCAAAAATCAAAAAAACAAAATATTGAAAAAAAAAAACTTCAAGAAGAATTTCAATAGCCTATTTCGATAGCCTAAAAAAAATTATTTCCTTAAAATGTTAATAGAAAGACGTGAGAGTGAGTCTTTGCATTTGTATATGTTTACCTGAGAATTAATTGGCAACGATTCCAACACCTTCACCGTATATTCATTTCGTTCGAATATCGGTGGATTATCATTGACATCCTGTACCTCAACTAATATTGTTAAATTTGCAGATAAAGGCGGTACACCGGCATCTGTGGCAGTGACAATTAACGAATGTCGCTGTGATGTCTCATAGTCCAAATGTCGTGACAATGTTAGGTGGCCTGAACGTGCATCGATTGCAAATAGATTTTGCTGCAAGGCAACAATTGCAGAAGTCGCACTGCTGGGCACCGCCGCTGTCATATATGAACGCATTGCATATGCAGATGCAGTGGCTGCAATAGCAGAAGCGCTAGTTACACTTGAAGTGCCAGTACCACTGCCAGTGCCTGCAGTTGCCATACCAATTGCAGCCGCTGCATAGGGACGATTACCATTTCCCAGTGCAAGTGTTGTTGATGTGGTTAAACTGTTTGACTGTTGCTGCTGTAGTTGCTGTTGGTATGACATTAAATGTGTTCCTACTGTGGCATTGGTTGGTATTTGCTCTGTCAGCATTGTTAAACTGTATGTTACTTCACCACTCTTGCCGGAGTCCTTATCATTTGCATGTGCAGCATATAGAGGTGTACCCAACTCAACATTCTCTGGCACAGATATACGTACCATGCTAGTCTCGAATTCTGGCGCATTATCGTTCACATCTTCAATGTCAATGTTGACCTGTGATGAAAAATTAAAGAGGGAAATAATGTTATTTAAATACACAAAAAAAATTTATTTATAAAGATATATATATATATCTTTATAAATATATATATATATATATATAAATGCATATATATATATTTTAGTAATAATAACAAAAATTATTACATACAAAAAAAAATATATGTATGTATATATATTATAAAAATATAATATATAAGAATAAATAATAGCGTATACATACTTCCTAATAAGCTCCTATGTATGAAATAGAAATACTGTACCCGACTGTAAAAATATTATTTTTTTTAACCTATAATAAAGTTATTTAATCCGTTTTTATTAAATCTTTAAATTTCTATATTTCTAATACATTTCGAATTATCTTGTAAATGACTAAAAATTATATATAATAGATTTTTCAGTCATGGGCCTTACTTATTTCTTATTATTCCTATATACTTAAAACGAGTTAAAGATCAAGCCATAAAAAAAAATTCCAAATTGAGTTAGAATAGGTACTGATATATGACTGGATGGTCTGTTTTTTTTTTTAACAAGAGCGTCTTGTTATTATAACTAGTTAACATATCTACATATTTTATTTCAGTTTTCTTCGAAATGAGATTTTACCATTCTTTAGATATAGTAGATCCTTGCGATTGTTTTCGTTTTTGATATAATACGGTATTGTAATTCTAGCGATTTTCTGGTAAATTTTCTACATTTTAATATATCTAAAATTATTTAAAAATTAAAGCCTATATGTCCAAATGGGCTTTAAGGTGATAGTTTAGTAAAAGAGGACTATATACTCTAAATATACAAGAGTTTAACTATTGGTAGCTAGTGTAGGTAAATTGGTTAATTTTCTTTTCTGCTTCTATATGGTTACTCCAGGTTAGTCATGTATCTAAGTGAATGCGCAGACAGGTAACATTATAGATGTGAATTTAGAGTAGGTGCCCTTAATGAAGAAGAGAATGATATAGCGATACTTAAATTTTTATACGTCATGGAAGTAGCCATTTCTTCAACAGAAATAAGTTAGTTTGTAATTGCCCTCATGTAAGAATACGATTACTTGTAGAAATACTACAAGTAAACAGCAGATAGTAAAGAGGCTGGAGACATTAATCTGTAGATGGCCAACATTTATATTCGAACTCAAAGAGGTATATGATTTTTGCCTTACACTTAAGATAAATTTAGAAATTGTTTACATATGCCATACAATATTATATATTTTACAAATTATTTTTAATATATTATTTTTAAAAACTAAATACTGCAAAACTAACTAGATATATTTGTACAGGCCTGCTTTCTAAAATCATTTGTTATCAATTTATATTGAATGATAAGTTTCTTTAAGCCTACCTGAGTGTGTCCATACACAGGTGGTTCTCCGCTAGTTGCTTGTATATTAAGTAACACTTGTGATTTCATTTCGTGATCCAATGGATTTGCTATACGTATATTACCAGATACTGGATCAATATTGAAATATCCATCAGGATCACCAGAGTAGATGGAATAACGTACGGCGTTACGGCTTGCTAGAATTTTAAAAGATAAATAAAAAAAATTTATTAAATATCTATAAACATGAAAAAAAAATGAACACTAGATAAATTATTTCAAAGAAATATATTAAATTATACAAATATATATTGTTACATATGTTATATGAAATCCATTAATGCATTAATTACTAAAAATCTCCACAAGGTTGAGCAGCATTGTCCAAAACTATTAACAATACCTATACTACCAAAATCCATTGTCGAGCTCTATAGAATTAGAGTACTACATTCAAGGCAGAGATGTTTAAAAAAATATTGAGTAAATAAAAATTGGGTACAATTCTGTAGAAACCACTTCACTCATCAATATTTTCTTAACAGTTTAAAGTGAATCATTAAAGTTCTTCAAAAATTCGGTTTAAAGAATGAAATACTCAAAGGACTAAAGAAAAAAATTTGTAATGTCATTGCAGAAGTTTTAAATTTTTGCCTCATTTAAATATCAATTCTATACTAAAATCATTTGAGTCTCTTTAAGATATAAGATATAATACAGATTGCAATATTCGAAATACAAACTTTGAAGAGGATCATTAAAATTTATGCAAAAAAAAAAATGAAGTTAAAAAAATCAACTGAAGAATTATTGACAAAGAAATAAAAAATTACAAATCATATACTAAAAATACCAGAACATACACTTAAACAGTTTAAATCATAAACAATATATATAAAATTTATATTTTAAAAAAGTGCGGGTCTACCTAGTAATTAGCAAGGGCGCTCAGATACTCCTTATACACAATTTCAGTAATAATTGATGGTGAATATTGTAATTCAGTTAAAAGTCCACACAGTAATATACACACGTTCGAAAATGCATTTACCTCCTCAACTCAAAATGGCTCTGCTCAATGTTGAAAGGTTGGAACTAACAGACCAAACTAATGAATCTTGAGTTCTTAACGAAATACCTACTGGTGATTTTACCAGGAACTTTTTGTTCAGAAAGCAAAAATGTTTAGGAGGTTAAATCATTTACTGATCATTGCCTTTCAATAGTTTTACTGTATATATGATACTTAAATATGTGACGTCCATTAATACTATTTCTCCCATCTTCATTGAGGTACAGTTTTAGAAGTAATACACTTATTATTCCTTTGGTGTATACAGATGTAAATTAATATAATTGGAATAATCTGTGTCCGTTACAGTGTATCGCGCCAACTGTTAAATAATGCTCAGAATTATCCAAATAAATAGATAACATCGCACTAATATATAATGTTTGCAGAATGCTGAATAGAAATTTGGAAGGGGTTATCAGGTCACTCAAATTTATCCAAATCTTTTTCAAGTTTATACAACATGATATATGTCAGATAAGTATAGCATAAAAATGTTTTAGATTTATTATACATTAATTAGTGTTCACTAGAAGATCCGCTTTATATTAGAAAGGCAGCTAATTCATAAGTAAGCATGGATTAACGATAGTGTTAGACTTCGTCAACTCATACAAACTTCAAACAAAGGTTTTGGAGAAATACCATCATAAAAAATTTATTTCAAAATTTCACAACTCATTAAGAATTTGAATTCCTGAGGACCGATATCATTTTAAGACAGTAAGGCTTGAATGGTATCATTAAAGTAACAACTAAACCTATTAGGTTTCATATGTGTAAAAAATATTTTGGTTCTACGTTCCTTGTAATAGTGGATAGAAAAATGATCATGTTAGAACCGGACGGATGTATTGATAAATGCAAGTATCTAGCCAATGCTATTGCTGAAAATATCGCAGAGTATGTTAAAGACATAGACACAATATATGTTCTGGTGATTTTTTTTCTTCAAGTACCGGTAGATATATAATATAAGAGTTACTATAGAGCAAATCGACTTTAACTACATGCCGATCTATAGTCCAATACTCTCTTAAAACAGATATTGACCTAAATACCTCCGGTTTGTTTCTTCATACTAAGTCGAAAATTCTACAATTGGACTAAAAGTGTTATGAAGCTCTTGATCTGTCCACCGAGGACATATGAGCCCAATTCCTATATGCCTGTCGCAAAAAATAAACATAAATCTAATTCGGCGTAAGAGCAGGGATTGAAACAGAAGTTTTTATAGAGAGTCCATATGTACTTAAGATAAATTAAATACAGATTTTTTATTAAGTTCCAATGTAGAAAATATTTTGAATAAAGAAAGAAAGAAGCAGGAAAGTAATGAAAGCTCAATATTAACTGATCGTATGTTAAAAATATATTTTTTGATTTTATAGTTAGAAAAAGTTTCTAATCAAAATTAAAAGGACGTATATTTTAACTGTTATGCTAATAATATAATCATATGGTTTTAAAAAAATTTAACAGGGGTGTCTGTTACGAAAGAGAATCATTCAAGCTCAAGACTCAAGACTAACACATAGAAATGTCGAAAAAGTAATATTAGAGAAGAATCAAAACCAATAAGCATAAAAATTTAAATTTAGTTATAGTAAAACTAAACACTATTAGGAACTAAGTAGACTACTCCACCAACTGTAGCGCAATGCAAGCATTTTGTAAGTGTGTTTTATATGAAAACATTGTGTGTATCAAAAAACCAATTTTCTTTAAACAAAACATTATTTAAATACATTTTTTTCATATTCTTATTTAAAAGGGTGCCCTTAACTTTTTTATATATTTATTTTTATCTTATATATTTATTATTTTTGAGCCATAATAACAAAAAATGCAAGATTGCATATAAAAATCGTCTGCGCTGTCCATCAAATGTGCAGATATTTGTTTCCAATTCACTGAACTAATGAATTTGCATCTCTCGGTATGAGAAGTTAAACCTCAACAAAAAATACTTGTGCATATAAATATGCACAGAAGTATCTTTGTTTTGGTCATATGAATATCCTTTATTTAACCAAAAATAATGCAAGAAATACATTATGTTTGTTGCATTTGTTGTTGTTTTTAGTAAATTTGAAACTGAAATGTATTTTGGGTTATTTTGTTCGTTACCTGAATCGCTGCTGGTTGCCAGCACAGCACCCACCACCGTACCGCGTGGCACATCCTCTTTTACGTAATAATTGTAACGTGGTTTCTCGAATATTGGTGGTCTTTGTGTTGCATCGATTATGCTTAGAAATACGACTGCATCCATTGAGGTACGTAGGCCACCGCCATCACTGGCCGATATGTTGAGCATGTGCATGGGTTGTGTGCGGCCCGATAGCATATTTGGACGATTGATGAATATTTCACCAGTTGCACGATCAATACGAAATATGCCAGCCTCATTGCCGGACACAATGCGATATGAAACCGTACCAAAACGACCTGAATCTGGATCTGTTGCAACAACAGAAACAATAGGTATAGTGGATGCGGTAGCGCTCGATGTTTCACGTAGCGAAACGTTATATTCGCGTGGATAGAAAATTGGGCGATTATCATTAACATCAGTCAATTGTATTTTAACCATAGCCGTTGTACTTAGACCACCTGAAAGAATATGAAATAAATGATTAAAAAACATTTTTTCATTATTTATTAATAATAATAAAAACGACAATACTTTAAAGAAAATCAAACAAATGTAGAAGATGACAAAGAAGTAATCAAATAAGGTCTAGTTCCTAAGCTAAATTCAAGAAATAATAAATACTCGTAATGTTCTAAAACATGAATAATAAGATTTAGTTGAAGAAATTCTCAACTTTGCAAAATATTTATAAAGATATTTCTTTTAATAAGTTTAAGTTACTTCATTAAAAGTATTTTGTTAAAAATTATATTTTTGCGAACTGGAGGCTAATTGTAAAAACACTTGACTTACTTATAAAAAAAATTCTATTTAATGAAGCAAAAATAGCAGAAAAATATTGTTCAAGAATCGTCAAGAAACGAAACTAATTCTCCTAAAGAGAGATGTTCTTTCTCAGCAGCATCGATCTAACGTTGGGGTTGAGTTTATTGATGAGTCGCATCGGCATACTATCTGAATATGATGAAGAATATGATGAAGTAACAGATTATCATCCCTTGTTGTAAGGAAATGAAATTCCTCTTCAAATTATGTGGATCGAATTTTGATAAAGTTTAATGCTAACGACTTAATCGAATAACATACTGATGAACAGTTAGAGTATGAGTTAGAGTTGGAGTATAAATTAAATAAACTGACTGTTAGCCTGAAATCTGTTTCACCATTATTTAAGTCCAAACATAATGTATAGAATTCGCAATATTACCTACGAATGTATGTAATAATGAAAGCGATGTTTCATTTTTATAGCCAATGATTCGTTACGTCTATGCTTCGACGCTAAGCTCTGAGCTTAGAACTACTTAGGCACTTGAGAGAAAGGAATGATAATGAAAAGTACTTAAACGAATTATGTAGTGATGCTGCTCTTATAATCAGTGACTAACTCAAGCACATAATCCAAAACTAAACAAGCCACGTTGTGTTTACGAAAAAGCTTCTAAGACGAAGCTAAAAATTAAATGAAGGGCTTTGATAACTATTTATTTGGTGCGCTAACCTTGAATAAAGTCCTATAGACTACTATGGATAAATAATGCCACATGATTAACGTAATAATATCTATTAGCCTAAGATCTCAAACCTTACAATAATCAATAATATTTGTAGGTACTTGAATCCCAAACCGTTTAATAGTCAATGATATCTGTAGGTCCTTGATCAGTTAGTTCTCTGTCAATCGAAAAGTTGAAAGTGATAAAATGAATAGATGTTTAACTTTACAATCTATAGAAATATGCGTCTCTTAGTTCCATTAGTTCCATATTTCGATTGAAAAATTTTAATTTTTTTGTTGCCAAACACAAATAAAACTTTTGAATTATACTAGTCCTTTGAAATAAGTCCAAACCTTTGTCAAGTCAATTATCAGAATTTTTAACCTTTAATAGAGTTGTGTTTTATAAGACACTTTGTACTTGGTTCTATGGTTTATCTTTGTTCTATTTGAATCCTAGTAGTAATGGGTATAAGAATCTTTAAATCTAGTATTTTACGTAAGAATTAATATGTATGTTAGATGTATTGAAAAAATTTTCTTTAGAAAACTTACCTCGATCGGTTGCAATCACGGGGAACTCGTAAGAATTACGTTTTTCATAGTCAAGTTCTCCAGAAATACATATTTCGCCAGATGATGAACGCACTTCGAATTCTTTCATATGTTTAATACCTTCACCCAAGGTATAGTTAACCATTGCGTTAACACCGCAGTCTGGATCACTTGCTGACACCTAGAAGAGACAATATATAGTATAATGAATAAATTGATTTGAAAACATTGTTATTAATTAACTATAATGTATATTTTTATATTAGAAGTAAGTATATATATCTTTTTATAAGTGTTTTATGAAACGTACTTAAAGCAAAAACTACTACATATAATATATATATATATTCTCTATTCCAGTATAAGATATATATGCTGGTTTTTGGAAAACATGATCTTTCATTTCTTGAGCGAATGAAAGAGTACATTCTACTTTCACATACCACGTTTAGGGTTTATAGTCAGCGTTTATTTAGATTATTTGTTTTTCTTTCTTTACATGATGTCTCTATATTAAAGTATGCTATATAAGGACACTATATAAGAGACTTTTATTTTCTTATTATAAAAAATGCCGAATGTAGTTAGAACTTTTATCTTTAACACAGATTGCTACCTATTAAAGGCAGCAAGTCTTCTTTAAACGAATTGAGAAGTCTTATACGGACCGTATAAAAAATCTAGTAACTTAAATCCAATCAATTTTTCAATAAATTTATAAAATTAACAAATTTTTCAGAAATGCGCTTTTATGAAAATATTTTATGGCAAATAATTTATTGCATTTCTGTTTTCGATTAAAAGTTATTTATTTCACATTTAATCCAATTAAGTTTCAGCACATTTTTATTTGGCATGGCATTTGGCATTGTTTCTCAAAAACTTTAGGCTTTATTGCAGTATTTAAAAAGTAATTTATATAAAATTTTTATTCCTAAACAGCAACTGTAAAGAAATACACGTACTTTCGGAAATAAGAATTGCCTGTAGCAATTTGAATTTCAGACATTAAGGACAAAAGAATTGAAAGATTTTTCTGAGCTTGCAAATATCATCACAAACGAAGAATCTTAAGACAGGATAATTATTTAGTTTTTTTAACATGAACTTAATTTGAACTTAATTACTAGTTAATATCAAACTCTTACAGAAGCCGATTTTACATAAAAAATTGCAATAAATATATAGGCTATCTGTGAGTAGTTTCTATTATCTTTGTCTTTACAAAGTGATGTCTCAGAGCTTGGTTATATTACTACAAAGATTTATGTCATTATCTACATTCATAGTGATTTTGTTCCAAGTTGTTTAAAAAAAAATTACTATATCTGTTGGAATGAAAACGATAAATGGAATGACTTATTTTTTAATATAAATCATCTCTCAGTTCACAGATTCTTTATCTGTAGAGTTTGTCTTAAACATCTAAAAAATATTTCTTTACTGTAAAAAGCACATCTTCCTTAGATGCATATCATTTCCCACGTTAAGATCGAGGGATCTCAATATGGAAAATAGACTGGCTGTTGAAACATTTCGTACAATAGTCCACTTATTTCAGCAATGGCTTTCTGAACAGCACATCCTAAGTACGTACATGGTGTTAATTAAAAACTCGTAGAAATTACAGTCTCAAAAAACTATTTACGATTAATTACATATAAGAAATAATACCAAGACCACTCACTGATGATGGGTATTGTAACCCAAAATTTGAATTATTTGTAATATGTTTTATATGCAAAATGTTAACAAGCAACAGCTGAGCTATAAACAAACATACTGAGAAAGCATATATTTATTAAATCTTTGTTTTCATTAATTGAATATATAATATATTCATAAAATACGATTTAATGATTTAAAATATTAATTATATATTTAATTTTTTGTGTGATATATTATTAAGTGAAGTTTATTTAAACAAAAAAAAGCACTTTTAAAGCACTTTCTGACACATAAAACCTCTTTTACATGCAATAAGTAACTTATGCCAATAGAAACGATAAAATCTTAAAATCATTTAGCAACTTACTAAGCAAGCAGTGAAAACATGTGGTATTAGGAACATTGGAACTTTCATATTTATTTTTTTTTCAGTTATATATATTAAACCATCGACTTTTTTATATAACGAATGCATAACTCGTATGCATATAAAAGATGCAATGTTCTTAATTTAACAAATGACAAATTTCTATTAATGATATTCCTATATAACGAATAATGTAATCATTATATATTGTATATGTGTAGAGATACCATTTTGACGTTTGTTCACTATGATATAGGTACACTATGACCACAAAGTTTAAGAATAATAAACTTTATGATTATTTAAAATGTTTTATGCATCTGTGGTATAATATATAATAAATTGTATAAGCCCATAGATAATTATATAGGATATAAATTAGGTACACAATTACTTGGACATTTTTTGTAATTATTTTCTAATAAGTGAGGTCTCTTATAAGTGTGGACAAACAAGCTATGTATCCATATCTGTTAAATTTGATTCACGGATAATTTTTAACCATATCGTGGTTCACTGGTTGCAAACCACTCCCATAAAGAAATCGGTATTTTGAAATGGAATTAAGAAATGAATAATAATACATAATAATTCATATCTGAATGTGTCTTACTAACAAGATTTCTATTTATTTTCTCATTTACCTTTTCGCGTGCATATTATGAATATTCGGAGTATACATATAACAACTAGCAGTTCTCAAGAACTATATGTATATATAAACAAAAGAAAAACTTAGAATCATCACAGGAATCCTAACAGATCACTGTAGACAAAAAAATCACCTTACAAAACTGGGTATACTTACGAATGCAAACTGTACATTCTGTGAAGAGAATGAGGAGTCGGCCACACATGTGTTGTTAGAATGCATTGCGCCAATGCACATACAAAAGAGGCTCCTGGGAATGTATATTCTTACTTACTTAGTTGGCCATTACAGACGTGTGTCGTCCTTGGCCGCGTCGAGTAGCCTCCGCCAGTCAGCGCGATTAGTTGCTTTCTGACGCCAGTTGGTAGTACCGAGCGCCCCCAAATCGTTAGTCACCTGGTCCTTCCACCGAAGATGCGGACGTCCTCTACCGCGTTTACCACCTGCGGGTACCAAATCAAATACCTTTCTAGCCGGAGCACTTTCTTCCATTCGCACGACTTGACCAAGCCAGCGTAGCCGCTGAATTTTTATGCGCTTAACTATGTCAATGTCGCGGTATAGCACATACAGCTCATCGTTCTATTTAATTCGATACTCGTCGCCAACGCGTAAGGGACCATAGATCTTCCGAAGAATTTTTCTCACGAATGCTCCTAACGCCTTCTCATCACTGTTGGTTGTATATTTTTACGGAAGAGGTAATAAGATAGTTTCTACACTACTTTTTATTGACGCAACAGACCTTAAGGAGCTACTCTAAGCCCAGAAGGGGCATAATAGACACGACATCCCCCAACAATAATAATAATACTTATATATATTATATTTGCTAAGTGTATAAGTAGATATATATGGAATATATTCGATATAATATTTAAATAGTTGAATTGTTGTTCTTGAAATATGAATCTATACTTTTCTAAATGTTGTTTAGCTGAAATTTATGGAGATTCCTCTTTTATTTGTTATTGTCTCGTAAATCTTGGATTATGATTTGAAAATAATCCGTTTTGTTTGCAGCTGGTGAAGAAATCAAAGTACATCAAAAACAACAACAACAACTAAAAAAACCTTCACGAAATTGGCACAAATGTTCACGTATTGATTTATGCAAAATTACTTATTTTCAATTACTTTTCGAATTTATTTCCCTGCATTTCATAGGTATATTTTAGGCGAAATCAAATTGAAGAGTGAATTTCGCAATACTTCAGGAAAAATAAAAAACAAAAACAAAAACAAAAACAAAAACAAAAAATCTTTGGAATTGATAAATCAGAAGTAAAATTGTATTTGTTACATTTGCATTTACTATTCAATAAGCCTGTGGGCAACAGGAACCCCCCAACACCAAATTTAACTTCAACCGCATCAACACGAATATTTTTTTCTATCATTTACATTTTCCTCCTGTTGGTATTTTGTATCTTATTTTTTTCATTTATTTATTTTTTTTTTTTGTTGGATTTTTTGGATTTTTTGTTAATAGTAACGAAATCGAAATAAAAACTCCATTGCACCAAGCAGCTAAGCCACGCAATGACGTAAACAACTCAGCATTTCGTAGAGTTTGAAGCTGAGCTTGGATCTATGCACAGTTTAGTCTCTTGTCTGTTGCCAGTTGCCAGTTGCCCGAAGCGGCAACTGTTGCATATGCGTTCGATGACCTTTATAAATCTGACCAAAAAACATTTCATTCGAATGCAATTTACGGATATGAATGCGTTTAAATGTATCTGCGCATGCAGATACATAGTTTATAGTTACATTAGAGTGTGGACAGACGGACAAGCGAGCAGTTGGACAGACAGTTGATCAGGCGGGCATATGCACAACTTTAAGTTGCATTTCTTCCGCCGTTGTTACTTTCTTTACTGTTGATTATCATAATGATGAATGCATAAATGAATGCAATAATCGTGTTTAGATAAATTTCAAATTTTATGTGAATTTGTTTTTTTTTTTTTTTATTTTTGTTGAGATTATGTGTATCTGTGCTTTGATTTGTTTATTGTTAATTGTAGTTATTTTAATAAGAATTCTTATGTGATTATTTTCATAGAATATGTTACTTAAAATTGAATATTTTAAAATTTGGTGAAAAACATCTTATTTGTTACACAGTGCAATCACCAATTGCAATAAGGTCGAGTATTCTTTCGCAAAGACTGAATTAGAAACACAATTCTGTGGATCGAAACTTAAGATATTTGATTGATTCACACCTCAAACTTTAATCGCGAAATGTGGATAAAAACTGAAAGAAATCAGTTTTGTCACCACACTCCGGAAAACTACTACACTGAAAACTTAGCATCCCTATAGAAAAATGAAGTATAGATTGTTGGTAGGTTACCTGATGACTTTAATCTAAACAAAGACTAATAATATACTAAAAATCGGAAGCTTCTATTTTCAAATAATATTAGGATGAGTTCATCAGGACTGAGTATCTTCTGTTTGTTTGGGATTAGTCGCTAGTACAATAGACACGCTATTGTAGCAGTGCTACATTCCGTGGGCGGTTTGAAATCCAGTTGATTTCTATTATGTTATATTCCATTTTATCTTTTGACACTAGTTTATTATGAGTGCTTTTAATTTAAAACACAAGTAATATTTCATTTTTTTCTTTCATAATTTTTTTCAGATTTTCTTTCAGCACTATCATATAAAACTTATAAAATAATCTATTCTGTATATAGCAAATGTAACATCAATTAAGCAAAGTTTTAGATATTTTATGGAGTAGGAAACCATATAATCGAAATAGAATAACAAAATTTTCGAATAATTACTGGTTTGGTTATATTAATATAATACCATAAAATATATTATAATTATTATAATATATAATAATACAATATAATATATAATAATATATATAATTATATTGCAATAATTATTATAAATTATATTACAAATTATATTATATTATAAAAGCTCTAAGCTTGGTGAATTTTAAAAAACTTGTATAATTATGATATAAAGAAGTTTCGAACAGTAGTGAATTGCAACAACAATATTTTTATTTATTTTTAAATAATTGAATTTTTCGTTGAACATAAAACTATTTCGAGTATTGCAAAATATCCATCATCAGTGATCTTGGAATTATTTCTTATATTTAGTTATTTGTAATTTTGAGACTGCAAGTACCAAGAGTACTTGAGACTGAACTCGTACCCTACCAAATTTAAAGCTTAGAGCCAGATTTTAAAGGAATAGTATTGAAATTATACAATTCAAAATAAAAACTCCGAGTTCGAACATTTAAGTCAAGTACGGCCGTAGGTCAGTTGGCTAATAAACACTGAGTCTGAGCTTCAAAATATATAAAAGATGAGTCAATGACAGTTCTTTAAAAAATTCTAATTACAACTTGTTTAATTTTATATATTGGTAAGAGATTAATATAAATTTTTTATTGTAAATAAACGAAGTAATCGAACATTTTAAACAGATAATGAATGCATAGTAAAATAAGCAATATCTATCTAATTGCATATATATTACATTCACTCAACAGTTTTATATAGTTATTTCAAGAACTCGGCTATATTTTGAACTTTTCTGCTGATGTCTCAATATGGACTAATAATGTTGGCACCTAGTTGCCTCCGATTTTGAAAGTCTGTATATGGAAATACTGTTGTAGGGTCAGCCAAAAATTCAAACAATTAAAAAATTCACAGCATTATGTGGTGATAGTGAGCGAATTTTCGAATCCAAGAAAAAGAACTTTAGTCAGTTGAATTCTTTTCGGCTGATCACACAGCGGTTTCGGATATCTTGAAGTGTACATCATCAATGGTATTTGGAATATAGCGTAAGTTGGTTTTGAACTTCGAAAAAACTTATAAAACTGGACTTATATATAATATTAATTTAATTATAAGCATTTAGGTGTTCTTAGTTTTATGCTTTAAAAGTCAATGTTACTTACGATTATCGATATTTCAAATTACTTAAACTTGTTTGTTTTTTTTGTATATTTTTTTTTTGCGTTAATTTTTGTGAAATCTAAAGGAATTTCCACAAATATTTTTGCAACAATATGTTGAGTTTGTGTTTGTAGAAAATTTAGCTGTTATCCCCAACCGAATAAACTAATAGAGAGAATCAATGTTGCCTACACAACAAACATAAATCAAATAACAAATTTACAAGATAAATTTTTTTAAACATCAACGTACAAGCATGTTGAGTTGATTTTAAATAAAAAATTTTTATTCATGCTGCATGTTGCAAAAGCTTCATATACGAATAAAATGCATTAAACGCACTTAGAACTTAACATGAGGCACATGGGACATGGCATATGGCATAAGGCAGTATCTAGTGGCAGCATGGAGTATAATGTGGTGATGTTACCCGAGATGCACTCATGATGCTAAATAATCTATACCGGAAAATTAAATTATTATTTCTTGGTTTCTTTTATTTTTTTCGCTCGCCTTTTTTGTTTTTACTTAAATTGCGAAATCTTACACATTCAACTATAGTTGCAGTCTCCGCACCAGCACCAGCTCTAGCTTCAGCTTCAGCTCGAGCTCCAGCTTCAGCTCCAGCCTCAACTTCACAACTTCAACTTTAGATACAACTTCAAATCAAAATTTGAAAAAAATAAAAAATAAAAAATCTTAAAACAAAATTTGTTAAAATTACATTCTTTGATCAATTTTGATTTAAATGCAAAGTCAAAGAAGTGCATACCGAAGCATTAAGTTAAAAATAAAGCAGTGAAATTTGTTGTTGCACAAGTTTTGGAGCGGCTGCAATTACATCTGCACTCTCTTATAATATCGCACATATGTCCATACATACATATATGTAGGTATATAAATATATAGAGAAATCTAGGAACGGCATATATTTGCCATCAGAAATAAAATACACACATGCATGCATATGGACAAAATGGACAAAAAAGATGGTGTAATGCCTTAAAAAAGGTTAAGATTGCCATAAATTTTGAGTGAAATTGATAAGATGTCCAAATATATCAAAGCACCGATCGTCTGAGTGATCAATGAAAAAGAGTGTGAACAATATTGTGTTCTCCTATAAAAACTCAACATAACAAAAAAAAAAATAAAGCTTTGTTTTAAGCTCTAAAAGTGATGCGTCTTATGAAGAAAAGAGACCATTTAAATATTAGAAGGATTCGAAAAGAAGTGAAAAGATAACAATAAAAAAAACTAACATTTCTTTAAACGTATAGGCTGTTACATTATAGTTTTACACAACTTCTAAGTTCTCTCGGATAACAACTGATTTTGGACGACCTTCACAAACCTTGTCCTTGAGTAAACAATTAAACTCCATTGCAAATGCTCGACTAAACCCGTTATTTTAACATTTCACAGTTATAAAGAAGGGATCTTTTAAGGAATCTTTTAAATTGAATTACTGTTAAGTCAGTGCAAAGATCATAAATCACGTTTTAATGACAAATTATTTTAAATAATGCAATGTTAAAAAATCTCAAACATCCGAGTAAAAAGTCACACCACTGTAAAGACACTATCATGTGAATGTAAAGGCACTGTTAAGTCGTTGCAAAGTTACTGCTAAATCACTAAAAACTCACTGTCAAGTCATTGTAACCGCACTGTCAAGTCGCTGTAAAGGCACTGTGGCTGTTAAGTCGCTGTAAAGTTAATATCAAGTCACTATCAAGTCAATATAAAATTACTGTAAAGAACATAAATGGCGCTTTAATGACAAGTTATTTTAACTGAGTTAATGGTCAAAAAAATCAAACTTTTCTGTAAAAAGTCACGTCACTGTTAAATTGCTGAAAAGTCACTGTTAAGTCACTACCAAGTCACTGTAAAGTCACTGTAAAGTCACTGTAAAGTTACTATAAAATTACTGTAAAGAATTTAAATCGCGTTTTAATAAAAAAAAGCTAAAGTAGTAGTCAAAAATATGAACTTCCCAGTAAAAAGTCACTATCAAATCACTGAATAGTCACTATCAGGGGATTGTAACGAATATAAATTGAACTTTAATGACAAATTGTTCTAAATAAGATAGCAGTCAAAAATTTCAAACCTTATAGTAAAATATCGGCTGTCACATACATATAACATTATTCAGGTTTACTAATGCTCACAAAAACAATGACTCTCATAATAGTTTCCAATCTAAAATTCTGTAAATAATTTAAATCCCTTAGGATTTCCTTACAAATCATTTAATATATAATAAATAAATTAATTAGTAAAAAGTCTTTGTCAGAACTATTTCAGTAAGTAAATTTGTATAGTATCTAAGACATCATAATTATCACATACCACTGCTTAAAAAGCAGATCCTTTAAGAGAAAATTGAAAATACATATTACTATATCTATATATACTACATAACATTAAAATACTATACGTAATTAGGAATATCTCTTTTAATAGCTACATTAACATTTTCCTCACGAAATGTCACTTTAAAAAATATTTAAAGTTGTTGCGAAAGTTAAAAATTAAAATTCCTTTTAATAAGCGAGTATCTTATCAATTTTTTAAAATTGAAGTGTCGTATGAAAAATAATAATCTCGATTACTTCATCAATATAAAATTCAATTTTATTGCGAATTTCCTATATAAAATATATCTTATGTCGAGAAACGCAAATGACTTAAGCCAAAGCCATTTCAAGTGGTAGCTTTAAACAAATTATCACACGATGTAGGTAGGTAGGTACACCGCTAGAGTTTCCCTCGTACTACTATCAAATTCCCCTTCTTAATTTAAAGTCTTAATTTTTTGCATAATTTTAATGAATTTTTTGAATTTTAGTTATTCGAAGTTGAAATGTGGTTACACTGATACGCTTATGCAATTTAAAAATTTGTTGTTGTTTTGTGAATAAAATATATCATTTTGTGATTTTTGGGAAATTAATGGATTAAGCCGTCGTACTCAAACGCAGTTTTGCATAACTGGCACAACTATGAAATAATACCAGAAATCTTAAAGGCGTAACATTAATCTCAACGTAAACATAAACCTAAATATTACAAAAAATAAATAAATAAATAAATAAATAAAAATAAGCAAAGAAAATCAGTAAGCAGTAAACCTTAAAACGACACAATTCTATACTATATATAAATCACATCTTCAAGGAATAATAAATGAAAGAAGAAAAGATAGTCTTTATGTGACCACAGAATCTGCAGTTGCTGAGACATCACTGAGAATGTCTGCTTCTTGCTGTAATAAAACATGCTAATTGTCACAATGCGTTGGTGGACGGACAGACATTGAGTAATTCATATACATAGTCTTATATATACCTACATACATATATCATACGTTTTTGTTATTATTTTTTCCTTTTTTCAAGAATGGAAGTTCGTATACTAAGTAGAACCAGTAGTTACTTAATTATGCAATAAAGTATTCATAGCATCAAAAATGATTACCTTATATGTTATTTAATTAGTTGGAGAAATGTCAAAAAAATCAAGGATAGATATAGAACTTAACAAAACAAACAAGAAAGGATTTATTTTTACACTGGGTAATAATATTTTTTAGTAAAATATATATATGTATTCATATATTATTATTATTATTATGTTGATGCTATTTGAGCCAGTGCACTTGAGCACTTTTACTTTAGGTATTTTTAAAACCCCTCTTTACGCCTTGACTGGTTTATTGTTTATCACTTTATCGGACTAAGCAATAATTGAACTCAGATCTGCATACCTCCCCGAGGAGTCTGTAACCATTCTGAGATTTGATAACGCGGTGTTGGTAATTATATATAACATATAAGTATTTTTAAACATCTAATTGTTATTATTTTGTAATCATTTTATTTTATACAATATTTTATTATTTTATTAAAACATTCAATAAAAAATGCCTCTACAAAATAATAGTACTAAAATTTAACAATAAAAAATAACTATGATTAATTAATTAAATTATTTTATAAGTGAATTTGTTAAAGAACTTTCACAACAAATTAACAAAACTCCAGAAAAAAAGTTTTTGGGTCAATTGACTAATGCATACTGGCTCTGAGCTTCCAATTTGACAGGGCACGAGTTTAACCCTTGCTACTTGCAGTCTTAAAAAATTCTTTACGAATAATTAAGTAAAAGAAATAATTCCAAGACCACTGATGATGAGTATTTGGCAACACCCGAAACAGCCGTATGATCAGCCAAAAGTTCAATTAATTAAAAATAATAAAAATTTTTGTTGTTAAAATTTACTACTGTTCAAAAAAACGATATCTCTCTATTGAAAACAATAGTTTATATAAAAAATTAAGTATCTTTTGTCTAAATAGATGTTTAAAATCAATTTTAAATATATTGCAATTTAATTTTTAATTTGTAGATCCATGACTGTTAAATTTTTTTTACTGGCAACAAATATTGAAATGTTTCATTTTTCTTTATCTTTACCTAAACTTTTAATTGATATTGCAGCGTAGAATAGATTTCAGGATCTCTTCTATTTTTGGCGATCTTAAGCCATTATTTTTCTAATTGGATTTTTTCTTCTTTTTCGCGATCTTTAAACCAGCTTATAGTTACTTTCTCAATGCTAGCCTTGAACATCCAACGCGTCTTCGTTCTGCAGATGATTAGGGAATTTTATATTGGATCTATACTAGTCGTTGTCTACGTTTTATACGATCCTTTTTTATTCTGTTAATTCTAGTTTCACACACAAATTTCCCTAGACACTTGATTTCTACAGCTGTGACTCTGCTAAGCCTTTTGGTGTTTGCTTTCTGCTAGATACAATAAAATTGGTTCGACAATTGTTTTTGTACATTCAAAGTTTGGTATTATTTTCGAAATATATTTTTCTAAATATCTTTTTCTAAAAATGTGTGGTTCAACTTTTGGTATACTTTTCTTGCTTTTGCAAGTCGTTTGCGAATTTCATGTTCGATGAATGTTCGACTTGTTCTAGTTAAACCTCTTGGTAAGAGATGTTAATTTGTTTTATTTGTTGTGACATCCATCCACCTACTCCTATTTTATTAGTTCGGCACAGCATACTTAACTTGTTCTATCATCACTTCTATTATTTGTGCAACAACTTTTTCTAATGAAACCAGTTCGTAAGACCTCATTGTTCGTTTCATCTGTTGCTCTTTTTTTGTGACATCCATCAGTCCTTTTATTTATTCGGTAAAATTCACAGTGAACACAGCATACTCAACTTGTTCTATCAAAACTTTGATTATTTCGGTAATAACTTATTCTAATCAAACCACTTCGTAAGACCTCGTTGTTCGATTTATCTGTTACTCACTTTTTGTGACATCTATTAGTACTTTAAGTACTTTCAGCATCATTCGTCATTCCGCTGTCGTTAAGTACAGTTTCCCAGTGGTTTAATATAAATGCAGACTTTCTTAAATGTCAGTTATCAATACTATATAGTGTTTACCTATGTATATAAGACCACATGTCTTGAGAGTTCCACTTTTCTATTTCCATTTTGTTTGTTCTCTTTTTAACATCTTTTGATGTTGTACTCATTAAGTTTGCTAGACTCGTCCATTTTGAAACTGATATGTTTCAGACCTACCTTGATCTATTCTATTTACTACTCGCTTGTAATATATGTCAAGTTAATTACTTAATTTATTCAAAACTGGCATAATTGCCTTATAATGCGTTTTATATGATATATAAATTATTTCACAAAATTGCAATGTACTCGTATATGTTAAAATACTCATTTAATATGTTTTTATTGCAAACTCATACAGTACTTATACGAGGACTGCCTTTTAAATTTTGCGCCTAATAATGAAGATATAGTTTTTAATCAGTGAAAATGTGTTTATAATTTATCGAAGTATACTCTCTGCTAATCAATACATTTTTACATTTGATTGAACTAATTTTCGAAGTAGTTTTACCACTTTAAAGTTGGTATCTCCAAAACCAGGGTTTGGTTCGGGGTTAGAAAAATGTTCGTCACGCATTTTTTTCTTAATTTTCGGAAACATTGGGTCATTGAGTGCGAAGTCAGGTTTATAAGATGCATGATCCATCAATAATGTTTTAAGTGCTCAAATATCTGTATCGATATTAATATTATTATATAGTCTTCATCCATTTTTGTTCATAACGTCTATAATAAAAATACGGCAATGTCTGTTTCTATCATTAAAAAGTCAACACTCAGCTTAAAATTTATTATTTAAAAGCTCAAAAAATATTAATACTGGCAAAGCATAATTTACAAATTTAAATATTTAAAAACTAAAAACTTAAAAAAAAAAAATAAAAAAATTATTATTGAAAAACTTATAATGAAAATTTGGAATTCGGCATTATTACAATAAAAAGTAAAACCGACACGTCGATCTCATAATTGTTCATTCAGACAAATTATGCGAGTTGATCGGTTGTTGGCTATTCGGTTGGTTTGTTGGTTAGTTGCTGGTTGGTTGCTTAACTGTTCGATTGGTTATTTGGCTATACGGCGGCAGCAATAATTTCCCATCATCTCCTTAAAAGCACAGTGAACTCACACACGAGGTAAATAAGATACTTTGGCCTTCTGTTTAACAGCAACAAGTAGGAGCAGCTACATCATAACCAACGCATAGTTAAACTCAAGTTAGCTTAACGCGGCTGTTTGGCTTAGTACGTCGGGCAGCAATGGTAAGCCTAGTACCAACCAATAAGCCTACAAGTAACCGTGTAACGTGTAACGTGTGTACAAGTTTCGAACACTATAATTTCTTTTGCAATTGCAAGCCAGCATACGAGTACACGGGAAACGTAACTTGAAACAATTATTATCTGATCAAGCATATACATAAATATATATACGAGTATATACGGATATGTACTTATGTATCTGCACATTTATACGAACATTTATCTATATTCATTTTTTTTTTGTTCGGTTTTTTACTTTGACGCTGTGGTGCAGAAACTAATGTATGGCATGAGATTTTTTCGAAGTACCAGTACCAGTGCCAGTACGAGTACGAGTACCCGTACTTGTGCTTTAAAATTTTCAATTTTTGGTGTTTAAATACTATTCGTCGAGACGGTCTCGACGGTCTCGGCGGTCTCGGCGGCCTCGGCGGAGGAATAAGCAGAGTGTTCTGACTTGTGAGGAGTGTTACCATTTACAATTGCCTGGAGGTATAAATTTATTGAAGTCTAATAATTTTAATGCAAATAACTTGTGGCACAAAAATATTTTCGTTTTCCATTTCTTCAAGATTTGTTGTTATTGTTGGCATTGTTGTTGTTGTTGTAGTAGTTTTTATTATAAATTGAAACACAAAACAAAAAAAATTAAAATAAATAATTTTTTTTTAGTTTTTTGCAAATTTTGTGGCAGTAAGTGGCGTTGGTGTTGCCGTGTCTGTGGCGAATTCACACAAGCAACACCTGCCATTTGCATAAGCAAAAGTTTGGCAAAGTACAGCCATGGACCAGAGACGTCGCTCTGTAGTCAATGTGTTTGCTTACAATTAGGATTGCTTAATCATTTGATTTATTCGTGATTTGATAAGAAAAATATGAAATACCAAAATTTAAATTAAAAAAATATTGTTATTTCTGAGCATAGAATATGAAATCTGTATAAATTATGATAATGGTCACTAAAGAAAAAAAAAAAAGAAAAAAACAGTTTAATGTTAGAAAGCTTAATTAACCAATTTTTATAGCCGCTGCTGTTCACATTAAGATAATGTTAAATAAACAATATCGATTCTGTAACTTATATCCACCCACAAGTCTTTGGCAGTAATCGATTTATTATCTTTTGAATGTCAAACAAATCGACAACTTTTAAGCTAAATCCTTTAATTGGTATTAGGATAAAAATGGATGAAAAAATTTGATGAAAAAGATATTTTAAATTTTTAACTATTTAGATATAATTTTAGAAATCTAGATCATTTTGGAGGAAGAAGCTTCAAATGCGATCCAAACAGTCTTAAAAAGTTTATGAGAATATCTTTCTACCAGTAAACTTGTTTTGTTAACTTATCAAATTAATTTAAATTTGAATTAAATGGTTTTTTCATGGTTTTCTTTCAATTCAGTATCCGCAGTACCGCAGTACCTGTAAAAAAAAAAAAATTAACTGATGAAAAGAAAAAAAGTGCAAAAATTTTATAAAGTCACATCTTTAACAATTCGGGAATGCTGGGTTTCCCTTAATGTGTTAGCTAGGCATGTCATGAATGTCTCGGATAACTGTAGGGCGATAGAGCCTCCCAAAACAAGCACTCTGATCCCTAACAGGCACTACTCAGATATTGGTGTTCCTCTTACAACAGTTAAATCGGCAATCAAACAAAAATACCTGAGCATAGCTAAGCCAAATGAAGCAGATGTCAGATCTCAAGACTAACTGTGATGGGTAACTGCATAATAGAAAGACATGTTATAAAACTGGGTCTATTCTATAATGACTTTTGTCGTGGTTGTAACTCTGTGGATGAACAGAAAACTGTACTCCACTTCATGTGTCAGTGCACATTTTTAGCTAGAAGAAGATCGTAAACCTTCGGGGTCCCTATACTTACAGACCTAATTGAACTGTCATTCTGGAAAACAAGGAACTTAGCAAAATTATTGAAATTGTCAGATTGGTTGATCTTTACCTAATGGAGGAGGGTTGCTCGTACGCTGAGTTCTGAACTAAAGCTAATGCTGTGGTATCACAAAGGGCCATTATTTGAGCTCAAGTGCACTTTGGGCACAAGGCAACTAATCTAATCACCAACAAGTATTTGCGCCATTGTTATCCATTGTTTGTGTAACCAATGCAAAATTTACATGTACTTGGCACTAAATGGCCAATATCTTACGAAGCAAGCTGTAAAGTCACGGAAAGTGTTGCTTAAAATAGCTGCGTCTACTAAATTTTTTGCTAAATTGATGTGCCTACAAAATCGGAATCGCGCTATGGATTGTATTAACTGGTATGGTATTACTCCCAAGGCTAAGATATTCAGTAACATAGTTGGTGGAATAGATATGTATAAACATTTTTAGCTTAAACTAAACTCGTTGTCCTTAATCTCTCTTTACCGGAAAATCTGGAAAGCATACCTTTTCTAAAGTAAATAGATTAAGTTTTTGAAGTGTGAGATGTTTCTTTTCACAGTTTGAACTAATTCACGACAAATAGTATGTCGTGATATCTGGTAAATAAGCTCCGGCTACTTGTTTAGAGGCCCACTAAAATAATTTACAAATCATTTTATAATTCACTGTAGTATTAAATAATATGTAATGTAATATTAATAGTTTTAAAGATTCTAAAACATACTATTAGGATTTCAATAAAAGGGACTCAATAAAGACATTGTTAAATAACAAAAAAAAAAAAGAAAAACAATTTCTGACTTTACCAGCACATTTTGAGCGGTGTAAGAGAAATTTCTAGCCAATGGAACCTGTAGAATGGAAAGAAAATCTGCGACTATCGAAAATTAACTCATGGCCAATATTTTCTTGGTCGATTTATGGACATAAAACCGTTTCGCACTTCGTTACGTTTATTCCTTGAATTAATCTATGCGATACTTGCAATTATATTACTGAATCCCTCTTGTTTAATCGATGATCTGCAACAACTACAAGTACCTTTCATTTTTGAGTCGTTTTCTGATGCTGATGCAGTATTTAGATGTCTTTCATTTGGGTCGTCTACAAGGTTTGGTTTCTGAGCTCATTTAAAAACCATTGTTTTAAAAGAACCAGATCTATCTTACACATTCCAGTAATGATTTTTAATGTTTCTGAACTCTTTTTGTAGAAAGAATTTAATCCATATTTGATATGCAATTTTAACCATTTTTAAATAAATAAACTGATATGTCGGTTTAAAACAGTTTCTACACAAGCAATAAATGTCCACAACGATATGAAGTTGCGGTTATTTTGTTATTGAAGATGAAGAATCAAAATGATGTCAAAGTTCTAGTTCAAGTACTAACGTATAGATGGAGCTACGCTAACTTCAGCATACGTCATCATATTTCGTATTCGCTAAGGAGCAGAACAATTTTTGGTTTCCGTACATCAATTTTAAAAGACAATTATCATTCATTGATGAGAACATCTCAATAATATATTTTAAGAAGTAATTGTTATGGTATATGAATCTATATAAAAATTTGCTCGTTTCTTTTCCAGACCATAAAAAGCGATTATAGGGTTTTTTGAGGAAATGAAAAATTAATTTTTTTTTGATTCACAAAAATTCAATTTCAATTTAGATTTAACCGCAAAGAAATTGTATTTATTTTTGTTTCTTTTTATTTATTAATACGAAATTAAAGGGAAGTAGGAATAATGTAATGTATTTTTAAAGATATTTGAGGGAAAAAGTGAGTTTTTAGTATAAAGCATAAGTGAAAAGCAATCCGGCATAAGGCAAATGCAATTCTTTTTTGCGGTCAATAAAACTAAGGACGTGCCAGGAAGCTGTGGTGTCAACTTGTTAACACCACAAATAGTAATTTAAAAAAAAAATAATGCATTTTGTGGTATGTTTGATGAGCTCATTAACGATGGGCCATGAATATACAACTTTGGGTGAATAAAAAAAAATCAATTATTATGGCATTTATTACAGTGGAAGTTTTGCAACAAAAGTAAAGCACTGCCTTTATGTAGGACAAAGTGAAATACAGTAAAGTTTTGTGTTTTGTATAACATCAATGCAGGTTTTGGTAGTATTATATCAACTCCTTTAGAGCCCTATAAATGTATATTATAAAAAAAATTATATTTCTAACTAATAAACTTGAGTAATTTGCCCACTGTCTGTACCAGGCAAAAGGATTGACAGACGGTTATACAGGAAGTAAATACTACTTTAAACTTTCAGGATATTTGTGTTTCAATGATAATTTTCTGTTCTCAAAAGAGAAAGACAAATTTATGAATTTCACCTAAAATTTTTATATATGAGCCAAGTTGAACATGGATGTTCTGAGCTGATTTGCTTTGGTATAAACATATTACATGTATATTCTCTTAATACGTCTGTAGAAAAAACCCCAATCACACCAAAAATAATTTAAAAAAAATAATAATTTTGTGGTAATAATATTCTTATTAGAAAAGATAATAATTCATTACTATATTACTCTATTCATGAGACCTATTATGCTATATGTGGAAAGCATTCTAAGCTAATTCGGACATATAATCGCTATGAAAACCCTAACAATATCTTTTAACTCATTTGGTTCAAAACAAATCGAAAAGAAGTAGTGGGGTCGTTTCCTGCCGAGTTCAATTATAGGACGCGAGCAGATAAAATGGGCGAAAATTTCACTTTACATTTCCTAGAATCGAAGAGTTCTTTAACACCATCAGTTCATTTAACACCAAGGTTATAGTTAACATGACTATGCGTAGTCAACAAACCAGTAATTAATTTGAGTTCAGCTAATTGGATTGTCTTTGATCTTTCCAATCGTTCTAAATCGTTTCGGTTCATATTGGATGTTTCTAAGTACTAATGTAGTCTGATAAGTGAATACCACACAAAAACGATTTGGATCCTATGAAGAGAGTTATCGTATATCTCACAAGCTCAACAGCTACTTTACTACTTTTAGACGAGTTTACTTTTATTCGTACTGCTTATCTTAAATATTCGATTTTTGCAGTTCTCTATAAAAATTGTATTTGATGGTTTCGGGTTAGAGAGTGGAACAACTTTTAAGATTTTTTATAAATAGGATTATATTTCTACCAACTTACATCCCAAACTACATGCTCTACTTAGAAACGGGTTTAACACCGCAGTTTGTAGACACAGTGTAAACTCATTTCGTCTATGTAAGAAAATTTCTAGATTTCCACTCCACATGGCTTCCTTAAATACTCGAAGTTGAACTTACAATTGACAAAGGAATATATTGGGCCAAAAACCAGTTTTCGGAGTATGGATCTTAAATTATTAAACAATAATATTATAACTTTACACAAACGGAGTGAACACGATTCTTTTGTCGCTAATGCTAGGTCGGGTTCTCATGACATGTATCCACAGCTGCAATATGATATTACGCATGTGTGCGTTAGTATTTATTTTTTAGTTATTAATAGAGTAGGTCTTTGGCAAGGGCGAAATCATCATAATGTTAGATGTTAAGTGCCAATTTTATATCTTAACATATACCTATGTCTTAACTTATCTTATTATTACGATATCATCTATTTCATTATATTTTCATCATTTTGATATTATCTAATATATTTGTTATTGGCATTGTATTACACATATACATCTTTGATCATTACTATATTATATTATGAGATTTACCTTTGACCTCTGATGAGTCTGGGTAGTTCTCAGATGAAACGCGAAAGTAGAAACTGTTTAGAGAATTGAGGACATAACATTATTTTTCAAATATTTGTTGATATTTTATTTAGTTTCACATCAGATATTTCCCCTGACACAATCAGATGTGGACGATAGAGATACTGTATTTTTATTAATTCTATTTTTATTTTAAACTTATAATGGTTTTTATATAATTTCTTATCTGGCTATAGGTCACTTTTTGTTAAATAATTCAATGTTTGTTTAATATTTTTTAATATATTTTATATTTCCACTCTCCGTGAGAGTCATCGTCAGAATCACGATCTATCAACATAAATTAATATTATTAAAATTATATCTTTGTCAACATCTTTATTCTATTGTTTATATTACAAAAAGTGACCTATAGCCGGATAGAAAAATATATAGAAGTCATTATAAAAAAAACAGGTCCATTTTATTTTAATTTTATTTTTATTTTTAATTTTATTTTTTAATCACTCCTTTTGTTTTTTTTTTTGTGTATTTACTTAATTATTTATATAAATTTATTTTTAATCATTTTCAAGTAAAGCAGGTAAGTATGTCCTCCTTTATTTATGTTATTTTTGTTTTTTTGTTGTTAAAAATAATTACATTGACCAAACACCACTGCTGGTCGGGTACTGCTAGTGGCGATGTACTGAGGGTATGGGGCTATAACAACTAAGATGGATATAGGCGCATGAGGGCGATGGAACTCCAGTCTAACAATTGCACGACTGGACGTCAACACAAATGAAAAAATTTATACGAAGAATCAGAGGTTTATTATTACTGGACTTATTTTTGTTAGGTTAAGCAAAGTTTCATTTTTATCTGCAAACTCTTGACGAATTTGGACGAGTATTCGTTAATTTATGGTTGTAATATTTCTAGCTATATGCCAGCAAGTTATCAAAATTGTCTGAAAAGGATAATACTATAGTTATGACTTCGATTTAAGAGTTGGAGGACATTTGTATAATATGGCATTTCACACCATATGACACGATTCAAATAAAATCGAAATATTATGGACAACTTATGTTTAATTTTGTAACCATCAAATGAACAATCCCGTATTATGGAAACCAGACTAATGTATCCATGTTTAGAGATGATAGCTTGAGAAAATTCATTTATTCTTACAAACAACAATGCTTTAATAGCACAAATTTATTATTTTATAACCACTAGTCGATTCAGACCCCTTAAAATCCTATGTTTATGGAATTTTTAATGAAAAAAGCATTTCTGGAAATGGAAGAAGAAAAATAGCTTGATTTTCAATTACAGATATGTTATCGAAATTAATATAAAATTTCAAAAAGTAAATTAAACTTTTAATATGAACAAATTAACGCATCCAATGATTTCTCTTATCAGCATTTTGCGGCTGAATAACTAAACAGGAAAAATAAGGATATAAAACTTTTACAGAACAGAAATAAGAGCAAAGAAAAAAATTATGATTGCATTAAAGTTCAATTAAAAGAAATAAAAATTCGCATTCGCACTGCACCAGGAACGGTCAGACCAAGAGTAGAGAAGAGCCTCCCAAAAAACAAAAACCAAAATAAAAAAAGTGAGGAATTCACAAAAAAAGGTACAGAAAATTATTGGATAAGCCAACAACTGGTGTTGAAAGCAATTCCAAAAATGATGAGTATGATGGAGTTGGCTTTTTGCTTGCCATATTCCAACATTTTTTGCTTCTTCTTGAATATATGTAGGAACTGAAATTATATTAGCAGTTCGATGATGATGATGATGATGATGATGACGATGATGACGACGATGACTACGATGACGACAACGACGACGACGAGGAAGACTGCAGCAAAACAAAAGCCAATAAGCATTTTTCTTTATCGCTTATTAAAAATCATTTCGCTCTTTGTATTTTACTTTTTTGTGCTGGTAACGTCTTTTATTTATTTTTTTTTTTTTCTTATGAATACTTATGTTGTGCTCAGATTCAGTTACGTTGTTCCTCCGCTGATTTTATTGCAAAAAATAGCAATTCCTTTGCTAAACAGCCTATAACAGAGTTTACCTTCAATTTTTTGCAAAACAAAAAATATTTTTTTCTTCTACTCAATTTTATAATTTTTTTATGCATTTTTTTTTCTCCAACTTTTTCTCTGTTTTTTTTGGTTAAGTTTTTATAAATTTGTTATTAACTTGGCCCAAATGTCGATCAATGCAATTGATGTTTCCCTTCAATTTTGCGCTGAACAGCGCCAAGCCATTTGTTGGCGTTCGATTTATGAGGGAAAGACTTCAAAGTGGGGATATGATATGTGCACATATCGATTGATATCGTTTGTGAAAATATTTATTCAGTCCAAATATATTCCATGTATCTTTGGCTTTTGTATATTATTGTTGTTGTTGTTGTTGTTACATTTGATGTTGCTGATGTTGTTGATGTTGATGTTCATGATGACGTGATGTCAGTCATTCAGTACGTCACTCAACAATGTTGCCAGCCATGTAGGCAGGTAGAGTACTCCGCATAAACAAGTGAGTGGATTGAGTGTATATGTCAGTTTATTGCTCGTCTATGTAACTTTTGTCTGCTGATTTTGCGTTTGCCTTGGCAAATTATGGCAAATACACACCTTTTCCACCATAAGGCAGCTTATAACACGAAGATCACAGGTTCCAATATTATGAGTTGTACAAGCGAACTCAACTTTTTTTCATTTGTTTTGATTTTTTTTCTTATTGAAAAAAAAATGCTATTTTTATTTATTTTATATAAAAAAAAATTTTTTTTTTATTTTTATTTTTTTAAAGCAATATATTTTCATTATTATTTGATCACTTATCTTTGAGGCGCTTTCTTGTACCCACAATCACACAAGCACAATTCTGACGATCTAAGAAATCCTTTTTCCTCATTTTTACATGAATAAGAAAAAAACCAATGAAAAGGCAAACCTTTCTAAAGACAGTCTTTCTTCCGTTGTTCTTTTATATGCTCATGTTTTTTTATCTTCTTTTCTCTTCTTTTTTTATTAATAAAATTAATGATTTCGTTTTATTAATAACTGTGATGACTTTTAAATTTATTGGAAATTCGTTAAATGAAAAAAAAAACAAAAAAAATTTTTTTTTTTTTTTGAAAGGATGAAGATCTCTTTTACGTTACTTCGCTACACTTATTCTTTTAATTAAAACTAACAAACAAGGGAGGGGGAAGGGAAGGGCTACAACCGCGTACGGTAAATAAAAATTTTAATATTTTATTGAGTTCATCAAATAAACGCAGTAAATCATTTTTAATGTTGCTTAATAAATTTTTTCAACAGCAATTTGCCAACTTAATCGCTTATTAATATGAATTATGTATTCAAATGAGTTTCCAAATGAATTGTATAATTCTTAAATAAATTTTACTTACGACAAAAACAAAACAAAAACTAATAAAGCAAAACCTAATTTATTATAATATTTTTAACAAATTTCTTACTCGAGATGATGTATTGTAGTTAACCAATGAAGAGATTAATATGCAAACTTTTAATACTGTAAGCTCTTCGCAGAGATAATCATGTTATAGTCAGTGTCGAGTCTCTGAGCTCATCTCACGATTGATATAAAGTAGTGAACTATAGAGTTTTTGATAGATGGCGCTTTTTAAGTAAAATCCATTTCATCATCAACCTCAATAAGATCAATGTCATGATGATGATGACAATGAATGTCAATTTTAATGACGTTCCAATCATTAGTTGACAAGTTACAGTAAAATAATTTTAGATCTTCTCAAAATAAAAAATTTCGTATGTTTTTTTTTGATAAAACAAAAAAAAATTGCATTAATTAACAATAAATAAAAATATAATATAAAAGTTTTTCGTTTTGGTTTACGAATACCTATCCTTAAGAATAGTTTGGTATACGTTTAACTTATAACATAATCATCTCAAATACATAATATATAAATTTGTTACTAAAGTAAAGACAGTGATCCTACAAATTAATACCAGAAGTGTGGTATTAATATATATATATTTATATATTTCACTAAAATAAATGCAAATAAAGAAATTGATTCTTTACATACACTACACATTACATATTACAATTAAATACTTTTAGAAATAATTAAGAAAAATCAGTTCTCATTTTTAAGTTTATATGACATCCGCTTTTTCGGCAAAGGCTTTATGCATGTTTCCCTCTCAATAATTAACAGAAAGTTTTGCGTTACAATACTCGATAGTTAATCAATCAGCGCTTAAAGGATTTGTTTCATCGACAATATCTATAATATTGCGTTACAAGACTAGGTTGGTAGAAATAGTAATTCATTTTTTAAATATCATATAAAAATATTTAATAGCATTGCTTTAAAACTTTATTCATAATTATTATTTCATAATTTTTTGTGGTGTAATAATGAATAATGTGCTATTTAACTGCACTTTTACTGTATAAAATGAGCGACTGAAATGTATAAAAGCAATTAAATCGTTAACTAAAGGTGTTCAATATATAATTTTAATATAATCTTTACAAAAGGTTTCGTTTGGGGTGTTTATTTCATATTCACGGAGTAGTCAATATTTTTAATACTGTTATATATTTTATTATTTTTGGAATCAATTATTTTTTATCAAGATAAAAATTTATATTATTTAGCTTGAATTTTTATTCTTCGTCACAATATACTATTGATCTGTTATAACATTTTCGATTCAAAAATGTATATATCCGTTGAAAAAATGTCATATGCAAGACAGTTCATTTACATTTACAACAACAATATTGGTAAAGTCAGTTATATACGCCCTACACACAAATTAAATTTTGTTCTGGGTTTTCGAAATGTATTAAGTTTTATTTTAACTAAAAGTAACACATCAGAATCCACATAGACTTTATTTTTCTTATTAGGACTAAATATACAGAACTCCTGAAATAGAGAGTGTGACTTAATAGTATTCAATAACATGTCGATAAAGAGATTTGTGTTCTTCAAATACTGGTAATCTGTCAACGTAGACGCGGTTGTCTTTTCGCAGATGAAGATTCTATTGGCATGCAGACTTAAGCCAGAATACATCAACAGAAATACCAAGAAACACTACTAGATGGTGTGTTATTGCTTCTTCTTCTAAACTGATTCTTGAAAAGTCACATAAAGTAATTTAAAGTAATTTTTGTTAATAAACTGCTATGAAAGCATAATGATGAAGAAAGGACAAAAAAGACTAGTAATGCTTTATATGCATATACAAAGATACTAGGCGTCACTTGAATTGTATCTTTTACACTAATGTGTTCATACTACAAAGTAGATGTAAGATGAATGTAGTTTTACTTTGCTTTAGTGGGGTGAACTAAAGTTAGGAAATCGATACATCTTAGTCCAATAGTGGAAACACTATTAAATAACGGTATGAAGAAACCTTACTAGAAGACTTATAACATTGGTTCCAAAATATAAACGAAGTTAGAACTGGCATCTTCTGTACAGTACGAGGTAACGAGAGCTGTCATAATGGTATGAAGAAACCTTACTAGAAGACTTATAACATTGGTTCCAAAATATAAACGAAGTAAGAACTGGAATCTTCAATACTGAACGAAGTAACGAGAGATGTTATAATGGTATAAAGAAACCTGACCAGAAAACTAATAATATCGGCTTTAATATATATAAACAGAGTCAGAACTGGAAGATATCAGACACCCAGTTAAATTGCCTGATCATGGCTTAGATGTTATGGGTTAAGATAATTAAGTTAAGATAATGATGAATGGATTTTAAAACATAAATTTGTAAGTTTCCTTTTTTTTTAAATAAATTATTTAAAAACAATTACTGTTGCATACTAAATATTTTCTCATCAAAATGATATTAATCTTGCGAAATGCCGCCACTGGACGAATTCATTTGTGAATGCGAGTTTGTCGCAATTATTACCTCATTTCATTGCGATTGCATGACAGACCTCAGAGATCTTGAAGAGGCAATTTGTGGCAGTAGCACCAAAGCTGACATTTTATCTCTTGACATAAATCCTAAAATCTTGTAGAAAATTACAAATTAATTTGCGCAAAAATAAAAGCAAATAAAAATATTAAAAAAAAGCAACAAATATGTATATACAAAAAAAAATTAAAAAATTTTATAAACCGAAATAAAATGATTATTAAATAAAATGATTATTAAATAATAATAAAGAAGCGGAAACTTTGACATCATTGTGGCTCTGTCTACGGATTTTGCACGCGTTTTAGCGTGTTCGTTCCGAAGTAAAGGTCAAGCCAAGCTCTGTTGTCAAAATTATATGCAAAATATGAAATTAAAAATAAATAAGAAAATAATACTATAATATTTTGTTGGTATGGCAACAATTTTAGGCGCCACAGTTGTGTGGTAGTTGTATCTTCTATGAGATGATTGATGGCAGTTTAGCGTGTCCCTAGCTAATAGTGCTCATTTCTATAAATGTGTAATAGAATTCAGTTATTTATAAGCTAGTAGTGTAGATTTTCTCGCTTCTACAATTGATTGCAGAAATAAGAAGAAATACTTTAGAGTAATATGTATATTTAGAAAAGTTAAAAGCATACATTCGCAGAGATCTAAGAATTGAGAGTTGTTGACTACTCTATGGGTCAATAAACTATATTAAATGTTATTTTCCTTTATGTATTAGATTTTTCAACGATAACATATATTGTAAATATATATATAAACAATACAATAAGTTTATATATAATTTTATATATATATATATATATATATACTAAGATGTATGTATATAATATGGAAAATATATAAAAGCTTGTTAGTTTGTTTGCTTAGATTTCATGTCGTTTAAAGCCTTAAGTGGTCCTTTATCGCATTTGCGTATTTCACTACCTGTTATTCGTAATATTTATGTTTATAAAACCCGTGCAAACATTCCAGTAAATACTACTTCCACCCGAAACTCTTAAATTCTAGTCAACCAGTTGAGATGCTTTTACTATTGTTTACTGGCAAGGACCGCGTTTCGTTCGCTGCTTTGGATACTCATTTTTGGTGCTGATTCAATTAGTAAATAACTTTTCGTAACATAAACTCACTTAAATCGAAGACAGAAATTCTCGTAGTACTTTTGATAAAACTTTATTGGATATGTAAAATAATAGATTTTATCTGAAGGAACAGAAAATAAGACAAATAAAAATTACGGAGAATAGCTAAACAATGTAAAGAAAAAAATAAATAAATAAACTAAAAAATTACAAAAAAAAACAACAAAAAAAGATACACTTACAGCCAGATATATTCGTATATTTGTGTATTTTTTAATACCAGAAGCATTTGCAGAATAGAAGTTTTATGCTGCAGCTTTTATGGTTTTACCTACCTCTGAATGTCAAGTTTAAAACCGACCAATAACTTAAATTGCTCATTAAATGTAGCAGTTAGTCGGCCTAGTTGATCTCTAATGACCGCATTAACCACTGACTAAGCCTCAGATCTACTCAATAATTGTTAGTTGTATATAGTTAAATTGAAAAAAAGAAAAAAAAGAACTGACCAACAAAATCATTTGATAAACAAAAGATACATAATTAAAAACAAGAATAAATAAAAGCAAGTAAAGTTCTTAAATTTAGCTTTGCCGAAGCTTAAATACACTTTACGCAGAATGTAAGGTCTACATTTCATAGGTCTTATACATATACATGCGTGTACGTATATAGATAACATGATATAAATAATGAATTATAATCTAATATATCTAAATATTATATAATTAATATAATATATATATAATATTATATACATATAATATATATGAACATAATACATATATAATAAATTATATGTATAATACAATATATATATAATAAATTATACGTTATATATTATGTTATATAAATATATGTATATATTATTTAATATATACAAAATACTACAAAAACCTATGTATATAATTTTTTTTTTCATACTTATATTTCGTTAACTAATCAAATTGAAGGAGCTTTTAGTGTAGATATCCAAATCTAAGCTAATCAATATCATTGTTACCAGGACTATTTATTAATATTATCTTTTATATAATAGATACCTAAGAACTAAATTAAATAATAAAAAACTTATGTAAGGAAAATATATTTCTTATATAAGAATTATCTAAATCGACAGTTTATAAGGTAGACGTGTCAAAATCTGGACGGATATCAATACAATTTTAACCATTTGATTCTGTGAATTTAAATGTATTTCAATATAAATTTTATTTCTATATCTGTATTAAAAAATATAAACTCTCTAATCCGATTACTAAGTTTATATAGTAGCTTTAAAATTTGCGATCATCAAAGTCCATGGAAAAATGCTATTCGAATAACTCACAAACTGAGGGACTGCTTTGAACTGAAATAGGCAGACGGATATAGCTAAATGGTCCGAACTCATTAAGCTGATCAATAAATAAACATTTCTAAATATTTAATGAGATCTACAAAAATTTTACCAAATCACTTATACTCTTATCAATATTTCTTGTGTTTAAAAAAATCCAACAGCAGTTAATTGAATCTGAGTCACTCAGTAGTCGTGCATTGTAGAGAACGTATTATAAAAAAAAATTATGGTGCTGGGAGGAACTCCAATTTGAAAACTATCAACTAAATTGTTGCTGATAACGCTCTGAAAAGACTTTAAGGCACAAAATAATTTTGAATGCTTAATTATTTTGTGAAAACTTTCAACAGGAATTACTACTTTGTTATTGGGTTGCACGTGTCTCTTTCCTAAGTAGAAAGGTTCGCATTCTTGAAAATTAAGGAAGTGATTTCTGAATATAGATAGAAGGACAAACTCGTAAATACAAGTTCTAACAGTGTTCTTTGTAAACTGCAACTAATTCTTGACGTGTCTTAATTGCTGTTAATCTAGCAATTGACAATTAGAGCCAATCTAAATCAAACAATAATTGGCAAGATTATAATGACTGCAGCACCCCAAAGTTACTGTTTTCCTTGTGACTTTATATCGCTAGGATTGTAAACTACTAATTGTTACGATCATTGGTCACAATTAGTTTGCCCTCAATGACAATAGACGATAATACTATGAAACATTTCCTATGCTTATTTCCCACATTGTTAAGACTCGAAACTTGAACTTTTCAAGTTTGTCACTATATACGACAAACTATATCATCACGATCATATGCGATTATCTTGTCAGAGACGTATTTTATCAAATTAGACGAATTGCATATTTCATTTCTTCTTTTTGTTATTACAGCTTAACTATATATATCATTACATATACTACAAAACATTTTACTGTTTCCTTTGTTTTTACGATATATGGAACTGCTCTATAAGTCGTACAGTCAAAATATAGTTGTGCTCTCAGTACTTACAAGACTTGTTTTGTATAGGATAGTTATAAGAAAAATTACACGATTCTGATATTGATTCTGATTAGAACTTGTGATAGCTTAAGAACTTATCAGCAAAATTATTGTATTTTCGGTACATACAAGACCTGATTTGCATTGGATATTGATTGATTAGAATTTGTGTTAGCTTGATTATAAGGACTTATCAGCAAAATGTGCATTGGATATAACAAAAATTATTCGATTCAGATATCAATCTTGTTCAGAATTTGGGATATTTTAATAATATGGACCTATCAACTAAAGTATTGCATGCTTGATAGCTGCCAGACCTGTTTTTTGTTGGATATAAGAAAAATAATTTGATCCTGATATCACACCTGTTCAGAAATTTGAGCGTCAAATCAGAAAGACCTATTAGCGATAACTGATTTCGTGATCTCAAACGCATCGAATTAAAAAGCCTGATCAGACCCATAATTTTAATATGATTTCCCCGGATTGTTCGGGATTGCATGAGGTTTCAAGGTTTCAAGACGTGTATACACAATTTAGTATTTTTTGAAATTCTTAATCGAATTTGCAAATTTTATCAAAAATTCAAAACCAACTTCTAAGTTTTTATGCAGATATTAATTATAAATAATTATTATTTCCAAACTATCTAGAATATAAAGTTTCTCTTTACGAAATCTCAATCCACTACAATCTGCTTGAGCGTGGAAGAAACCTACGTGTAAAAATTTATTCTACACCAGATCTCTGCTTTAATTTATTCATACTTTTTGATATCACTAACAAAACACTTGTCACTTTGACACTCTTCAGTCAAATTGATAAAATGGCAGCCGAACAATGTTATAATGAGTCGAGATGAGTTTCTTCTGTAGACCAATGCGAAGAAGAGAAGAATACAATGTGGCAACTGAGTCTTGGAGAAAAATACAAGAGGCGGTGCTGCTAATAAAACTAAAAACAAAAAAAAAATTTTAAAAAATAATTTTGTTTTTTAAAACATTTTTTTAATTCTTTCTTCTCTGCCATTGTTAACAAAAGCAAAATAAAAAAAACTACATAACTTAACAAACACAACAAACTACTACCGGAGCAGAGTTAAGTAGAAAAGAGCAAAGCTTGGGGTTTGTCTTGAGCGGTATAAAATGGCTACCATGTGTAGCCTTCGTAGAGTAGCTCTAAATTGCTAATTTTTTTGCTTAGTTTTATGGTTGCTGCCTCATACTTTTTTCTGTATAATGATAATTGTTGTTGTTCTTCTTGTATTTGTTGTAATTCTTCGTGTTGTTGCTTTTGTAGAATAGCAGTTGGCTGGCTAGTGCTTTTGCATAGGCTTAAGTATTTTTTTATTCTCAATTTCTTCTTTTTATTGTTGTTACTGTTATTGCTTTTGTTTTTATTTTTGTTTTTCTTTTGCTTATGATTATTATTAACTACTTGTTGCTGTAGATTATGTTGTGTTTTAGACATTGCTTTTGTTTTGCTTTTAGCATATTGTTGAGTAATTATGATTTGTTGTGATATAATGTACACATATGAGAATAAAAATATTTGTGCATGTGTGTGTGTGTGTGTGTTCAGAAATATTTTCTTGACAACTGTGTTAGTTAACATTTATATTATACCTTTGGCATTGATTGCTGTGCTGTGTTTTGTTGTTATGTTTATCATGAAGTTGTATTTGTTGTAGGTTTATTGCCTTAATTTCTTTTTCTTTCGGAATTTTTTTTTTGTATTAAACATAAATTAGCAACCACCTTTTGAGAAGGTTTGGTTTCAAGTCCATTTAAATATATAATTTTTTTGCATGTCTTAACCATTTTGTCAGCCATTCATTTTTTTTTGCGATTAAGTTCTTTGTGAAAAATAAAAATAGTAGATAAAAAAACAGGCGAAAGGAAAGAAAAGTGTATGTAAGTGTAAAAAAGTCTACTTATATATCATGGTTTGGCTTCAATCAAGCTTCAATTTTATATAGCACAGCACAATTGTATACTAAACGAATTAAACGAATAAACGAATTACATGAATTAAACAAGTTAGACGGATTCAACGAGTTACACGGATTCTACGAATTACATGGATCAAAAAAGTATATGAATTGAACGACTTACACGAATCACACGAAATAAACGAGTAACACGAATCAAATAGTTTATACAAACTAAACTAATTACACGAATTAAACAAGTTACTCAAATTAGACAAGTTAACAAGTTACGCGGTCCAAACATTTTATACGACTTAAAATAGCTACACGAATTAAACGAGTCAAAGAAATTAAACGAATTACACGAATCACACAAATAACATGTTTTAAACAAGTTTGAAGTAACTTAAACAAGTAACTAAATTTAAACAAATTAATGAATTGAACGAGTTACAGAATTTAAACAAGTTACACGAATTAAAGAAATTTAATTAACAAATTAAACAAATTACACGAAGTAAACAGGATGCACAAACGTTATATTAATTAAACAAGTTACACGCATTAAACAAGTTACAGAAACTACGAAGAAAAAGTTACACGAATGAAACGAGTTAACGATATTCATTTAACAAGTTTTTCTAACAATGGAAGATTCTGAATTCAATGAATTAATGAAAAAACTGCGAAAAAATACCTTTCAAATGAAGTATTCGATTATCTAAATACTGCTCCACTAAGACAAAAAGTAGAAAAGTGGTTTATGTTTAAAAAACAACTTACAAATTTCGAATATTATAATCTTTCTCTTTCTTGGATTCCTGAATATAAAAATATTGAAGTGATGAGTTGGTTAGAAGAGATTCTGAATTGTATAAATATGAAGTTGACTCATAAAATCCCGATTTGTGAGCTATATAAGAACATAGAGGAATTCAACATCGCTATTATAAATGCCATTAAGGTCGTTTCAGTAGTGACATGACAAAGATATCAGAAAAAGATTTGTCGAATCTACTCAGTTTTATCTGTGGGACCAAACAGCTAATTAAATATAATATGGGGAATATAATAAACAAAAGTACACTTTTGGTGAATTTATGAATATTCGAAAGTAAATTAATTTGGAAAGTAACTCCCACGGGAAACTATAGGTAATTTCGGTAAATCAATAATGGATTATATAATAAATAATACGAATAATAATGATTCGTAATATAATAAAATATTGTAGAAAAAATATCTAAACTTTTTTAATAAGAAAAACCTAAAATTTTGAATTACAATTATTTCCAAATCCATTTAAGTATAGAAATATGTATAATCATTCATATTCATAATATATAAATAAATAAGAATTGTGACTTTGTTTAATATTAAAAATGGATTCTACCCCATATAATTTTTTAAATATCTAAGAGCCAGAAATAGAGCCAGGAATACTACTATCCCCTCAAAAAGATAACTCTTGTTGAGGAAGGCACTTGCAAATTTTGCCTAGAGTAAAAAGAGACAACCGTGCATATATTGTGCCAATGTCCAGCACTGGCAAGCAAGCGGATGACTGTCTTGGGAGATCATTGGGTTGTTGATGACCTGGCAGGCAAGCTCAAGCTAAATGAGCTGCTTGCATTAACAAGCGATGTAGTTATACGAACGAAAGCCACTTTAGCTTTCACTCAATAACGACAACTGAAATCAAAGGACTAAAAAGAATCCAAGTCGTTTCGTGGTCTATTTCGGCTAATGCTTCACTTCAGTGGGGTCACTTGATGGACAATGCGCTGCAACAACGTCCCACAATATATAATAAAGGAATATTTACGATATCGACTAAGTATTAGTTTATAGAATATATATAATTTCGGACATTTAGCATAGCTTAATGTCATTTCATAAAAAATAAAAATTTAATAAAAATTCATTTGCATATACATATATAATTATAATTAATATAATATAAGAAATGAAAATTTATAATCATGAATAAATGAAATACACAATAGTCTTTATAATATTAGAGTAACTTACATTAGCTATTAAATTGTGGTATAAAGTATCTATTGTCTTACCTGTAAAAAAGAAAAAAATTTGTTATGTAAAATTATTTATATAATAAAAAAAAAATGATAAGAATTAATTACTTTTAATACTTATTAATATTATTTATAATTAATATATAATTTAACGCATCTTAATAGTTAATTCCATTATTTAAGGCCCATGGTCAGAATATTGAATACACCTAATTTTATTTAGATAGGTGTCTTAGAAACTATCGTTAATTCATTTTAATTCTGAAGATTAAGATAGTAAAACTGATATCCATTCGATACTGTTTTTGATGGTTTACCAACACTGGATGCAATAAATTAATTGATAAGCTATTACTAAATATGTCAGCGTTTCAGTAGTAAAAGTTCACTTGATTTTAATTAAAAGATATAATTTAACTTATTTTTTTAATTAAAACATAATTTAAGGAACTGGACTTGAATGAGGTTCAGACACATTAACGTGACGAATTGATAAATATCACAATATTAACATAAATTAAAATATAAGCGCATAATCCATAAATAGAGAGTATTATGATAAACCATATACGATGGAAATTTTTATATCAAACCATTTAGGATTGATTTGTTAACCAACAACAACAAAATTTATTGTCTTCAACAATTTCAGGCATGAAAATAATTCAAAAGTTTTTACGAAACGACTAAAAACGACAGGCGAGTATCTACATTCCTTATTGTATTAAAAATATTTGCAATAAGTATTAATTTTACTCATGAAAGAAAAAAAGTAATTTAATTATTGAATTTATGAATCAACATTTAGTCAAGTACACAACTGCATTCAGTATGCAATTATACTGCAACGCGGCTGCCGCCGTACTGCAGCGCTAAATGCTAAAATGTAAATAACCTAATCGGAATTAGTGTCGACAGATAATTTTTCTATATTTTTATTATATGCCGTGCTTGAGATATATGCATATTCAGTTATAATATGTAGAAATAAACTTCTAATCTGAATTAATATTGCAATGAATTGCAGAATGTGAACGTACAAATGCATTTGTTATGCTCGTAAGAAAATTTGTATCTGCTCGAAATTGTATCTCAGTAAATTGTGTATGCAGACGTACGAGACTGTGCATGTGTGTGCATGTCTGTGCTTGTATGTAAATTGGTTGGCTTCGGTTATTCAAAAGCCACAATCGCACTTGCCGTTGCAGTGCGCTTGGCTTTTGGATAAATTAGTCGCCATCATCAGTTGAGTTGTGCGCATGGACCACCATTTGCGAACGTCTTAAAGTTAAATGTTTGTAAATTACGAGAATATTAAGTTGTTAAGATGTGACAGCGAAAAATTCTTTATATGAAAAATTTACCTAAAAAATTATTTTTTCTTCTATCACATTACTTTTGTATTTTGTTTCTTTAATAATAGAATGATAGAAATAACATAGGGACTTTTATACGTTCTCACTAAGTTTAAGATAATATGCAATTATAAAAATAGTTAAGCTATAACGTAAGAGTAACTTTTATAGAAGTACTTGCTCCACTTAATGTCCAATATATACGGAAGTAATTGGTCTATTGTGGTTTCATTATGTATTTATTTCTATTTGACCCAGTGCACTTGAGCACTTTTACTCTTTCTTAACTCGAGATATTTTTAAAACCCCTCTTTACGCCTTAACTGGATTATTGTGTATCACTTCATCAGACTAAGCAATAATTGACCTCAGATCAACATACCTCCCCGAGGAGCCTATAACCATTCTGGGATTTGATAACGCGCTGTTAGTAAGTCTGTCAGTTTTCGCAAATAATTTCAGGGCTTTATCCTTTATTGTGGGTTTGTTTCATAAGATCCAGGTCAATCGAAGGAATACTTTTACAACTAAATTATTGTTTCGTTCTGTTCAGGAGTATTTGACAAATTATTTATCATCTCTCACCTTTCTATTTTCTAGTAACAGACTAGTGATATTTGGTAATGTAACTAGCTTATACCAGTAAGCTATTTTCCTCTATCACTCAAACAACATACTTATATGGTAGATACCATTGAAAGCCCCTCTTACCAGAAGACGCAGCTCACTTAGAACTTTTATGTGCTCCCATTGCGATACTACAATTTTCAGGAAACGATTTTTCAGGGAAACCACTCTCAAAGTCTCAATGAAATATACAATGTTTTTAATCTTTATATCAGCGATATTGGACAAAAACTTGAGAAAGAGAGGTGATAACAAAAGACGTTTTCTGGAGAGTGCAGAGTAGTGACAGAGCAAATAAATGAGAGCAAAAATTATTAAATAGAGCTCTTAACCGGTTGAAATGCGTATTTATAGAATAATGAAGAGACAACAATACCATATAGTTACTCGGTTTTAAACTGATGGTAAACAGATTATGCAATATGCGTAGTTTGACGTAGAGAACTGTCAAAAGTGAGCTAGCTGAAAAATGTTATACATGGAACGACATTTACAGAGAAGCACAAATTAAAGTCAGATTTAAAAGAATTATTGAGGCTCTATACTTCACTGGGGGAAGTGGGCAATAACAGAAGTAGCTCCCGAACATTCCAACAAATATCAACTTAAAAAAAATATCGCAACTCCACTTACCAACTCAACTCATGTCCCATATAAATTTCTTCTATTCCAGTTAAATAGATTTTGTATTATAACAACATTAACTTTTAGATATCTCGGGTCTTGCTTATATCTTTAAGATTTTATGAGCTTAAATACAATAATTTACATATTCTTACAATAAATTTTGAAAAACAAAAATACTTGATAAAGAAATACTTACTATTTGTTTATTATTTGTATTTACATTACACAAATCTTAAAACTTTGAACAGATTAGATCTGCAAATCAGTCTGATTTTATGCTAATTAAATGCAGCTAATAAAATATTAATTTATTGAAATAAATAAATATTTAAGTTAATCAGTTTGTTATCACGCTATTTATCATTTTTTATCTGCCTTAATAATCATTTAATCAATTTATTAATATATTTTAATATATTTAATTAATTTTTTCTTTAATTAAACTTAAACAACTTTATCGATCGATCATTTACCATATCAATATTAGCTTTAAAGCAAAAAAAAAATTCTATAACAAATTTATTACCAACCGATTTTACTTTCTAAGTCTCAGTAAGTGTGGAAGAACATATTATATGGAAACCTTGAGGCGTATTTATACAATGAATAAAATGTTGTTAATATTCATTTCGCTTCCTGTTCAGAATTTCGAAAAACTTGAAAACAATGGCAACGCTTTTCGAATATCCTTTCTACAGAAAAAATGCGATAGGTAGAAGTATTTTAAGTTTGCAGACTGTCCTATACCGGATTATTTTTGGGGTCTATCTATTGACGAAAATATTTGTTATATATTTTATAGGTATGAGACCCTTCAAAAAACGAAATATGGACGAACTGTTTTCATGCCCTTCTAGTCCATTACTGCCACTGTACACTGTACAGAAAAATAATATTTAAGGTATAATTATTGTTTTGAATTTATTGACTATAGAGTAATTTTTATTGAAATAAGATAGTTTTGATGAAGAGTTATTTCCATATTGTAAACACTAGATTTTGGGTTAGCAAAATTTTTACTCCAAAAAAAATTTGAAGGTAAAATTTACATCAGTTTACTTTAATTCATCAAAATTTATTTTGTCCCCTTGAAAGTCTACATCATCCATCGAGCACAATAACAGTGTTTGTTCTCAGTCTACATACATATTACATAGTACTTAGACTGATTTTTGTGTGATCTTTTGCTCCTTTAGACCTTTTTTGACCGCAATCTACTGAAAACGCCTTTCGTGAAATGGTAATTATAACATCAGAAAAAATTAGTGCTATAAGAAAGTTTCACTGAACCATATCAATTGGATACAGTGTTGGACCGTTTAATTGATCAGAACACTCCAGTACCGTAAGAACGACACACTTAGCCATATCAAGTTTAATTGCGCGAAACATTCTAAAATATATTGGAAAAAATAGGTGATGTTACCACACTGGATAATAATATGGCAATCACATCTACCATGGTAACACAGATTAATGCAATCAACGTACAGAGAAAACATTCTGTCAATATAGGACCATAGGGCCTCAAACAAGAAGTGGTATAATTCTGCAAACCTAGCAATTGGTTAGTGATTCTGCAAAGCTATCAAATAGACAGGTAATTCTACAAATCTATCAAATAGGTATTTCTGCAAATAGTTAAATATAAAACTATTTATTTTAAAACATCTTACACTGACAAAGACCTTCAAGATATCAACTCCATTATAATTAACCCATGTTGTTAAGTTCTGCGCCACCCAAGTCGTTGCTAGTAGGAACTGTTAGATAGAAACTGTTGGTTACAAAATGCATGAAAGAGACAACGTAATAATAACACAAAATATTCAAAAATATTGCTACACTTGCAAAAAGTTTACAGAACGACTAGTTATATTATCTAGCTACACGGTGTAATACTTGTATCATTAAGTATTGAATTTACAAATAATTTAGAATATTTTATGATTTCTACAAAAAGGTTACAAACGATCGAAATCCGAAGACAAGAAGCAAACAAATTTTTCACAGTGAATTAAAGTGAGTCGAACTAGAGGTACAGCAAAATCCAATCTGGTAATAATTTATATATTTTGTTGTTGTTTTTGTTCTTATTTACGAGTATTTTCAGTTTCTTGGTCGAAGCAACCGTAAATGCAGTTTTGTTAATGAGCAGATTCACAGGTTCGCAAAATCGCAAAATCGCAAAATCACAAAATCGCGAAATCGAGAAATCGCGGATGCGCTGAGAAGTTTATGCCCAAGACGAGCATGTAACTTAAGTAGAATTGAAAGCCATTTTAGGCGCTGGTCAAGAGCGAGCAATCAAATGCATATGAGTTGAAATTTTTTTTGAATACAAAAGTGCAACGACGTGCAACTAAAAAATAAATTAATTGTATAATTATAAATATAATCAAAATGAATATGTAACTGATAAGCTAAAGAGTGATTTTTTTTTTGTTGAATATTGATTTGTTGTACTCTTTAAGTACTTATGATGATACGAGAAAAAAAAACATTATTAGTAAAAAAAAAAACAAGTATTTTATTTGTTAAATATAAGTACGTTAAGGATTTTATGCTTTACAACAATAACAACAACAACAACAGCAGCAGCAGCGCCAGCAACAAAAGGAAGAAAATTTACTTCATATGTTTTCATATCATACATATGTATATACACACACATTCATACGTATATTGCATATTGTATATTGTATATTGTATATTGTATAACATATGTATATAAAAAATAATTTTTTGATAGGCGTTGCAGTTGTGATATGCGCCAGATTATTATAAATATTGCTGCTGCTGTTGCTTCTGCTGCTGTAGCTGTTGCTGTAGCTGTTGCTGTTGCTGTTACTTGCGATCATTTCAGCCTCAACTGTTGTTGTATCTCAGGAGCTGCCGATCCTTTTCGATGCGGTCTCTTAAGCACATGTGAAATTTCAGTTGAGTGCGCATCAGCACTTTAAGCCAACAAGTTGCAAAAGTCCCTGTTGCTGTCTTACCTTACCGCTGAGCAAACTTCATTTTCTTTGCAGCTTGCACTTAACTCCGACCCAGCCTATTTCCTCAAAAAGTGGTCATAACGCAGCAAATGCAGCACACATTAACCGACGACACATGTTATACAACACTTGCGCTTTGCACTGCACAACACTTACGCTTTGTTAACGTAATGCAGCCCATGCTGTAGTACGCGGCGACACATTTAAGTGTTGTACATGAGCAGTTTTTGTTTCATAATGTTTTTTTTTTTTTTGCAGCACTTTTTTTTTAAAAATTACTTACAAGAGAGGGAAAAAGTTTATAACGCTCGGTACATTCATGAAACACACAAGATATTTTTGCTTTTCTTTTGTTAATTAAGCATTATTAATCGTTGTTCCTAATCAATTATCTTTACAATCTTTAATTAATTTCATATACAATAATTTCAGTGCAGCAGCTCTTCTTCTTCTTGTTGTTGTTGTTGTTGGTCTTTGTTTTGAATTTTATTGCTGTTATCCTTTTACTGCAGCTGAAACTACTCGTACAATGACGTGCTGTAGAATTAAAGTTCTTTAAAATAAAAATAAAATATAAACCATTGTAAATTATAAATCACAATGATTCGATTGATTCGACCAAATCCAAACTGTTCTAACTTTAACTTTAAATTTATCCATGATTTCCAAGTAACTTAAGAACGATTTATAAACAATTTTCATAAGAAGTAAATCTGCTAAATATAAATCTTATTTCATCTTCCTAGTAATATATCCTTAACAATCAGTTATCAGTAGAGTTATTTGCATCGTCATATGAATTCCGGGCAAATTAATAGATTTTAGAAGGTGACACACAACAAATATGTTAATGGCAAGCATAAGTTCCGGTTACTCTTATGTGAGTATCGGGAAACGAAGAGCATGAGGGCAATGAAATAACAGACTCCCTAGCAAAGAAGGGTGCATGTACTCCTTTCATTGGTCCATAGCCCTTCTGCGGGATAACAAATAGCCTCACAAATAGCTTATTATGTGAACGGGAGAAACAACATCTACTTGAACACTGAAGAGCCCAAACAGGTAAGCGACAGTTAAAAATTTACATTGATTCTGGTCACATCAAAGTTGATGCTATCCTTGGCCTTAGCAGAAACGACATTAAAATCTACACTGAACTTCTTACAGGACACTGTAGATTAATTACCACATGAAGATTATAGGTGTGGAAGAAAGTGACTTCTGTCGACTCTGTCATGAGGAGAAGAAAACATCTTAATCCCAAATCAAATAGGTAAAATTAAGCCCACAGCAATAATAAGTTTTATAAATAGTCTAAAATTGTTCTAGTTGGGCCTTTAGGCGCACAATAGATCTTTTAGGTCGGGGTGCTTTAATAGCCTATTACTTAAATAATAATAATAAGTTCTTGATACACTGAAATCTTCATAAATTATGTATATAATGTTTGATAAGCATGACGAGACTAATCGATCTAATAATGTCTATTTGTTTTCATGTCTGTCTCTCCAACTGGCTGTTTAAGCGTCTATTAGAACACAATCTCGTGTCTATATACATAAATTAATTAAAAGAAACATGGTACAGGGATATATGGTGCTTTAGACAAATAAAATCAACAATAACTGAGAATCAAGTTAAATCAGTATATCTAATATGATAAAAGTGGTTCAGAACAATAAAATTTACCCAAAATCAAAGGGTAAGGGTTTGTAAGGTTCTATGTTGGAGAAAATTCGAAAAGAGTTGCTTGATGTATCTAAATGGATGTTGTTTTTACTTCTGCATTGTAATTGTTTAATAAAACTTATATAGAAATACATTTCATTTAATACGAAATCAAAAATTAATTTTTTATGTTTAATTAAAGCGTAATTTAGTAGCGCATAAATTTAATCAAGCAACATTTTAATTTATGATGACATAATTGACAAGAAAATTAACACCACTTTTGGTCATTTACTACGGCAATTAAAATGAAGTAGTTTTTTTTTTGTTAAGTACTTATTTTACGTAAACATAAAATCCAAATACGTGCAGATTAAAATAGCAAAACAACTTTTTTAGACTCAAATGCTAGAGTTAATTACAGAGTTAATACGAAATAATAATATATATTTATTTCCTAATGCATAAAGAGGTGAGCATGTTAGACTTATTTGAACTGTCTTCTTGATTATTCCACGAAATACATTTAAAAGAACTGGTTTCATAATTTATAAATTATGGGTTCCCAACATTTTCTTACAAAACGAAATCTCCCTTACTTTTAAAGAAAATATTTATATTCATTAATCTATATCACCCAATCTTAGTCTTAGAAAAGTGACATAATAAGAAATTCTATCGATGCATTTTCAAATTCTTCTAAAACTATTCATTTAAATGTAACAGTTTTGTAAAAGCTATAATAATTACACATAAATATTAATAAAATAAAATTTTTAATATAACAAAAAATATAATAAAAAAAAATTATAATAAAAATAAAATTTATAATAAAAAAAAAACTTATAATAAAAACAAAGTCTAATAAAAAAAAATTTTTAATTAAAATAAAATTTGTAATGAAAAACAACATCTATAATAAAAATAAAATTATAATTTTATAAATAACAAAAATATAATTCATAATAAAATATAACTTATAATAAATATAAAATACCCATTAAAAATAAAATTTATAATAAAAATAGAATTTCTAATAAAAAAAAAATTTGTAATAAAAAAATATATTTATAATAAAAATAAAATTTATAACAAAAATATAATTCATAATAAAATAAAACTTATAATAAATATAAAATACCCACTAAAAATAAATTTATAATCAAAACAAATTTATAATAAACTAAATCAATAATAAAAATAAAATTTTTAATAAAAAAAATTTATAATAAAAATAAAATTTATAATCAAATTTAAATATTTAATTATAAGTTTATATTTTTAAATTTATAGTAAAATAAGTTTACATTAAAAAAAAAATTATTAATAAAAATAAAATTCATAATAAAAAAAAAATTTATAATTAATATAAAATTATAATTAAAAAAAAATATGTAGTAAAAATAAATTTTTTTTATTTAATAATATATCTTTATTGAATGGTTTTTATTAAAGCCTAACAATAAGTTTTAGAATAAAAAACTAATAACATTACATTACAAATCATGTTATATATCCATGCTACAAGGAAATATACATTTTTTAGAAAAATCTATGGCCAATGTAATTAATAAATCTATCTATGATTTTATAAGGCTCTTATCATAACATAAGATATTCTTAGGAAGAGAATATCTTCCTCCAGGAAGAGGAATAAGCAACATTACTGATATAAAGGACGTGGCGTTGCGGCGCGAAAGGTAGAAGCGACAGCCTGTGCCCAGTATAAGAGCATGCTCGAAATCATTGACGTCGAGCAAGGCTTATTATTATTATAATTATATATACTACAATGAAATATTAAAATTATTTGTAAATTATTTTGGGGGACCTCTGTATAAGTAGCCAGGGCTTATTTACCAGATACCATGCACGGCGCATAAGTATTATAGGTCAATAAGTATAAAAATTGTTTCAAAACTTTCTCTTAGGTTGGGTGCATGTTTGTGGCAAAAAAACGCGCGTATACGCTGTGTTGGATTACTTTACATTATATTGAGCAGTGTACACTATTCGCAATGTGGACACGTGTTTTTTTCCCGTAAATATGAACCGGGCCTAAACGTTTACTATGCTATGTCTAGATTCGAAAGGGAACTATTTTTAGAGTAAACGACTCTAGAAAAAGTAAGTACAAAAAAAAAATCTTACCACAAAAACATAAATAATACAGTTTTATAAAACTAAATAGATTATTTTTATTATAAATGTTTATATAAAATGTACATAAAATTATATTTCTGTATAATAAATAAGTATAAAGTATTAAAAAATTTATATTTAATATGAAGCGACATAAAAGTTGTTGCTTATACAATTTAATGCTTTATTTTAAATAAAATTAATGTGATATTTACAGTATTTTGATCGCAATAATTGTATTTCTTATTTATGGTATATATAATTTCATTGCTGGTCTACAGATAAATATTAATTAATGCATACAAGCATTAAAGCTGTCGGTTAAGGTCGTAAAATACACAAATGACTCACTGACATTTCCCTATAAGTATGGACATGTGTTTGGTTTATCATTTCTTAACACGCAATCTTACAGATACGAACCAAATAACCAACCAACAAACAACGAAAGCAACAATTCTAAGTCTAACTTATTAACCTTGAAGACCTTCAGACGCCAATATTTAATTAATTAAAAACAGCAAACTGCACATTTCCACGGCTTTCAACTATCAGTTTCTTTGATTAATTTCAATTTAATTTATTTGCGTTCCCCGTAGAATCAACAACCACAGCTAATTGCACTACTCCGTACACTTATTATTGGGCTCCATTGACAATTGCGCACCATTGACACTTGTCTTTTTACGGCTGATCATGCCACGGCAGTCACAGATCACACCAAAGATACCCGAACTTCTGTCGGCGGCTTCAGTGTTACAAATGTACAAATGTACAAATGTCCATGGGTGCGAGAAATAGAAAATTTCACAATAAAAATTCTTTAATGAAATGCAAAATGTGCTGTTTTTTTAATATTTTTCCGCCTTCGCTATTAAAGCGATAAGTGTTCGCTTGCCATGATTTAATGCAAAATTTATGTGCAACTTTTATTCATTTTAATAATAATTAATTGAATATTTTTTTTCCTTCCAACTAACAAGAAGTGTTAAGGCAATTTTTTTCTTTCAATTATTCATTATAAGCAACTTTAGTAAGCATTTGCGCAATTCTCCATCTCTCCATCTCTGCATCTCTGCATGTCTTGTGATTTCGTTCTGACACTGAAAAAGGAACAGTGTTACCGAAAACTCCATAATTAAAAAGTGGGAGGCTGTCTGTCTTTTGACTACTTTGATCGGCTAAATTCCTTAAATCACAATACCATAAAAATTATATATATCTCATGTCTTCATTTAACATCAATTAAGACTAAAATTTAATTTAAATATTGCAGACAGTGTAGCTCAACGTTGATTTATTATACTTTTTATGAGAAATTTTCATTTCCATTTCCAATATTAATTTTTTTCTCAATATAAATTCATTTGCTTAAAACAAAAATAAAAAAAATGAAAAAAATAAACCCTAAGCAAAAAATATATCTTACTTTTCACATTTGTTTACTTTTATCTATCAAAAAGAAAAAAATTTTTTTTAAATGTATCTGTTCAATAGGCTTAAGCTCTATCAAGTGATCAAAGCTGAAGATACATGAGATATGTAAGAGCAAATGCTCACACTAATCAGTGTAGAAAATTGCAACTACAAAGTGAAAATTTAATTTATTCATTATTTCATTTTTTTTAGTTTTTTAATCTCTTTTTTTTTAATTTATAGATAAAAATCTGTTATTTCTAATACATCTTTCATCATTATTTACTGGCTGCCAGTATAGTATCTTTTATAGCTTAACTACTGTCGACTGATAAACTGGCTTTTTATTGACTTTTTTTTTCGTATTAAATTTTTTTTTTTTTTATACTCTTCGGGACGCATTTACTAAAGTGCAAACAAACTTGCAACTAATCAGAAAATTAAATCGCTTCTGCATTTCGTTAAAGACTTCGGTGTTGCTGACATCACTGCCTAAATGAAGCGGTAGCTATTGACCACAATTGATGGCTAGGTGACGAAAGGCAGAAAAATCAAGTTGCAACTGCTTAATGAATACCTTGATGCAGAACAGTGGTTATGTATGGAAAAATTTGAACATTTGGAAAAAGTTACTTACCTTACACATACTAACTACATTTTATGAATTGGATAGAAAATATTTATAAAAAAAAAAAATATTTTTGATATTCGAATATTTTGTACAGCACAAAAAAAATTATTCTTTTTAAATTGGATTAGAATCCAAAAGCAATTCTAGGGATCAGCAGAGACATCCATGTTTAAAACCATCTGAACAAAGTATTTAAGCCACAGAAAACTTGATAAATCCAGCGACTTATTAACGTCCACAAAATTTTGAAATCTGAACATTTCAACAACGTATCTTAAAACGTTGTTGTTAAAACTTATAGCAGCTCCAGATGATTTCTGGAACTGCTTAAGTTTTGAAATTTAAACGTTTAATCGCCGATCAATCCACAACAACGTATAGTATGGTAAAAACATAGAAATATATTTCTATCTTTTTGGATAAAACTTTATTTGCAGTAGTATATAGACTTCGAACGCTGGAACTTCAATACTTACAGTGCGATTCATTTAGTTTACTTCTATATCTCTTATAGTACTTGCCCAATTTACCGAAACGTTTCATACACACTGCATTTTGTTGAATCAGTTGAAGATATTAAACAAAGATATATAGTAATACAATTACTGTTTTTATACAATAATTTTGTTTCTGAATGCTTTCCATTAATTTTTTATATGCTTGATGTTTCAAGACAAAAGGCATTTGAAGCGGTATTTAGAGAAGGAAAGCGTAGAAGTACCTTTATCTCTTGTTATCTCTTGTTAAGGCGCACACGCAGCAGAGGCGCCAGAAAGGAGTACTCTTACAGACCACAATCCGACAGCGGATTGTTATAATTTTTTAAATAAATAAGTCTGTTTTAAACTCATAACTGTGGTATAATGTATATCATTTACTTCAACATATTATTTAGAAATCTTAAGTGTACGACAAGCAATATTATAGTGGGATATTTACGGCACATGTCAGCAACACTAAGTAATATAGTTCTTAAATCATTCACTATTCTATATAATGAATTAAACATTGTTATATAGAATAGTCAATAACAATGACAATGTCAATGTTTGTTCTGCATTATATAAGGTATTCGTTATATTGGAAGATTAGTGTAATATCTAGCTAATATTCTGCTTATCATCTCAAAGTCATTACGAAAATATGAACCGTTGTTATTATTGTTGTAATATTCAAATCTATATCAATGTTAATTATTTTATTTTTAATTTTATTATTTGTTATTTGTATTTTATTATTTATTTTTTATGTTTCATTTTTAATTGCATTATTTCTCTTTATTATTCTATAATAAATGCTCTATTATTCTTATAGCATTTAACACTTTCTCTGCGCCTTTCCATATATCTAAATATATAACAGTATCGTATTTCACAATTTTTGATATTAAAGCCTGTCAAGCCCCAGTATTTTCATTGATTACATTTGGAATACCTTCGAAGAAAGTTGTTCCCGCCTTCATATTGAAACTATTGAGTTGTATAAAATTTCTATATATAGTTTAAAACTTAAATTTTTAGCTTCCTTAAGTGTTGTCAATATAAACAAATAACGTTAACTTATATTTTAATACAAACATTACCGCATACATAGACATCTATTTATATATAGTAATTATCTTTTGAAACAATAGAAGTCGTAGCAAAATACAACAAAATCAAATTTTGTAATGAAGCCATAATTATAAATAATTATACTTAAGATGTCAAGTGGTAATGTGAATAAAATCCATTGTCTTGTTTTAAAGATTAAATAAAATAAAACCAGCAATCAAATGTGAGTACACACAAAAAAAAAAAACAAAACAAAAAATTTACACAGATATATCTTTAATTTGCCCCCACCTGAAACTATAATATCTATCTATCTATCTATCTATCTATCAACTTCTCTATAAACAAGCAATACAACAACAACAACAATAATAATAATAATAATTAATGTAAAAATCTTGAGCAGCTGTTTTTAGAAAAATATTTCAGCTAAAAATGTTAGCCTAAACCAAACCGAAACAAGTCAAAGCAAAAAAAAAAAGGAAAAAAAAATACTTTTGCAATCAAACTGTCAAATAGCTGTCAAAAATCTCATGAATTTTGTTTTAAGCAAACATACAAACACCAGAAGAATAATGTACATAAAGTGAATATAAAACCATCGAACACATACACATACACGTGCAAAATACGTTCCAACATAAATGAGTACTCGAATGCCATCATATTTGGCTCTTAAACGATATTTCAAATGTACTTGAAAGCTGTAAACGAAAAATACGAGTATTTTTAACTTATTTCACAGTGTAAACACTGTAAACACTGCAACAAACAGTGCACACAACAGTGTAAGAAGTAAACTGGACAGCAAGCGGGTAAGCGGGCAGGCAAGCAGCAAGCAGGCAGCAAGCAGTTAGCCAACTAGTCAGTTAGGCAGGCGCGGAAGGTAACCAGAAAGGTTACCAGTCTATAAGGCAGGCAAATGACAGTGGAAGTTGAAGCTTAAAAGTTTACTATTGTTGTAAAACTGTTCCTAGTTGTTGTTGTTGTTGTTGTTGTTGTAGTATAGTGCAACAGTTGTTATATTGAGTGAGTGTTGTTGCTGTTGTTGTGTTGAGTTTTGGATTTGTGTTTTATTTTATTTCTTTCCTTCATATATTTTCAGTTTATTACAGCAAAAAAACATATAAATGTCCACCCACTTGTTGCTGTTAAAGTGATAGTTGCTATTATTGTACAACAACAGCAACAACAACAATAACAACAACAGTTAACCAATATCTACCACAGAAGCAGAAAAATTTAAAAACATCAGCCATTCCATTAGTTTTTGCAGCCTTAGAGAAAACAAAAAATCATAAAAAAAAAAATAAAAAAAAGAAAATAACAGCAATAAAAATCAAAAATAAATACATAATAATAATTTAATAAGTGGAAAGTTTATTTAAGAGATTCTTGAAAATGTTTACTTTTATTATTGTTATTGCTACCATCACTGTTGTTGTTGTTGTATACTGTTTCTTTGCATAGAAAATCCTGACTAAAATATATTAGCTGCATCGAAACATTAGGCACCGGTTGTAGGAGCTTTTTAAATGGCAGTGTGTCATCTCGAGCAAAATAAAAGTTGAGTTGAAATTTACTTCATTGTTTGAACTTTAATTGAAGTTATTAAATAAACGATATTATTTATGAAATATAAACTCACAATTTCTGAAGGCATCTACCGTTTGGCTAGAAACTCTGACTGTCTGCAGAGTCTAAATGACAGTTAACGGTAGTTGAAGACATGTTTGCAGTTGTTGCTGTCAACATTGAACACTGTTCGCAGGCGCTCTTATTTTTTTAAGTCACTAGGCTGGCGTAGCATTTTCCGTTTGCTGTAGTGTAGGTGTTTACATGTCATTGGAGAGACATGATCATTTTTACTTATTTAAGGGCATGACGTGAAACATACCAACCAGTAGTAAATAGTAACAACACTACTTTTTTTTTGTTTTTTATTGGAATTATAAATATTTTGTTTTACCACTTGTAAACTATGAAACCTATTATCAACATTATTTTTAAATACTTTTTTTTTGCTAAGATTTGAAAGAGATAAGCATAAAATTAAGGAATATTAAAATGGTCCTAATTTTTCAAAAACTGAAATTTTCTATGTACCATTAATGAGTGCGTGGATTTTTGACTGAAGATTATATATGGGAAATATTATATATTAAACACTATGTATATCGGTAAATATTGATAATAGAACCATTTTCCATTCACATTTATTCCTTTGCTGGACCAAAGAACAGTTTGAAACTCACATGGTAACATGAAACTTATAATGGAAGACACAATTATGCAGTGTAATGCTTTTTAAGTTGTCGGGGAATCCAGTATAGCTAAAGGTAGGCAGGTAGGTTGGAGTGGCAGCCTTGTTTCTAAAACAAACAAAAGCCTATTTGAGCTCAAAAAATGAACCATAGTGGTACCACAAGAATAGCATTGATACGTACATAGATGAAAAGATTAGCATACGACCAACGCTGAAAAAGGTAACGACTCCCCCATTAGGTAAAGGAAAATCAAGTATAGCTCTGTAAATTATTTTTTTTCAAAAATTAATTTTTAGATAGGTCTATTTTTGCAAACTCTTTCAGACAAGTGAGGAAACAGACTCCTAAAAATTTGATTCGGTTAATCTTTAGCCTTAGACAAGGACATATAAAGAGAATAGGTAAAGGAAAATCAGGTATAGCTCTATATATAATTTTTTAAAAAATGGTTTTTGAGATAAAATTAAAGAGAAATGACTGGTCTATTTTTGCACACTCTTTCAGGCCAGCGAGGAAGCAACCTCCTAATAATTCGATCTGATTGATCATTAGCCCTAGATAGACTGCACTTCCTCTACATCATAGCAACTCTTGTATAGTCAGCTTGTTGGAATGAGTCACCGTTGAAGCATAAGTGTAATAGATCCAAGTCAAATACAAGAATGTGCAGATTTGTTAAATGTTGAAAAATTCTTCATTCTTTTCCTATTCAATGTAGGACATATGGACCTAGTAACCTCACAGTCTGCGCGATAAATACATAATTTACACGTCACCGCAATGCTGCATTCATACAACAGGGTTTATATGGAGGTACTTAAATTGCTTATATTTCACAAATTAGTTTTAAAAAGCGATCAGTTAGTCATATTTCCATATCATTATAATATGTTTAAATAAATCATACGACGCTTTTGTTATAGATTATAGCGAACATCTCAATTTCGGTAATATTTTTTGTCTCATCAAAAGCTCATATTATTTTTACATCAATTGCATCAGATACAAGTTTTCACAGATACATAAGAGTACTCACAATTCGATATGATCGAGTTATACTACATACTATGCAGAAGTGTAGAGTGTGAGCAGACTTTAAAAACTGTTTTATGAAGCAACTTAAAGAAGTGTACAAATGATGAAAATTTATATTATTTGAAATGTTTCGGTTTAATTAATTTTCAATGAAACTAAAAACTCAACTCGAGTATAGTGCAGTAGATTTAATTTGATTTAGTATTGCAAAAGCAGGTTGAGTAAACGTTACCCAAGTCTAATTGTAAACACCAAACACTCTCATATGGCGTCTGGTGACATTTGAAACGTTTTGTATTTATTACGTGTGGTTTAAATGTAACACTTTAATGATTTTGGCATAGAAATTCGCAGTCTACATTTTTAATTAGACGTACTTTTAGACCTCAATTCTCCATGCATTGCGTACAGATCGCTGGTGTGAAATTTTCACTGCAAGTGTGAGAATACCTCACATATTGTTTTATATTTTGTGAGTACCCATAAAAATTTACATATTAAAATTCGTTTATTTTATCTACTCGTTTGTTATGAATTTTCGCTATGGAAGATAGATGTGATGAAATTCCAACACCTTAAATATATATTACTTCAACTTAAGGAATGCATTGTATTTTCATCAAATGAAAATAGGTGTTTATCGTATTTCTGCACTAATTATTGTATATTTTAGCTTTGGAATTAAAGAAAAAATACAAATTTTAATATATCTATCTACATTTATATATTACATATATATATTACATATATATATTACATATATATCACATATATAACATATTGTTTAGTAAATAAAGTAAATATAAATAACTGATTGGAATAGTAAGTTTTGGGTTTGAAAGTACTATTCAGGTTATAGTTTCTTAATCGAAATTCTTAACTATTCTCATCACTAGACAAGAAGATTTCAGGGCAATGATATGGATGATCTAGGAATAATCTAACAGTTTCAATCCAAAATAAAATCAAGAATGCGCTTTAAAATATTACAAAGAAAAGAAAAAAGTTTCAAAATCGTGAGAGAATATACCAATCTTTATTATTATTACACTTATTCACTGTTGTCCTCTTCTCATGAGGCAACGGCCTCATGGCCTCACCTCAAACATTTAAGTGTTGCCTTACAGTTTTTGTTGTGTGAACATAAGCACTTTTATATCTAGATTTGAGAATTACACATTTAAGTATTGTTCTATATTTTTTTTTTGGCGGTGTGATCATTGGCTACATCTTAGTTATATATATGTACGATTTTCTTAATTTTTATTGTAATGCCGGACAACTTGTCCATAGTCAAGACATATGTAGGTAAGTGTTGGTTTTATTTATTCACGTATTCTATAAGAAATCCTTTCTTATTTTCCCTATTGTCAATAGGATTATTGCATCTTTTATCTCCAAGTCGATATGTGCAAGCAACTTAGGTTCCAACGTTACACGTGTACGTACGTATCTGTATGCATATATTCATACGATACACATAGAAGATGTAATATACTAACAGTATCCCATCGCAACTGATATAAGACTCGTCATTTAATTCTCACTGCAGTATATCATCCATCTTTTTCGCAATGCTCAAGTGATGTGTATAATTAGCTCAATGTCTAAGCGTTATATGCAGTCCATATTTTGTATTTTATTGTTATGTCTGGTGGTTTCTTTTATATTAACCTATTAGGTTTTTTTCAAATTTCTGTATTGTGACTGAAAACACAAATATATTGTTTATTCCTAAACAAATTCAAATAAAACTGCAAGAAAAAAAAAACTAATAATAATAATAAATTCTATGTCTGTGCTGAGAAGAATGGAAACGAAAAATTTCTTGTTTATTGCACAATTATTGTGATGATGGAACTAATTATATGTCCCGATTCGAATGGCAGTGCCAGTATCAGCACCAACCAATAGTGCCAGAGCCACCGTCAGTCAGTAACAATGGCATTTAGTGCGGCGTCGACAAGTATGTATTGGTGTGAATGGCATGTTTATCAGTTGGCTGAACTGCACTGCACTGCACTGAACTGAACTGAACTGAGCTCAGTTAAACTGAACATTTGTATCTATAGTAGCTATTCCGGCATATAATAATAACTTGGCATATTATTAGAGAAGGCTAAATGCAAAGAAGCCTTGGGCTTCGAACTAAGATAAACCAAAACTAATGCACAATACAATACATGCATTTCACATATGTGTGCCCCTATAACGTAATTTTTTATTCTCTATATGTGAACACACTCCAACTGAAAGAATAGGTAGTATATGCAATAAAGTGAATTTATATACTCCACAAATAATAAAATAATAATTGCAATAAATTTTTTTGTTCAGAATTTCCGATAAGAAGCAGAAATTATGACATATGCAACTTGTAAGTAAGATTTTCAACATAACATATTTTTATTGTTTTATTGAACTATCCAAGCGACTAGATTCGGGATTGTAAGTACAATGCCACAATACGAGGCATATATAATCATTTACTCAATTGCAGAGTTAGGACGAAACTCTGCAGATAGGCAAGCAGGCAGGCAGGCAGGCAGGCAGACAGTTCCATTCCATACTATAAATAATTATGAAATACGAAAGAAATTTCGGTAGTCGATATGTTGGAGATAAATGAACTGCAGTCTTCCAGACTACAAATGTGTAATTGGCGCAGATAAGGCAAAAGACAACTTTTGTGGGTGGAGTTGAAATGTCACGCTATATGCCAAATTATTTTTAATTGCATTAAGTCGCCTAATTACGCGGCTTTACATGTTTTTAGCAAATTATTTATTTTTTTAAATTATTTAATTTTGAAGTTGATTTCTATCTTAATGTTAATAACTTAATTAACCGCAGCAAGATATTGAGACCGGCTTAAGTGATTACTGAAACGCACTCAAAAACTCTTTTGCCTTGTAATGCAATTACTGAGATTTATGCAGAAGATTAAAGAAACGAATTTGGCTAAGATTTTGATTGTAGTTTTGACCTCTTTTATTATAGAAATCTTTTTGCAGAAATTTTAAAAGAGCTTTAAAATATCTTTTTATATCAAGAGTTAGGTATTTACTTTTTATTTACTTTAAACATGCAGAATGTAACTAAATTGGGGACTAACAACTATAAACAATGATTTGTTCAAATTATTATAATTTAAAAACACAATATCATGGATTTTTTGGATGTTAAGGGGAATCAAACAGGAGCTAAATATTTATAATGTTAAGTAAAAACAAAACGTCATAAGATATGCAATCAATACGTTTCTGATTTATGTTAGATTTCAACTCTTTCAATTTCAAACTAATTGGACCTATTTAAAATCTTTTTAAATATTCGATTCTGTAACAGCGATATCTCCAAAATATATAGTAATTTCAACAATAAGATCAGTCCAATAAATAATTAATAATACTTCAGTATTAGAGTATATTGGATAAATTACTCCAATAATCCAATAAATACTTAGACCTGTTGTCACAGTCGTAACTTAAATCACTCTACAAGACAAAAACAATAAAATCATCATCTAACTTAATTCATATTTTAATCAGTTTAGAGAGTTTAGAGAAGTTATAGCTGTGACTCAAGTCTCTCTGACTGTACAATCGATCCTAAGTGTTTCTAGTAAATTGAACTAAACCATTGACTTAACATAACCATAAAAAAAACATCTTCAATCGATATGTAGCTAATGATCTATTATATAAGACCATCAGTTAATCTCATTAATTTTTTAGTGGAACACTCAACTATTCTTACGATTCAAACACAATCAATTGATTGTGTCTAAAGATCTCTGACATGTTGTACCATACTTTCTTTTTTGTTCAAACCACATATCATCGAAGTCGAATTTATCTGATAATTATCTAAATTGTTAAATTAAATAATCTTAATCTAATATAATTAGATTATCTAAATTTTTTTTAACAATTTAGATAATTTTTAGATAAATCCATAATATTAAAACCACAACAGTTTGAAAACAGTTAGAAAGATCCAAAACTATTAACGATACCTCTTAAGTGTGCCATTTACTATAACTGTAATGGTATTCATCTTTAAAATAATAAAAACTATGGTCCAAAAACACCTCTAGACCATAAACACCAAAAAGTCAGATGGAAAGTATGTAAACTTTCCTCACACTCAAACCATTTAACTAGAAGTGAGCTTTATCCATAAAGTTAATATATTCAAGAAATAATGAACGTAATTCAACTGATTTGAAAACAAATTTATACAAATTTATATATTATCATATGATCTATGATATGATCTAAGAGCTGGGTCTACTAAAATTTTTGTGCCCTAAAATTTAAATTTTTTGGAAGAATATTTGATGTATTGGCATAAAAATGTTCAAGTTATTGAGTACAAAATTGGTTTATATTTGATTTTCATCCATTGCATTGATTGACATCATCAATATTTTCAGCAGTAAAGCTGTCGCTCAATAAGTAAGACTTGAAATGCATATTGGTAGCATTTCGAACCCCGATTATGTTGTCTCACTGCTTTAAAATAACATTCACAATTGGTCTTTTATAACAAAGAATATAGAGAAAATTTTCCAAGCGAAAGAAATGTATCTGCAGACCATTAGAAAATTATTTCCCGCACTCGTTCGGACCGACTCCCGAAATGAAAGCGTTTAAATTCTATATACCATATATAGCACAGCTATTGTTGGAATGTCGAACTGGTGATTAAAGAAGGACCTATTCTAGCATTTACAAGCCATGTGTCATGTACGTTTTCCTGGGAAAGGAGAACTTTATAACGGGTCAGCAGTTTTTATCACAAAACCCAGATGAACAAAAAAGGCATTATGTGCAATACCCGCTTTAGATCTAACTCAGTATAAAGTGTTTCTAAGCTTCGCAAAGCCAATATGGTGATCTTTACTTTGTAATTAATTCTAACCATTTCTATGCAATATGCAGTTTCATATCTCTTTGAATATAAATGTCAGTTCTAGTGAGAATCTAAAAATAATGGCTTCTCGTATAAAAATACATAAATTACAGCAAGAATTTGATCCCCCAGTTGCTTTTGAATCATCTATCTTAAATTATACTATTTTATTGAAGACTTTTTTAATTATTTAATAATATAACATATAAATTAAAATCAATACCTTGATATACATATTCAAAATCATTATTAGGTGAAATATCAAAAAGAATTTATGCTATTCTTCAACGATTCGAAAATGAAAAAATTTTATAGGAGCAGTGACCTTCAAATTATTTGAACTCTAAAATATTAGATAATTAAGTTGTTAACTAAAATAGTATAAAATGAGTTAAAACGGCTTACAAAAGAAATTTAGTTTGAAATCTGTTAATTAATTTTTGTGACCATTCCCTCTCGTTGTCTTCATGGAAATGTAGAACAGAAATATTGATAATTGGCATAAATTAGCACTGTTGGTGGGCCTCAGATGTGGTAGCCGTGTAATACCAGTTCCACATTTTACTAACATTTGATTTGATTTGATTTGTTTTTTTTTTGTTTTTTCTAATTTGAATTATTGTAGTATTTTAAACTACATTTATTTTCTTAATTTTTCCAAACTTTTTTTATACATATTCATTTAAATTTATAATCAAAAATATTTATAAGATATATATTTGTTTTATATTTTAAAACATTTTTCTGACTTTGAACATTAATTTTATTTAATTTTTTTTTGTTTTTATTTTTTCTATTTTATTTTTTGAGATAGCTTTCGACAAACTATTTATCTTTATTCGATTCGTATGCTATTATAAATAGAAAATAGATAAACAATATATTTTAATTTTGTGATCATTTAGTTATAGTATCGGAAATTTATGAAGAAATATTGAATGGAATTTACCCACGCATTCCACTTAAGCCACAGTGAATTTAATACTGAAAAGGTTAACGTTTGCCACCTAAGCTAATTAAAATTAAATACCAAATATCCTTATAAGAAGGTAAGATACATATATCTTTTTATTGAAGGAAAGAAAGCGTATATGTAAAAGAAATTGACTGACTGAAGTTGACCAAAAATTTGGAAATTCAAATTAACAGTACAATTTTTGGAAGTATTGACAGATATATAATATTGTATAACAAAATACAAAAAAAAAATTTTTGGAAAAAATAAATTAATAAAAAATTAATAAAAAAAGACAAAAGAAATTGTGGTGTGAAAAAGTGCAAATATATAAGAAAAGATTAATTGGGCTATTGTTATTTAAAAGAGCAACTAAATTTTACACAACTATTTTTGCACACAAACTTAGAGATCAACAAGAATGATTGATAGATATTAGCTAAGCAATATACAGTGCTGAGTCGAAAACATTAACTCATTAGAACCCTAAATTTTTATTTAATTATAAGCAAAGTAAATTCAAAATAAAGTGTTGCCATAAGGTACTATTCACGTTGAAGAGCGATAACTCTACTTAATAGGTACATAATACAGGTCTTATAAAACCACTTTGCGCAGCGACATCTATGAGTGATTTATTGTAGGTAAATGGTGTACGCTTTACTTTCGTACTTTTTATATTTATTTATTTGGGAAAAATCGTTCGACATATCGCTGTGACTTCACATTTTATGTAATAACAATTTGAGCATATCGCACAGTATAGCAGAATTGAAATTAACCGCTCAAAATTCTCAAACTAAAATTGACGATAAAAGGAAATCATTTGATATCATAGTCGGCCAGTCGAAAAGATTCGATCAACATACATATACTAAAGGTAAAATACAGGCCAATGAGTTTAAAAAATTTTTTTAAGTTGGTCACGGTGCGCTGATTCTGAGCTTCACATTTGGTAGGACCCAAGACCACTGATGATTGGTATTTGGCAATATTCGAAACAGTTGTATGGTCAGCCAAAAATTCAATTAATTAAAATAATATAAAAAATAAAATGTTTGTTGTTGTAGTTCACTACTGTTCGAAAAAACCTCTTCAAAAAATTTAAGAGTTTTTTTTAAATGCTATATTGATGCGAAACGAGAGAACTAGACTAACAAGAGCTAAACATTTAGTTTAGTTACATTGGAGCTAGAACATGAACATGCCTGTATATGCGGAATAATTGACATCCACTTCAACGATAATTGCATAGACTGTAGAAAAGAAAAACAAACTGACTCTTCAGTTGGATCTTCCCGTAAAAGTGTTCAGACTAGAACAGATGAATGTATTCGAATTAATAACTCTGATATATCTACGCACATATTTAACAAATTTTATCTTCTTAAAACCAAACAGGTTGGATGATTAAACTTTTGCCTGTACTATTCTAATGCGGTACTCAGACAAATGAGAAAATGTTCTCTATAATTCTATATCTCTATAACTAAAAATTTTAATCTAATATTTCATTTGAAATCCTGATTAATAATTTATTTAGACATATGGGGTAAAGACGTCCTTGGTTTTGCAGCACTGATCATTAAAATAATTTAAAATAATTATGTTATTTATTTAATGTATTGATTTATTTAATTATTTACTTATTTCATTGGTAAATGTCTTATATTAATACGTTAATTTTTTTTTATTCTTTCTTATTTAATCCCAATGGAATTGCACTTTCAGTTTTAATTTCAAAGCCTTTGTCCATGACTTACGTTGCTATCCATGCGTAAAATGAATCCTACACTGTGCCACCAAAATGATATGTACTTGTGGAATCACTTTGCCTTCTTTTTATGGGATTTGACTTGTTATGTTTCCATTTAATACTTTTTATGTTGGATTGTACATTTTTAATTACTGAAACTTGAATTATTTTGCTGTATTTTTTATGCAATTCTTTTGCGGCTTTTTTTATTATCAATTTTATTTGTTAAAGTTGTTGTGTTTCTTACTGGCCTTATTACTGCAAACGCTGTGGTTAATCGCTACATACAGACACTTCAACATGTCCTCGGAATAATTCATTAACACTTTATACGCTTGGTCTGACCATCCCTTTCCTTTACACAGACTGCTGGTCAGTTAACGTGCACTCCAATGAAGTTTTCCTTTATTAACTTTCAGTTCTACAACGAACGACAGCAACCTTCATTGTCTTCTGTACCCGCGTGTCTTGCTTCTTCCTTGTCGAATGTTGTATTCTGTCAATTTAACATTGATTTCATTCCAAAGTGATAAACTGCAACCTTGCGAAGAGTGCGTGTGTTCTTCCCGTGATTACTAATGTTTCCCTGATTAAATCAGCGTGTAAACGACCCAACTCATTCCCTCAGTAATTATGCAAATAATTTAGTGCTCAAATTTTGACAAATTTAATATTAATCTCAAATCCAAGAAGAGAAGGATTTTCCATTTTCATATTTCCTACTTCGGGATATCAATTGTTACCAAATGCGACTTTCATTCAAATCAAAATAATAAATTCTAAAAATTCCTTACCAAAAATTTTAACCAAAAAAATGGATTAAATTAAAAAAATTATTTTTATTTTTTTAAACGATTTTATGTTAACACGAAATATTAACATGAACATGAATCTCATAATTTCTTGTGTACTGCGTCGTACTCTACTCCTCACGTTGTTGCTCGGTATAAAATTTCAGGCACGTCATTTTCGATACACTTTCATGTCCATCAAGTGTAAAATTTCTTTCAAAAATACAAAAATGTAAAAACCTAAAAATACCCCAAATTCAAAAAAGTTCAAAGTTTTCTTCCGTGGAACCACGGCGCAGTGCAGTGCAATGAGAAAGACACGATCAATTCGATCGAATCGATCGATTCGAGGGATATGAACGATACGAACGATATGAGAGATACGAATATAAGTGATTCGAGTTTTGCATCCACAAAAATATGAGTAAAAGTTGAGCTCAAGCAATAAAGAGTTTGGTTTGATTTCAGTCTCATATTCGGATTTGAGTTTGACTTTGACTTTGGATGAGTACGACGAAAGTCTTCAGAGGATCTGAAATCGAAATCTGATACTTTTCGTGTTTAATGAAACATGTGCACAAATTTACTAACTTGTGAGCTTATGAACAGTTTTGTTACCTTGTTAGCTTATTTGCTTATTTGTCAACTCGAAGGGAGCTGATATGCCCGAACATATTTTGTACGCGCTTTTTGCTCCTTTTACTACAAAATATTGTATAAATATTTTTACTCAAGTTTTTCTCTTTTATTTTCAATTTTAAATTTTTTATTTTTTATTTTTTTTTTATTTTCATGTTTATTTTACTTTAGCGACAAAACAATATACAACAATTACCTAGTCATCAACATCGGAATAATCTCTTCGAAATAGAAACATCCGAAGTGACTTAAGGAACCTTTAGCACCTAACATTATTAGTTCAATCTCATTTCCGTCATATCATTTGTAGGATGCGTTTCTATAAAATATCCTAAAAACAATCAATTAATACTTTCATAACATAAGTATTTTATATTACTACCTTAATCGAAATCCCAGGATCATTAATGGAACCAGTGAGAGACAAAGTTCGAAAAGCTGTTTTGACTAAGTCCTGCGAGAAATCTATATTCATTTTACCACTTCGAGAGAGTTAAAAGAATAAATATTAGGAATTAGTGCCATCGGGTGAGCTTTATATGTCTAGAACGCAGGCCTATACAAATCACTAAATAGGTTGGAGAGCCACAGAAATAAATACATACCAACGTTCATAATTTTTGTGGAGAAAAATAAAAGTACGCCGGTAATGATGAATTCAGTTTTATTGATTATATATTAATTTATCTTTTGCAATTCTACCACTATCAGCATTATTAATATTAGTTGTTGCCATACGAAAAACATTTTATTTTTGATGTAGTGTTAAAGTGATGTTGTACAAGCAAATGTACACTAAAGTCTTTGTCAATTAAGTAAATTAACGTGAAGTATAGTAAACTATATAAAACATTTCAATTCATTTATTTGGGATATCATAAAATAAAATAATGTGATTTTACTTAAATATAACAAAAAAAATTTGCTTTATTGTGTTAGATTAGAAGTACGTCATGGGTCGCACAAACACAAACCGTGCTTAGGTCAGCCCTGGTCTACGATACGAGTTTCCAAGCATCGAATAGGGAAATGCCGCCTAGATAGAAGTGGTAAGAGTGTACTGAAATATCTTTCAGGTACCATACAGATCCAGAAAGTAGGTTGTGTTACCGCAACTCACTAAGTAAGTATTTATCTAGTCTTTAACCAGTCGCTAATTACTGATATATTGTGATGATTATCAAACATTGCAATGGTATTTCAGAAAAAAAAAATAACAACTGAAGAATTGCAACAAAGGATAATCGAAACGTGGCAAGAAATCCCCTACTTCAGCAAGAACCACAAAGATCTCGTAAATGCCAAATCCTTGAACAATTAAGACGATCAATAGAACTAAGACCGTTCTAACGCATTTGAGAGATTGTGCTACACCAGGAAAAGGGGATGAAGAAGAAAAAAAAAATTAACGATTCGATTGCACCAATTGGCTTTCTGGTATTAGCTCAGACGTGCTGTTGTTGCAAGATCAGCATATACTGTGTCTACGCCTATTCAAAAATTTCCGTCAAACTTAATTTTAAGACAAATCATTACCAGAACACAAAAAAATATTAAAAAAGAAGTAAAAAAAAGTTGTTTTAATATTCCCGAAAATTAATTACGTTTCTCATATATTTTTGCTTAATAGCTCAAGTTATAAAAAATTAATAATATATACTTATAAATATATAATTCTGCAACATTGAACTTAGAATTTTTGCAGACTTTACAGATTAATACAAAAATTTTTAGACCTATATGATCTTTCAGTTAATATGACAGCTAAGGTCAGGGTATGTGAGGATTATCTGAATAACTGTAAGCCATTCATTGACTCATTGGCCTATATATATACCAGACAAACATATCTGAAATCTTGATATAGATTTTGTTGTAAATGTTTATGCATATGGAAGGTGTCTTTAGAGCAAGATTATTTAGACAGACCCTGTGTGTTGCAGTTCTATTAAATACATATTGTTCCAACAGGGGGATTACTCGTAATTAGTTCAAATACTTGACACCAAACTTCGATGAAAATAAATAGCAAATAAATAGTTTTCTTAAGACATATTCAATTCGATTTGCTTAACGAATTAATTTAGTATTACAGTACGAACATGCAGAAGCTTTGGAATCAGATATTTTTCTCTAAACCCTAAAATTCATATTATTAATAAATACCAGTCTAAAACTGGAACCACAATTGGTTTTTAATTAAAGGCCTTTTATATACATTCTTTATATATGTATTTAAATAGTGCTGTAGGATAGCTAAATTAAGCTACATGCATTACTGTAGTTTGAATTGTTAAGGGAACTACTGTTTATGGTATTGATCACTGTTAAAGCCCCGCCTCATAAAGGGAATTTATTTCTTTGGATTACAATTCGAAGTTACTTTTACGTAAGTCCATCGGATTTAATTCCATTTGCATTGATATTGATATACATGCATTCTTCTTTGAGTAAACTTTCCTTATAAATGCAGACACTCAACATTAGCTAAGATGCAATAACCATAATTTATTTGTAAATGCAATGCATTTTTAATGTACAAAGTATACATGTCATCAATTTCCAACTTAAACATGCGACATGTTAAGATCTTCGGTCGGTTACTAAATATTCTTATTCAATTTAGTCCACCTGTCATAATCGTAGCCGAGACTTCATAAAAAGTCGCTAGAGGATTCTTCAAGAATATCATCACAAAGCATGCTAAATTCAAAAAGTCATATTAGTTGTATCAATATAGGTGATATATCATAGTGTTTTTAAGTGTTATGAAAAATTAGACAGTAGACAGATTGGTAACTTTTATAGAAATAATAGATTTCATTAATAATCGTAGCTGTTAGTAACACTAACCCTGTCTCTCCATAATGACTTTCAACTGCAAGAGAACTTTCGACCATTCTTGCATTAACCAAAAAGAGTGCATTTAAAGATCTTGGGATACTCTACGACGCTTGTGAGAAAACAAATGTTTAAACATACGTGTAGATCTAAAAATGAGGTCCTAAGCTCCACCTAGGAGAGAAGTACAGCAGTAAGTAAATAAAATAATTTTTTTTAAATGAACAGTAAATAATTGTCTCACTATTGAGTATAATCTATATGATCCATATGATGATAACTTTGTAATAATTTCCGTATAATTTTTTTCATAAGAAATAATAGAAGATGTTAAGCACGAATGTTTGTATAAGAAAATTGCTTAAAAGAAAAAAATTCAAAAAGGTGGATTAATTATCTGGAAATATACATACTTGACCAATCACTTAAGAACTAAAAGAAATATAACTTTCAATGTATCAAACTAATCACACTCTTCATTTTTCTTATACCTTTCACAGATTCTTCCTATTTTCACTTCTCTAGCATCGTTTTGAGGTCAGTAAAGAAAGACATACGAGTATTATAGATTATTTTGGCACCAGATGATTAAGTTCATTTCAAATACAAAATCTGTTAGAAAATTTAATTCGGAACGCCTTTTCAGATACCATTTCCATTTCATTCTGCACTTAATTAATTGCCAAAAAATTAACTTCTCTCAACTCTGGCAGACAATTTTGCTTTCTGGCTGTTTTACCTTCTTCAACTCATTCAACTTCTTCACCTTCTTACCGCTGATCAATAAAAAACTCAAAATTAAAATGTGTACTAAACTACGAACTTTCGGCAATAAATTGCACACTCCAACAATAGCAATAAAACCGAAAATTAACCTCAAATTCTCATTGCAAGTGTTAAATGCAGCAGCAACAATGGCGGCAACCGCATCAACATCAGCAGCAGCGGCAACAGCCACAGCCACAGCAACTGCAACATTAACAAGCAATACAAACAGCAATTGTATTTGCGAATATTTCAAAAAAAAAAAGACAAGGAACTGCAACACATTTGGCCACGTCTGGTTGGGATTTGTGCAGCAATTGGCCGAGAGCACTTATCATGCCAAGTGATATAACACAGGAAGGATACGTATTGTTGCAGTTGCAGTTACAGTTGCAGTTGCATAAACATGCGTACCTCAACGCTTTTGTTGGTGTAAATATGAATTTTATTTCTTGGACACGCGTATATTGCGTTCTCCAAATCCATATTCCCCCGTCTTTTATCGACATTTTACCCACATATCCACGCATCCACACACACACACCTCGACTCATAAAGCGCGCATCGAGCAACGTGCAATTTCAGTTACATTTTCACAAATCTTGCAGTTGCAGTCCCGGTCCCACTGACTGGACCTGTGCAACTGCAAAAGTGTAAAATGCCAGCCCAGTGCATTTATGATTTCAACCAAAATATTTCTTCGCAGTTCGTTCGATTTTCGGACTCATTGGTTTCTGCTCTTCTGTTCTTTGCCAAATAAATTTTCTGCTTTCCGCATGCAACCCTCCTTACTCCATGTGCTACACTCATCAGTTTATCTACTCTCAACCTCGATATGATGGTTGGTTGGTCGCTTGGATTGTCTCTCTGTTTGGTTTACTGGGAACAGGGAAGAGTGAACAGTGAACTGTGAACACACCTTTGTCTTTGGCGCATTTGCTGCCAGCGAGAACTGCACTGCATTTGCTGTTAAACTGTCACTGCCGGTAACAATTCACTCCATTTTTCAGCATTTCTGTAGAATTTCTTTTCTTCATATTCCGCTCCTTCGATGCTGTGTGGATTTGGTGTTGCTGTTGCATTGGAAAGCAATATCAGTTCACAAATTAACAATCAACAACAATAAATGTTGCCGATTGTTTATTGCGATTAAGCGCAGAGGTGGTGCTAGCCCATGTAAAAAATTTAAACTTCGATGTGTCCACCATGGATTGAACCTTTCGCGAAATTGTAAATTTAATTTAAGCATGTGGCTAAGATGACCAAGATTTGATTTTACAAAGGGTTTTTTCACTGCAGCTTCACGTATTTTTACCTTTGCAGAAGCTTTTTCTTCAATCTTTATGTTGCTTTATTTAATTAATTTAAAGTTTCCGAAACAATTTATTAATCACTGCACTGCAGTGGGAGTTTTCAGTTTTTGGCAGCGGAGTGACACTGAAAAATGAATTTGATTTAATTAAATAACTTTTTGCGATACAATATACGGACTTAGATTGGGATTTAAACAATATTTTATAACTTTTTTATCCCCAAAAAGTTAAAAATCGAAATAAATACAAATTTGCGTTATATACGAATGCAAGTATATGGTAATGTTGAGTATATAATGTATAAAGATTTTAATTAAATAATAAAAATAATGAATTATTTATGAAGAAGAAAGGCCATCTTTAGAGATAAGTTCATGTCCTGACTTTTAAAAATTTATGGAGAGTTTTAAATTTCTTCTCAAACAAATTATGGTTCGTGAGAAGGTTTCAAGTTTTAAAAAATAAATAAATTTAATACCCATTATTTCACTACATAGAAGAAACTACTTCCAAGTACCATTTCTCTACTCATTTAGTACTTTGGACCAACATTATTATTATCATCAATTTACTATGAATAATTTCAATAACAATTGAAAAATAGAAACAATTTATAATAAATGAATATACCTATAGGAAATAGTCTTTGTCAATTATTATTATATTGGAGGGTCTTGAGTATTGACCTAGTGAGCTACTGTATCATAGATTCAGAGTATTTCTTCAATTCCATTTTCTTGCTAAATTATAATATTAAACCTTTATTAAAGAAATTTATTACTTCATCCGATATAAGATGCCAACCTAGATTTTTGTTTTGTTTAAGCGACGACTTTCAACTTTAATTGTAGTCAAAAGTATCTAAAATATTACTATGCAAAGGGAAAATAAATAAAAAAAACAAAGTTAAGATGTTGCAGTAAGAATCATGAGTATTAAAATATTTATTAAATATTTAAAAATATTCTTAAAATATTTAAGAACCAATCAATTGTATGAAAGACTCAGGGTCAAGAGTGTTAGAAATAAGAATTGAAGGCACACAAGGAAGGCATTAGTTCTTCTTAATATTAAATGAGCTCTTCAACTAATAAAAATATAGAAATATTAAGAAATATAGGAAAGAAATAAATTAAATAAAGGGAAGCCATATAAAAGAAGAATAGCTAAAACTTAAGCACATCTCATTAGCTTCTTTATTCAATCTTTTTAGATATTTTTGGGAAAAACATGGTATCGGTACATTAAGTACTGACCCCACATAAACGTACTGTGACGTAAACCAAGCGTGATATGTAAATCAATCAATAGTTATCAGAAAAAATTGTCGTTAAAGCCGCTCAAAACTTAAGATGACACTCATTATTTCAGTATCAATCAGGAGAGATATACAATTAGCAGAGAAAATCGTTTGGTATTGGCGTAAAAAAATCCGTCGGTAAAGTGCAAGATTAATGAAAGAATCAATCGTTGTTATTAACTAAAGATAATACTTCATTGCATTAAATGATCTTTATGATTGAATTTAAGAACAGATGTCGTCGATCCCATCACTTTAAGTAATTAAAAGTTATTCATTATTATTTCGTAACTTGTTTCTAAGAAGAAGAATTACAACACATTAAATTGATAAAAAGAAAATTAATGGAAGGACCTTAAAACCGTGTTAAGAATTGAATTGAATAATATTGCATGCAGTACCGCCACGAACGAGATAACTATGGCGCTCTCAATCTACTATTGAGACCCATATAAAAATACACTAGCACTACAATTCTGTCGATTGAGCAGTTAAAAATATATACAACTGTCTACACCAACGCTGCCGGTTAGTGTCCACCGCTCGATGCGATCTAATGTATCTCGCAATTTAGTAGCGTACTTTGGACCAACCCCATAATGGTGCTATTGTGTTACATGCAGCAGAATTCAGGAATGGTATGAAGAAGTATTATACTTGAGCATTTTTCAAGACTTGTGTATTATTATTTATTTAAAGACTTATTTATATTGATTTGTTGGATTTATACGGTACTATAAGTTATATGAACTCGTAGTTATATTAACCTATGTAAAAATGTAAATATATGTGTATTTGTGTACCAAAAAATAAATGCATTTTGGAATATTCATCAGTACGAAGTTAAGACTTTTACATATTATATTTTCAAAATAGGAATTCAATATATTTTGCACTAAGTGGGAGTTCATAGTTCATCAAAAAAAGTTATTAAATTACTAAGGGGAATTTAACAAAATTGTTTTCAATGAAGTAACCCCAACTGAAGAGTAGGTTTTAATTTCACGAATATATAGCAAAAAAAAGGGTTCATATAGTTTCAATTATATCCATTTACATAAGGAAAGCGTGAGAAAAATTTTATTTTATAATTAATACAAAGCAAATTATAAGCTTGAGACAATCAACTATAATCATTATAATGATAATAATGATAGAGAATTGCAAACAACCATTTTAATTAATTAAATATATTAACTATACACAGAAGTTAGTAATTATTTGAAATAATTTTTTTATAATTAAATGTATCTGCTACATATTAGTAAAATGATCGTAATATAACAGTTAGATAAATGTACATATAACATTAAATACGATTTAGAATAAATGAATCAGAATTTATATATATATATACTATCTACTTGACAAATCTCTAAATCATTTCATTAAATTTTAAAAGATATTCAATCACTCATATTATTTTATTCCCAGCAAAAGAGGACACACCCCTAAAGTCGAAGATTTCTACTTTTGCCTAAGCCAATAGGCATGATGGATGAACTAGTATATATTTTTCGCTAACATCAAATTTAGTTTTTCAATCAAAATAAAGTTGAAAAAAAATTCTTTTGATTAAAATTTTTAAATATTATTAACATAATTTTATAATGTTATTAAAAACAAATTAATATTTCGTTTAGCAAAAAATGTGTGAATAACCTTTTAATTAACGAAAACGATTTAAGGCACATTTAACAAATTTAATTCACGTAATTCTAATACAAAAAAAAAACTCAGATCTTAAAATAGAGACTTAAATGACTACTATGACACTGTATCTTATTGCGTATTATACTGATTTAACACATTATATTGATAAACTGTTAGTATATTGAAAGAATTCACAAGAACTAGTCATATTCCGTAGCCATCGTCGTACTATAGTATTATTAATGTTCTATATCTTAATGTTCTGAAAACTGATCATCTCATAACTTAAAGAACAACAGATATTATATGTGATCCTAATTGAATTCTATTCATACTTCATTTTATTCGCATTCCTACTTTTAAGAGATATACGATTCTTGAATCTTTCAGGTCTGTATAATGTAACAATATTAGAGTAGATCTAAAAACAATTAATTTATTAAATCTAACTAATCAACGATTTAATTTTATTCTTTTGCAGTCATTCTCAATTTACATTAAAAGCAACAACAATTGGTGACTTTAACTGTAATCATAACAAGGGTCTTTCAATACTTCCTCTCAAAAGAATGTGAATAGAGAACATAAAGCAAATCTTGCAAATAGAATATTTAGCAAAAATCGATACTTCAAAATGAAGATAATTAATATCGAATAGAAAAGTGAGGAATATTAAAGAATCTTTTGATGATAGATATTTGCCGATATCTTTCACAGCTACATAGTCAGCCCAACAATTCACGTGAATTCAAAAATAAAACAATTGCTGGATTTGAGAATTTCAATCCTGAAGATGATCAACAGCCACTAGACACATATATATTTGCGTATAGAAAAGTGAGGAATATTAAAGAATCTTTTGATGATAGATATTTGCAGATATATTTCACAGCTATATAGTCAGTCCAAGTATTCATTTGATTAAAAATTAAAACAATTGTTGGGTTTGAGAATTTCAATCCTGAAGATGATAAACAGCCACTAGACACATATATATTTGCGTATAGAAAAGTCAGGAATTGTAAAGAATCTTTTGATAACGGATATTTGGCGATATCCTTGACAGCTATATAGTCAGCTCAAGCATTCACGGGATTACAAAAGTAAAACAATTGTTAGGTTTGAGAATTTCAATCTTGACGATGATCAATGGCCACAAGACAGATACATATCTGCGAATAGAAAAGTGAGGAATAGTAAGGAACCTTTTGATGATGACTTAGAAACTATTTGAAGTATTGCCAAATATTCATTATCAATGATCAAAATTGTTTTTAATAATCTTTCTCATTGGTCAACTTTAAGTGCTTTGATAATAAAGTAAAATGAGTACCAAACCTTTTCCTCACTCCATTACAATAATTTTGAAGAACTTAATATATTCGTATAATTTATTTGATTGTTAAAATAATAATAATAAATGCAAAAATTATTATATGGTTATAAGGATTTAATGAAATCAAAAAATTTATTTTAACAATATATAAAAATATGTTAAATGGTCCTAAAAAAAATATTAAAACTAAAATAAACCATAATCAAAAATCGAGACTATGAAGCCGTCTTCTACAATGTACTAATAAAGATAAAAAAAATCAAAATTTAATAATAATAGAATAAATAATAGCAATAAAATAACATAGCATTAGTAGCTGAAAACTAGAAGGCTTATTTAATGTGAGTATTAGGAATAACTAATATATGTATTAGAAATATCGAATATAATAAATATTTTTAATAATTCGAAAATGTATAGAAGAAATACTTGATATGAAAGCAACCAACTCCAGAAACTTATTGTTAAGTTGTCGTAAAATTGATTGACAATTTAATTTAAGTAGACGCTGAATAGCAACAAAATAAATACCAAAAAAAAAAACGCTTTTTGTTTTGAAAAGAAATTTATGCAAATCCGTACACAATAAAGTATCTTGTAGATACATACACGTTTACATAGAAATAATTTGTAGCTTAATAGCTACCTTAGACTTAGCAGCGGATTAATTCTCTGTTGAAGTTAAAACAACTAATTTCATTTTTTTGTTGTGTTAATTTTTTTTTTTTTTTTGAGCTCCATTGGTTCATGTACATATTTATTTTTTTTTTGGTTATACAAAATATTAATAAAAATAAAAAAACAACTTACATGATTTTTATAAGAATTTGAATTATTAATGTATTTCATTAAAATGTGCTTACCTGTAAAAAAAAAATAAAAAAAATTATATTAAAAAATGTATTAGAAACTGCGTTTGTAAATAAATAGAAAAAATATTAAAATAAAAAAATAATAATATTTAAATAAATATTTCACTTCTTATTAATAATTTATCCAATTTAAATCAATATTTAGTTGGATTATTTAGACACGGGCAGATACGAAACTTTAAAATCTTTTTTTTTTTTTAATTACGCCTATTAATTAACAGCAGACAGTCATAGATCCGATTTGGAGAAAAGTTCGCTTAAAACATAGTGTTTTATATGACTAATGGGGACTAGCAATAATAGACAGAGCTGGTAATGAGAGCACCCGTTTAACAAATTCTAGACTGCAATATTTTAGTTAAACAAGAAAACTTAGTTGAAAGTATGAATTGAAACTATGTTTAAAATTAAAAAAAAATTAGAAATTTAAAAAATTCTAAAATATAGAAATAGTAAAACACAATCTGAAGCAAATATCGCAATCTTCTCGAACAGACAAGTTTCCATCACATCTCTGGAAAGCGCTTCAGCAACATGTTTAAAATTCAAGCTTCTCTAAACGAGTTAGCTAGGCTTAGCAATTTTCTACATATTGATTGCAAACTATTCAATAATTGATTCCTGGACACAGGTACGTTTCGGTTAACTGCTAAGCAAATGAGTTTGCCAAACCTAGCAATGGGTTGTTCTCTAAAAGTCACTCCACAGATATTGGTTTCCTACTAGTAATGGTTATTTAAGGTTAATATCTGCATTACTGCTAAAAAAAGGTCTGAGTAGATGAAAATTCCTTTTAGTCCAGAAAATTTTTTTTCGTCCAACACCAACATACTCAGACTGCAGTATCAATGCTAACAAGTTTACAGCATGTTAGAAAGCTATGCACTAAGACATGCTCTAGTCTATAATGACTATAATACATTATATAGTATTATAGAATAATAATGTAGTAAAAGATTAGAATCTAATGTAGTATAAGAATAAAAATCTTTAGAGTCCCTATTCTTATTTGCCTGGCAAAGCTTTTATTCTTATATTTTTAAGCTTTTATTTTATAAAATTAAGGACAAAAGCAAGTTTAAAGACTTATAAGGATAGTTACCTTCTGCTTGAATGGGGGAAGAGACCGACTTTTTAAAAGTTGTGTGCGTGTTGACATTTTCGGTATTAATACGTTAGTTTAGCTATTCTCCTGGTCTAGAATATGAACAATGTTTAGCCGTAGTTATACTACAGCCCATTACTTGTACTGAAGTAGACTTTGATGCACAATGCGCCACTACACTCCACCAACCTAACCTAACTTGACTTACGTGCAGATTAAATCCAAAAAAAAAAATTATAAAATGGATTTTTCAAGATAAAATGAAAGATTCATGATTATTTGGTTTAAATAAACTAATTGAAATTGTAGAAAGATAAGGAACAATTAAGTGTTATTGAGTTAAAATTATTGAGTTAATCTGCGGTTTTTTTCCGGAACCACACACGAAGCGATTTCAATGTCTTGAAGACCGTTTCTTTATTGGCCTAATAATGTTAAAAAAAAATATATCTGGAAGACTAATTAGTTTAACAAAGATAATTCATAGAGATAACAATAGTTAGTGTAACTAGCCTCTCTTTGCCAATTTTGATATCTCCAAAGTGGTATCACCACACGCTCACCTAACCTTACTTAACATGACGGAACTGAGATAATATTTAATTACAGCTTCGTCGAACAAACTGTATTAGCTCTTGAATAAATACAATGAATGTAAATTTAATATACACTATCTTTACTATAAAATAATATTTAATTAAATTATAAGTATAACTTTTCTTTTAAATACTGATTAAAGTTTTATTCTTCGTAGAATACAATTTAGACATTTAAAAGTTGGTCGTTTCTATTGGCATAAATTGATTTATGCATATGAAATAGCTTGTCTGTTTCAATTTTACATATAAAACATATGCAAATAATTTAAATTTTTCATTGTGGGTAATTTTCCTTGTGGGAAATTTATTTTTAAGGGTTGCATTCTACATTTTTTGTCTTAAATCAATTGATTTATTTGTAATGAGCTCATTTATATAAAAGCTCTTTGTATGATAAATTGTCCTCATTAGCGTCGTTAATGAGCAAGTCTGCCTAAATAAGACGCGTGAAAACATGGTATTAAAAATTACATGGAAACATTTATCTAAACTTAAATTTAAAGAATTATTAATAAAGTTCTCCGGTAAACAAATCACAAACTCAAATATTCTACAGAAATTCCTCTTTGGTGTACTAAATTAAGTAGAACAAAATTTAAACTATTCCGATTTGACTTTGTTAATTGGTTCATCATTATTATCGCGTATTTTATAAATGTAAGAAGATAATTCAGTTTTTCTTCGAATATCGACTTAAGTTCTCTTGTTTTCTGTTGTTGACTCATCAGCGAGATCATCAATCATTACACTTTCAATTTTTTTCACTCCTCAAACATTTTTCTTCGGCCGACTTACAGTTTACGTGTGTAAGTGGTGTGGTACGGCATGGTGTGCTGTCTTGTGGTATGCGGTATGCCATGGGTACGGTTTACTTGAAGCACTGGTCTTCAATAATTTTGCTTTAATCGTTTGCTTTGCAAAAGTCCACAGAAAAATGTGCTGACCATGTTGACTAAGCTACAATATACGAGTATAAACGCTTAAGAGTAAATCGCTCCTAACCATGTCTTGTTAATATGCGTGAATATTATTTGATTTCGATTGATTTTTACCGACTGAAAAATTTTTTTTAATGGCATTCGATATTTACGTCCACATAAGGCAGCCTTACGGTTGAGAGCTTAATTGATTTTTTGGTGGATTTAGTGTGTTGGCTTCGTCTAATTAGCGGGAAGAACGATTTTTGGCAGCTTGATATTTGAACTTGAAAAAATACATAATTAACATAATAAAAGCTCAAATTCAAAAATAGAGCAATACATATTTAACTTAGTTTAAATATTCATACATAAACATATTTATATGTATCAAAAATAATTACATGAGTTTTTATTTTTTTTCACTGAATTTTTGTTTTGTTATTATTTTATGTGAATTTGTGGTTGGTTTTATTATTTATTATTTTTTTCTTTTTTTTTTACTCTTACTGTACTCAAAGTCCGCAAATTGCCATGAAAATTACACTCTTGCGAATGCCATACACGAAACCAACTACTCCTGTCGTACAGGTTCTACGAACGCAGTAGCCAATGGCCCCGGGTTGTTGTTTTAAAACGGCACATTTTAACACACTCATGCATATGTTTATGCTTATATGATGAAGAAGACTCCAAAGACACAGAAGACACATATTAAAACAAGCAGCATAAGCATTTTTCCTCATTCTTTTTTCAAAAAGAAATTATATAAAAGAAAGATTCAAAAGACAATAAGAAAAAGAAACAAAAAAAAAGGCAAAAATTACCGGTAGTGCGAGACCAGTCAATTGTTTTAGGGTTTCGTTGCCACGTTGTATTAGGAAAAACAAATAACCAATATATATACACCAGACCTTATAATTGATTGATTAATACAAAGGTTTTTGAAATTAATAAAATCTGTTAACGACTTTAATACATAATTATTCGTATTCCCTTTCTTCAATATAAACAAAAAAATATTCTAATTGCTGCATACCAACCTATATGTTTCTGATAGGTATTTCGTACATATAACCTTCATCGCTCTAAATTTAAATAAACTGGTTTGATCTTTTTAGCTTTACTAAAACAAATACATATATAACAGAGGTGTTCACGATCTCGAGTAACGAGCTTGATAATAAAGAACCAAGCTACTTGATGATCGAGTGAAGTGTCCAAAACAAAATACAATCACTCGAAACATATTTTGTTATTTTCGTTTTGCAGTATTCTATCATCTTTTCACTTGTCTCATTTAGGCAGTTTGTTAACACCGCTAATAAGAATTATTTACCATTCAAAAAAGCTTTCATATAAATGAGCTTATTATAAATAAATCAACTGATTTAAGGCGCAAAATTTCGAATAAAACCCTTAAAAAATAAATTTTCCACGAGGAATATTACCCACAAGGGAAAATTTAAAATACTTGCATATGTTTTATACCATATGTAAAATTAAAACAAACAAGCTATTATACAAGCATAAATCAACTTATGCCAATAGAAACGCCCAAATCCTAATAACATTAACAGAAAATTACTCAAGCTGGGTAACCTAGTAACATGCTACCCGTAACACTGTAAAGTGTCAGCAAAAAATATATGCTACTATGTTGTTGGATTACCGAAGTAGTTAAGCGAAATTATGAATACCAACTATATTCATCTAACCGTTACTAACCGCACCCAAACAAATATGACAACATATTTTATATTTCGAATATACCTAAATGGTATATAAAGACCATAGTGAACGAGATAACTGCGAACAATCCAAGTCAAACATAATTCAGAAACAATCCATATTTATAATTAATAAAAACAACTTTAGTGTATGTTATTTAAATCCCGATTAAATATGGACTTTATGAGGATAAAGGAAAAAATAGTTCTCATCTAATCTGTCACCCGCAAAAGATAATTCCCTTTATAAAATATCTATATAATATCTAAAATGTAAGTATCAAAGATATTAACTACTACAATTAACTACTACTACTGACAATTTATATTTATATAATATTTATATTTTGAAACTTCTTTAACTTAGTTTTTTAGGTTTATATCTATCTTGCATCATGAGATAATTTAGTGTTATTATTGATTGCTAGTTTTCATTTTTCTATACAGTTTCAAAGACTAGAATAAAGTCGATTATCATCATTGTATTTATTTAGAACTTTATTAATGATTTCTTATGCCGATTTCTAAAACAATAGAATTGTCAATAATGAACAATTTTTTTTTAATAAACTGAGAACCGTCGGAATAAAAATTAGTAGTCAGAATACCATCATCAGGAAGGATGTTGTCTTCGTCTGCAATATCATTCCTACAAGATGAGTCTGTTTGTTGTGATTAAAGGTATCTTTAAAAAAGCATGATTTTGCTAATCGCACTTTGCGCGATCACTCGACTTTGCGTTAACATAAGAAGTAAGTACATAAAACCCCCGGAATAATAAATGTATTGATATTTGCCTTTTTTTTTTGAAAGCATATGCTTTTCTTTTCGGTTAATACGTTTCAATAGTACAAGAGATATATTAACGCCAATGTATTATACTCCATTTTATGATATCTACAGTTATTTTCTACAGTTATTTATTTGCTACTCTATTATCGGTTGCAACTCTTCGAAAAGCGCATTTTGAGAGTAGAAAACTAACTTGTATTAAGGGGCTTTATATGTTTAGTTCCTTAATATGTTTAAATCCTTTATAAACATTGACTTTCTCTCAGTGGGTTACTAATCGACTTTACTGATGGTCCCAGGCTATATTTATTATTCCGTTTTTTTTTTATTATTAGTTTCTTATTTAATAGAACCACAATCTTATGAGTAAGATTACTGTAGAGATTAGTAATAACGATTACTGCAATAATATTTTAAGACGAATTACTAAAATAGTATTTCATTTTTTACTGGTACTGTATTATTGGTTCACATTCTTCATAGACAGAGTCTCCTACTCAAATGGAAACAATTTATCTATAAAATACATCACGAATGTCACTTTTAAGAATGAGCTTTAAGTATCAGTGTCCTATCAGTTTCCTAAATAAATAAATTATAATTCATATATATCAGTTTCCTGAATAAAATAGATATATAGTTTCCTAAATACTAAACCCAAAGTGAATAAGTTCAAAAGTGAATTTTTATAGACAGTAATACGATTATTGGCAATGATATACACTATTATTTGGCTTAAAGATATAGAAAATCTATAGAAAATCTCTATATAAACACTTTTAATATAGAAACATTAAGGATATTAGAAAAGACATAAGGATAGGTGAAGTAAGTTCCTAAGTTAAACAGGAAACCAAAGAAAATATTAGGTTAAACATATTGATGGATTATATAAAAGAGGTATAACATTTCTTCCGGATTTGGTGGCAAATATGTGTACCAATCCATTATACTTAGCACAGATGTTTTAAATTTTACAAAAACTCTTCACAGCTTTGCCACGAGACCCTATCCACAGCATTGAAAAGTAGTATTTATATCAACAAAGTACTGTAATTGGTTACAAGGTACAAAGAAGATATAAATTTGTAAGTAACACGAATTTTATTTTGATTTTACCATATATAGTTTTTTATTTTTTTTAATTTTTTTGTATTGTTTTTTGGAATTTATCTTTTTTATTAGTTGTTTCATTTTTTTTCTGAACTTTTGTATCTGCAACACATAATCCGCTGTCGATACACTCAACACATTTCTTTATGAAATGTATTTTTGGGTAATGATGAACGATTTGCTATATTCCGTAACAGTGGGTAACGCGTTTATGCCAGACGCCAACATGACACAACACTTCTGTCGATTTCATCAGATTGTTGTAATGATGCTTAGATTATAATCACATCCTTTGGCAAATTGCACATCTTAACGAAGTTGCGTTGATAGGAAGCAATACAAACTTTTTGTGTTTTAAAAATCAGTTATGCAGGCATATATTGTATACCATATATATATATACACATATATATTTTTTTTTTGTAAATGAAATAAAGTCATTCCACGACGTGTGAAAGGTATCTTTAAAATTATTTCAAATAAAACAAATACCAACAAAAAAAAAAATTTTATCTAAATTATTTTAATTAATAAAATTAAAAATCTAAATTATTCTAATTAATGAGATTAAAAGACTAAAAAAATTGATTTAAATGTAGTTGAAAGTCTTTTAAATGTATTTAATTAAATTGCTATACATGCTATACATATATAATAACCTACACATTTTAAAGTACCGCTTTGAAATTTGTCTCATTCTTATTGACGCATCGTATGGGCGAAATGTACGCATAAAAATTCCTTATGATATTTGTATATTACAACACTTTATCATCCTCAATGGTTGTAATAGTTTACTTCGGACGTTCACCATCTCAAGGAGTCTTTTCCACCTATTGACTTTTGCTCACCAGTTGTTGCCAACTACATGCTCAAGTTTTATAACATTACTCATTCAGCCTGGTTAACTTGCTAATATCATTCTATTAGATTACCAAACTTTTGTATATAAGCCAATCACCAAATCGATATGTAACTATGACAGTCAGCTTTCAACAGAATAAAACGATTGGAACCTACTAGACATTCAGCATTCAGCAGAATAAAACGATTAGAACCTACTAGACATTCAGCATTCAGCAGAATAAAACGTTTGGAACCTACTAGACAGTCGGTTTTCAACAAATTAAAACGATTGGGACCTACTAGACATTCAGCCTTAAATAGCACAGAACGATTGGAACCTACTAGACAGTCAGCTTTTAGTAGAATAAAACAATTGGAACCTACTTAACATTCAGCCTTAAATAGCACATAACGATTGGAACCTACTGGACAGTCAGCTTTCAACAGAATAAAACAATTGGACCCTACTAGACATGTAGCCTTAAATAGCACAGAACGATTGGAACCTACTGGACAGTCAGCTTTCAACAGAATAAAACGATTGGATCCTACTAGATATTCAGCCTTAAATAGCACAGAACGATTGGAACCTACTAGACAGTCAGCTTTCAATAGAATAAAACAATTGGAACCTACTAGACATACAGCCTTAAATAGCACAGAACAATCGAACCTACTAGACATCCGATCAGTACAACTAGAAATAACATAATACAACAGAAACTGTTCTGATCCTTGAGAAATTATTCTTATCCATTTGTTCGTTTTATATCTTATATATTGGAATCCAAAATGACATATAACAAGAATTTTATTGTAAAATTAATATTTAACTATTAACTTGTAGCTGTTCATATTCTAAATAATCACAGTAAACTGGATTATTATTTAAGTATATTGACAACATTAAAACTTGTAAAACAAAAAAAAAGAAAATTATATTCGAAGAAGAAGTTTCGGTTTTCTGATAAAGAAAATTAGTAGACACAATAAATAATTTTGAAATTTAAATATAGTCTCTGTATTTCAATTACGTTAACGTACAGAAACCCGCTATATATTGGTGACCCCGACGTGATTTGAAAACGCAACACTCAAGCATGCCGGTGACACATTCAGATGATGAATCTGGATCCAGGTCATCACAATAAATTTTTCTGTGAATTAAGCAGCACAATTTACATCCACTTTGATACGGCGCGGCCGCCAACGAGGCATGAGGCCAGCCTACAGATCAAAGTTACTTTCTCAAGCTGACGACTTCATCAAATCTCAACAACGCTCTTCACTCTCAATCACTTTGACACGGCGCGGCCGCCAACGAGGCATACGGCCAGCCTGCACGTCAAAGTTTTATAAATCCTGCCAGCAAACGACTGATGAAGAAGTTAAAAAGTTTCTCAACGGAGACTCCAGCTTGCAAATCAAGTCCTTTACCTTACCAAACTCTGATGTATCAGTGTATTGTGACATTTCTACCGGGAACGTTCGTCCGGTCTTGACGAAGCATTTTCGCAAAATCGCTTTTGACTCGATCCACAACCTTTGTCACTCAAATGGTAAAAGAACTCACAAATTATTAGCAGAAAAGTTCATTTGGCCTAATATGAAGAAAGATTGTGCTATTTGGGCCAAATCCTGCATTGCTTGTCAAAAAAGCAAAATTCACCGCCACAACAAGGTACCTATTCAGCAGTATCTACCTGCTTCGTCTCGTTTCGACCACGTCAACATGGACATTGTCGGACCACTACCATGCTGTAAAGGTTTTCGTTACTGTTTGACAATGATCGATCGTTTCTCACGCTGGTCTGAGGTTTGTCCATTGCAGGATATTTCTGCTGAAAATGTAGCTTTCGCATTCTATTCCACCTGGATTGCAAGATTTGGCGTTCCATTACGTGTAACCACAGATCAGGGACGACAATTTGAATGCTATTTGTTTAAAGAGCTGTCTAAGCTTCTTGGTATTCAGCACTTACGTACCACAGCTTATCACCCTGCTTCTAATGGAATTATTGAAAGGTTTCACAGATCTTTGAAAGCAGCCATTAAGTGTTATCAAAATGACAACTGGGTTGAAATATTACCTCTCATCCTTCTAGGATTTAGAGTTGTAGTGAAAGAAGATATTAACGCATGTCCTTCACAACTGGTTTATGGCGTTGGCTTACGTTTACCTGGGGAATTCATTTCAGAAGTTAATCGCGACGTCTCAAACCCTCAGGCAGAATTTGTAGCTAAACTAAAAAGATTTATGAACGACTTAAGACCTACTCAAACTGCTCATCATTCTAGTGGAAAGGTTTTTATTGAAAAAGATCTTTATTCCTCGGATCAGGTTTTCGTCAGAAATTCCATGATTTGTAAACCATTGCAAGCTCCATACGAAGGTCCATTCACTGTTCTTAAGCGTTTCGATAAATATTTTGTCGTGGATGTTAAGGGAAGGAAAGTGAATATCTCGGTGGATCGCCTCAAAGCAGCCTTCAGTGAACAATATTTTAAGGAACAAGAAGTTAAGCCTTTAGTCACTGACAAGAACGATCATAAGACATACACTTCGCGTTATGGTCGCAAGGTGTTTTTTCGGAAGGGGGAATAATGTAGCTTTTCATATTCTAAATAATCACAGTAAACTGGATTATTATTTAAGTATATTGACAACATTAAAACTTGTAAAATAAAAAAAAAGAAAATTATATTCGAAGAAGAAGTTTCGGTTTTCTGATAAAGAAAATTAGTAGACACAATAAATAATTTTGAAATTTAAATATAGTCTCTGTATTTCAATTACGTTAACGTACAGAAACCCGCTATAAACTTTTAATAAAAAAAAAAATCTATGTAATATAATAAATAATTTATGTTACTCATTTATTTTTGATTTTTATTTACTTTAAACTATTTTTATAAAAATTTAACTTCCATACGATCATCTCACTGACGGGACACTGTCTCATATGTACACAGACCGATCTCATAAGCCGATCGGTTAGGGCTTTAAATGATTTCAGGAATATGTTGCTCATGTGGAGTCTACTATGTTGCTCTCGTCAGAATGCGTATATTCATTTTAAAGTGTCATTTCTCCATAGTCTGTTCGATATAAGTAGTAAGTACTAAAAAAAGTTTAAAACATTGCCTGTTTAATTAAAATGACCAAGCGATTTCCGAAACCACTTTGACAGTTTGAAATTTGCTGCGATTTTAAGCTTTAAATGAGTAAGCGTTAAACTCGTCTTTTTATGTATCCAATATATATATATATATATATATATTCGAGAACTTTATATCGTCGATTTTTATATGGATATTTGCAAATAGTATGTATATTATGTTTTGTCTCTCTTTTTATATATAGAGATAGTAGGGCATTACGAATTCCATTTCAAGTATTAATATATATAAGCATTTTAACAATTATTTGACGCCATGTTTTAGTAAGTAACTAAAGTGTTATAGAATTTTCTCCTATAATCATACGGATTCTTAAATTATCAATTGCTTATTTGGTATGTATAAAAAAAATAAAATTTTCCGTCATATGTAAATGCACTTAAAGCTCTTTTTTCTTTTTTCTAGGTACTCATTGCGATCAATAGGATTATATCTCTAATGATTTACATACCAATTAGAACTCTGAGTTGATTAATGTTTTCGACTTTTCTACATATTTTTCGATATAGAATTAATTATAATATGATAAAGATCGTATACCAAAAATAAAGTGAAAACTTTCTTAGTCAATTATTTAGAAAAACACCTTTAAGTCGGAAACCCCCCCTGAACGACCAAAAATCCTGCGACTATATGCATTCGCTTCAGGGTATTTTCACTGTAAAATAGTAGCAATCTAAAATATAACCAACAGGTTGGAAAAGTGAAGAATTATAGTCATTATAGTATAGTTTATTATTTTTTTTTTATTTTTTTTATTTTATTTTTTTATTTTTTTTTAATTTTTTTTTTTTTGTTTCTTTTATAGTGAGATGGAATACTTTTGCATTGCCAAACTAACCTTTGTCGGAATGGTGTGTCTGACTCCTACTCTATAGTATACAACCTACAACATCCCCTCTTCTTCTGCGGGATTTCGCTTCCCGGGACCGCTTTCGCAATACTTTAGGGAGGATCCCTTATATTCCTATATATATCCCTCATATGCTTCTCGTAAAACCTGCGTCCAGACTTTATATATGAATTATAAAATTTACTTTTAATAAAGGAATATTTAAGAAATTTTAATTGTACTCGTATAATTACAGTCATACTTCCATGACCCGAATATTCTATAACTCGTATTCTCTATAACTCGAATCTTTTATAACTCGTATTTTCTATAACTCGTTTTCTCTATAACTCGAATTTTCTATAACTCGAACTAAGTAGAATGGAACAGGGTTTAGAGAGCAAATTACATAGAATTACAAAAAATTCTTTAACTCGACTTCTCCATAAATCGAACCTTTTTTTGCGGTATGGTACTTCAAGTTATGGAAGTTTGACTGTAGTAGTTTTGAGAAATTTTTTTTAATATGCAAAAAGTAACAAATACTAAGGAACTAAGTCATAAAAATATGAAAATACTTGTAGATTTATTAACTTATTTACTACTATGAGTAAGTAGTTTTTCCATAAAATGTTTTTAATAAATATATAATCTTCAAATTCTTGCAACTCAAAAATCTCAATCAGTGATTTTCAGAAGTATTCAATAATTTTTACGATATATATTATTAATAATAATAAGATATCATGTATGTAATTAAGTGTAGTAAAAATACGTAATTTAAATTTATAATGGCACTGACAGCAAAATATTAACATAACGTGGAACGAAAATTACAATTATTAATAAATAATAAGCAAAGTTTTAATGGTAATAAAATAATTTTAATAACAATTATAATAATCATAGTAAACTTAACCGAACGGGTCTGTGCATATGTAGGCGGTAAGTTTTCCATATGTATACATATATCTTACACGTTGTGTATAATATACATGGGGTGCACATAACTCGTATATAAACATATGGTGGTATTTATGAATCAAATTATTTTTCTGCCACATAACTTAATATTACTAATAATATAATAAAAATAATAAAAATACAAAAATTCTTTTAAAGACATAAGCGACATTAGCCAAAGACTGTTCTGAATGTGTACCCAAACACTAACAACTTTTAGCCAAAAACAGGAACTCTACACACACCACAAAATATTTAGCACCACAAACGAGAAATATAAAAAGATAGAAGAAGAGGGAACGCGAGAGATAGACAGAGAGAGAGAGAGAGAGACCACATTAAAATGTTAAATGTCTAAGCGTGAACATGCAACAGAACAGAACAGAAGAGAGACAACAGTGAAGTTATGCAGTTCAGAAGAATGTACGTTCCTCAGTTCACCAAATCTTGTTCTACACCTTATTCACTTGGCTTTTTATTTGTTTATTTTTATTCGTGCGTGGTGAGTTTGTATATTTGTTATTGTTGCTTTGTAATGCCAAAGAATTATTCAGGTAGTTCTACTCTAAATATTAAGAGCCCTTTAGAAACCAACTTCAGATCTTATAAAAATATTTTTCTTTATCTCTATCATTCTTATTCATTTTACTCATTTTTCATTGTGTGATATGTTTACACATCATTTTTTTTACTTTTCTTTTCTAATAGAAAAGAAACCGATTCTTGTAGATACAGTACGCGTACGTTTCGATGTGTGCATATTTGAGAATAATTTATCGGCTAATTTAAACATTTTTTGAATATTTATTGGTCGTACCAATGGTAGACGCATTCAAAGACAGTAATATAATTGTTCACCATAATATGAAATGTGAAAATAAATGGTAGTTAATATAGGATTAGATAGAATCTACTAGTAACCACTGCAGACTAGGCGACTTCAATGTCTTGGGTATTGGTTTTTCACTGGCTTGGAAGAAATAACGGAAGCAAACTTATCGGATCTCCTTAACTTAATCTAGAAAACGAAATGGTTTAACAAGGATAGAAGATGACAAAGGTTAGCAACGTACCTCTCCCGTTATAATTTTTAATCACAATGGTATCACAATGAGCAATATATGCCTCCGACTGGAAGTGCTGACAACTGTCAACACGTGCCTTCTAAACCTCACCTAATATAGGGTTACTCAATTCGTTATTCAAATGAAGCAACTCTGATTTACTGTCATATTGCAAACAGAACTGATGTTCAAAGCATCAAGTATTAAGTTTAAAGTTTGCCATTTTGCAATAAAGATCGTTTTGCAAACACTGCACATGTAAAGATTGTGAAAAACTTGTTATAAATATTTTGGCAATTTTTCATATCGAATTTCTTTCAGTAATGAGAATCATTTTTCGCTTTGTGCATATGTCTATACACAATATTATTACAACTGTGGCAGTGAAAATACACAATTAACTAACGAAAAACCATTGCATTTACAAAATCTCATTATACGATGTGATATTTGCTATGGTGGTATGATAGGCCTGAAATTCTTTTAAAAAAATCATTACAGTAATCACTACAGTAACTCGGTTACTAACTTTTTTTAGCGTGAAATTGAAAATATTGATATGTAAGAAAAACCGTCTATAGGCCTAAGTGGATTTCTTGAGATCGCCGGTATAATGTAACTTAACCTAAGAGAAACGATTTTAACAGAGCGGTGTCACAAGCCATACAATATGTTCCGGACATGGAATTTCACGTTTTGATAATCTGAATTGGTAGACAAGTTTGTACTTAAACTTTAGATGATAAACATTCATTTAAGGTAGAACTATTGAAAACTACTTGCAAGCAAGTCATTCCCAATTGCTTAAAAAGATACATTACTGTGAAGATGTAGTGTGGAATGCATTTAAATCATTTATATTCTACATTTAATGGAAAAGTCCAAATGATCTAAGAAAAAATCCAAACGATATAATGGAAAAGCCCAAGTAAATTTATATTCTAAAATAAATATTTATTCAATTTTTTTTTCAATCATTTTGGTATTGTAATAATTTTAACCAAGAATTTCCTGTGGTAATAAAATGTTTAACACTTACAAAGTTACGATACTTTAAGGTTATGAGAAAAGAAAAATAACTAATACTTTTTACCTAACCTACATCTTCAATTTACATTTCCAAGTCCATTTGAATTTTTTAATAAATATACAACGTAGAAAAATATATTCTCTATTCTATAACAAAAGCGGTAATTCTAATAGTTCTCTCAGTCAACTAGCTTTATTTTATTATCCATTGAATTATAATTTAAAAAACTATTGAAGTCACAGAGACGAAGTGAGCTTTAGGTAATATTCATTCCGAAAACGCTAGAACAATGATTAGATAAGTACTGTAAAACTAACCTAGATAAGGAAATAAAGCCTACATTTACAGAGGAACATCTGCTCTGCTGTGATTGTATTGTCCCTCTGAAATAAATTGAGCAGTACTCAAATATTATAAATTATTAACTGTTTATATTTTAACTGCTCTTCAAATATATAAGATGTGGTTAATAGTTCTAGAAATAACCAATTACATGCTATAGTAAATGCCAGCTGATTAATGTGCAGTTCACATCATCAGAACAGCGATCGGAAAAATTTCTTTAGGAGGCATTATTATGGAATATGACTGTGAACTATCTTTTTGACAGTGTAGAATATTCAATGTGTCAATTTGTTGGTAAAGCCGACAATGTGATCATATTCTCAAACATATTACTGTTCTTGCTGATTTTTTTGAAGGAGCTTTGCTCAACATATCTTGAAGGTGCATATGTAGGAACTGGGTATATATCTTCCAATTAAACCAAAAATAAACCAAAAAATTGTAACTTTAAATCTTAATTACATTGACGTGAAAGAATTGTAAACAACAGACAGTTTTAGTTTCTTGAAAAACTTTTGGACAGAGAATTGAGTTGACAGCTCTATGCGGACTAATTGCACCGTAGACATACAAAAACATACTACTGAAAGAAAATATGAATTGGTGATCATAATTATACTGAATGAAAGTAAAATTCAATCATTCTTCCCACGTAATTTTGAGTATTAACCACAGCCACTAGGACACTGCCAATCGCAGTTGGTCAGGACAGCGGAAGCTGCGGGCACCTGACCCTCGTGGTACCAGATTTATATCTGCGGTCGGGTGTCGCAAGTGGAGACACTATTCACACACCAAATAGTGTCAGAACAGAGTCGGGATTTTAGTCGCCTCTTGTGACAGGAGTGCATTACTTTGAGAATATTCTAACCCCCTAACCGCACAGGGAGTAAGTTGTAGACAAAGAATTTAATACCAAATTCTAGAAACCTAACAATATGTAGGTTATTTTAAAACGAGGTGCATGACAACTGTACCATTTAATGCCATTTATTTAATTCTTAACATCCATTTGGTTATATTTTTTGCGTCTCCAACGTTTCCATCTACGACTAGACTTAACTGCAGTAAATGATAAAAATAATCAAATCAGGGTATCTTAACTATTCTGAAAGAGCTCATTAACATATCAACGATTAATGGCCAATGACCCAATAAAATACCAGAAGAACCTTCAAATATTTACATTTTTCCTTACTGAAAGTTCTTTTAAACGGGCGTTTTCACAAGTGAATATTTCTCTTAACCTTCTAATATGTACCTTATTTCAAACGTACACTTCTTTTAATCATAAAGATCTACGAATCCAGTAAGTATCCGCTTAAGTGAGTTTAGACTCTATATACATATTAAGTCATTTCAAACTAATTATTTTACTATTACTTTATGATAGTATTTAATGAATGTACTAATATGCACACTTAATTGATCAATAGCTGACGAACTGAAACCTATACTTTGCGCGTAATAGATAATAAATAAACTGCGGATATAATTAACATAAGAAATTAATTAATAAATAAATTTTTATATAAAATTAAATTTTTATTTATAAGCAATTTTGCAAAAATGCTAAATATTACAATTGAGTAATTAAAGTCTCTAGAGAAAGCTGAAACGAAATTAAAAACTAAAAACAAATTTAGTTAAGTGAACCAAAACAAAAAAGAAAAAAAATAATAACAATATATTTAAAAAAAAATTTGTTTAATAATTGTAATACTTTTTATGTGATAAACCACAATAACATGATTTCTTCCCATCGATACTTTGCCAAAGTTGAAAGTCTGTTCAACAAAAGCCAGGCGGCGATGAGGCAAAATGAAAATAATTAAAATAAAATATTTGAAAAAAATCTTATAGATAGAAAACTTGATATGCAAATAGAGAAAACTGTACTTAACATTGTCTCATACTTCGAAATAATTTAATATAATTTGTTATTATTTATTTTCCCTAACATACCTCATAACCAAAAATACATGTTGCTGTTACTTTAGTACTGATTAAAAGGAAAGTAGGGTCGCTGATTTCGTGAGAAAATGTACTATGAAGATACTGTGTTTTATATTAAACTTAATAAATAAATAGATATTTTGTAATATCATGCTGGTAAAGTCATAACTACTCCATATTTAAAGAAAATTTTAACTGATACATTGGTAAACAAAAACTCAAGATCCAACAACAGGGCTTTTAAGAATATACGATAACTAGACTAAGTTCCTTAAATAAATTTATATATATATATACCTATACTTTAATTTCTTGAATTTCCTAAACTTAAACTTATTACTTTTTTGTTTTTATTATAATAGAGATTTGTGTTTTTATTGTATGGCATCATTCATAAATCTTAAAAATTAAAAATGTGATTACTACTATTAGCTAAATTACAGCAAAACAGAAATCACATCAAACACAACTTGGAAATGTTTTTTTTCTTTAAATTCACTAAATAATGAAAGGTAAATGTACTTTACTTTAAAATTGATAGATATTTAGGCCAAATCTCTCTCTATTCTTTGAAATGATTTTATAGTAATTTAACGATATGCTAAAGACATCTAACTACGGTAAGTTTAAAATTAATTGGCACAAAGAAAGAACCCACCAAAAGGTCTAAAAATATTTTGTAAAACATTTATTTGAAATGTAATGGAACATAATTGAATGTAATTGCATGCAGTTGAAAGTAATTGAAGGAAATGTTGTGAACGTTGGACTACTCCAATATAAAATACTCGACAGCCTGAGTGACAAACTAATGGTGAAATCGTTTTCAACAAGATCAAGAACAACAAAATTGATAACAATAAAAGCTTTAATTTCAAATTGTTAAGCAAATTGTTAAGCAAATTTCTCATCTTACCAATTTGTACTGTGCACAGTTGTAAAGAAACCTTCGACGACGAAATTCTTTTTAGGTTAAATTTAGTCAAGTTTGTTGCTTAAGTCTTTCGTTAGAAATTCGTATTTCGATTCAATGAGAACGATTTTCAATTTAAAAATTGTTAGTAATAAATTAGTAATAGATATTAAAAATTCTTGAAACTTGAAAAAAAATTAAAAAGTAATTATCATATTTTTAAATAGATTTTAATTAGGATATGTGAAAAATTAAAGAGCTTCCCCACCTTCGATTGAATTATGACATTACTATAAATGGATTTAGGTTTTGAGAAATACAACAAAAAATAGCAATTTTTTCATTTTTCAAATGTTTCTTCTATGCAGCAAATTAAATTGTAAAAGTTAGGTTTGATTTAGTTGAAAAGACAGGAGTTGGTGTAAACCATCAACACTAGCCTTAATTTTTCCTTTCAGATTAGCAAAAAAAATACTCGCAATTTACGAAAGAAAATATGTGAAGAAGCAACAACAATGATCTGAAAATTTTCATAGTTTTCAATTTTCAAAAAATTTTAAGTTCTTAAAAGTTTCAATGCAACCAAATTCAAAAATCAATTTATTGTGAATGCTCACTGGATATATGTTGCAAAATTCCGTCCTCCGTTAAATTCATACAAACATTTTATTCACTAATAAATTCAAATACATAAGTAAATCAATTGTAATATTCATTTTGTGTTGTTTTCATATTTTAAACAACACAACAAACAACCTTAGTGTTGTTTTTTATAGGTTAGGTTAGGTTGGAGTGGCGGCCTTGTGTACCAAGAAAGCCCACTTGAGCTCAAAATAATGGCCCGTTGTGGTACCAGAGAATAAGTGTTGGTTCATACAAAGACAAGATGATCAGTATCGGACAAGGTTAGGCAGTCGAAGGAAAATCAATCCGACAATTCTTAGAATCTGGCCAGGTTCTTAACATTGCAGGATGATAGCTCAGTCAGATTGGTCAGAAAAGGGACCCCCAAGATTTTTGATCTTCTCCTAGGTAAAGATGGAGATTGACACATGAGATAGAAAACAGTTTCATCCTCGTCTTCAGAGTCACAATCGCGACAAAGAAATACCTAGTCCCATTGCGTGCCTCCCTATGAAGCAGTGACTTGTCAGCACCAATACCGTAGTGCTGAGCAGATTTGGTTTTAGTTAGAGTAGCTGACTAGTACGTTTTTTGTTAAAATTAGACCAGAACGACCTAGAAATCTGACAACAAGGCTTATTGGCCCATTGTTGCTTGGCAATGTTTAGATATTTTTGCTTAATTGCCAGTTTAGCTGTTGCAAGTGCAAATCCAATATCTGTTAAGTAAATATCAGAGAAAAGACCCCCTGCCTTGTCAAGCTCATCAGCCCTACAGCTGCCCGCGATATCGCTATGACCAGATATCGCTATTATTTTACAACTCTGAAAGAAGTTGCATTCATTTACTTAAAATGCGTTTTAATATCAAAGATATCTTCGACCTTACAAATAAATTTTCATAAAAAAAATATTTTGAAAAAAAGTGACATTTTTTTATTACATATTAACTTTTACAAGAGGGACGGCGGTTATATTTACGATTTTATCTTATCTTTATCTTAAAAGTTAAGATAAAGAAAATGTTCTGAAAATGTTCAGTACTGAATGAAATATTTCATGCAAAACAAAAACTGCATTTAAAAACCTCAATAATGCTGTACTGCAGCATTAAATATTTACGAAATAGCTTCAGAAATGTATAAAAGGACTTCCATATTATTTGTAAAATTGTTTTACTTATTGTTAAAACAATATGGACTTTTAATATTAACAATGCTGAATAGAAAACTGTCTCTTTTCCACTCCTGAAATGTTTTACTTACTTAATAATACTTACCAACACAATCATAAACCATATACTAATCACAATGTAATAAGTGTGTATGTATATTATAAAGCAAATCCCAGATATCGTTGGGATCAAAAATAACAAATGTAATTTGTGGAAAATTGAACGGAGGACATAACAAAATAAAATAGCAAAACATACAAGGTACTGCATAGATATATACAAAGATAAGTAAATATATATTATGTATATGTCTATATATTGTAACAAAAGGCCAAATAGACTGTAAGAACATAATGTTGTGTCTCTAAAGGTCGTATAAATTTTTTAAATTTTATTTATATTTTGTAATTAGGATCGTTTTCCTGTCACTATATTTTTGAACAAAAAAATCTTTGCTAAAAACGTTAAAAATCCATGCAAATTTTTACCAAAAAGTGAATCTACTTTTTCAAAAAGAACGATTTGTTTCATGGATTTAAAAAATCAAGCCTCAAATAAGATACATTGATCGATACATAGACGTCAAAATATTGCATCAACATCTAAAGTCATCACAGAAATTTAGACTAGAGTTTTAAAAGATAATCGATTTTCGCATATGAATTTAATAAAATCTGTATTCTTTCGAAATAAAACATAAAAATAAATTTTAAAAAAATATAAAACAAAAATTGAAAAAATTTATAATGTATTATGTTTCTAGATTAGGTTCTATGCATAAGAATATATAAATCATGTAACAAATAATGACTCTTAAAAGAGAATATTATTGAAATATAATTAAATTAAAAATAAGAAACATAAAAAAATAAGAAATATAATTAATTAAGCCAATTAATCTACAGTTGGTTTATGCTTTTCTTCTAATATAAACACAGCAAGTGAACTTTGCTTTCACAGCAAAGTTGGCTAATGAACACTGACTTTGAGCTTCAAACTTGGCAGGGTACAAGTTCAACCCTTGGTACTTGTAGTTTCAAACAATTATTATTTTCTAATACAAGATTTATTAAATACAAGAATTAATTCCAAAACCACTGATGGTGAGTATTTGGTAATACTCGAAACAGCTGTATGGTCAGAGAAAAATTCAATTAATTACATAAAAATAATATTTTTGTTGTAGTTTACTAAAAAATATATTAAAAAAATATATAAAAAAGTTTATATATAAAAAAATATATTAACACAAAAAAAATACAAAAAAAAGACTCACAGGACATTTTAAAAATCTGTGGAACTATATATATGTTTCAATTAATTTTAATTAATTTTGTGTAAAATAATTGTACAATCATTACAAAATTACAATAAACTAACAATTATAGGAAATCACTCTAATAAAAAATTCTCACAAAGTCTACATTTTACTAGACACGCATCCATTTAACTGATGTCATTTAAAGAATAAAATAGTTTTGTTCCATGAGAACTTCTTTCTTCTAACTTTCTGAAATTAAATACTTGTGCCGTCTTGGCAAAATCTGAATGTAAATTCGATTTGGAATATAAAAATATTTTGTTACCTCATAATGTTCTGTTGTTTTTTTTTCAAATTTTTTTATTTAAATATAATTTTTAATTTTTTTTTTAAATTTTCTTCTAATTATTTATATTCTAATTTTTTTTTTTTAATTTAATATAAAATTTTTTTTTTAAATTTAATAAATTTTTTTTGTAATTTTATTTAAAGTTTTTTTAATTTTTTTTTTAAATTTTTTTAAATTTTTTTAATTTTTTTAATTTTATTTAAAATCTTGTTTTTTAGTTTTTTGTTTACTTTTTTTTTAATTTCTTTTTAATTTTCTTTTTTAATTTTTGTTTTAAATTTTTTGTTTATTTTTTCTTTTTATATTTTTTGACAATTATTAAATTAAATAAATGCTGCAATGTTATGGAAAATTAACTCATTTTTTTTTTCTTCTTTAATTTGCACGAGTTCATATAATTAACACTTATAATATTCTAGATATATTATAATTTTTCTGATAATAATTAGAAACATTTCCGTTTGTACTTAAATGAAAATAAAAAAAAAACCCAAAATGTTTATTTTAATTTTTAAATTCGTGATTTGAAATTTTATCAAAAGGAAAATGAGTAATCATAAACCAACCTTCTCAAATATATCAAAAAAAAAAATTATATGTCTATATATATGTATACGAGTATATATAATAATAGTAGATATCGTTCAGAAAAAGTAAACACAAAATTAAAGTCTCATAAGAACTAAGCGCAACATAGTTGAATGGATGCTAACATCATGAGACCAATTATCCACTTGGATATTTGTAATAAAAAAAAAAAAAATCCAAAAAAAATCTAAAAAAAATCGAACAATAAAATAATAATAATGGAAAATAAGAGAAGAACAAAATTGAACAAAAATTGGGCAGTTTTAACTCCATATCTCCCCTTTGATTTTAGTAAATGATCAGCCATAGCCACAGCCACGGCCATGGCCACAGTCTGTCTTCAATGCTTTCCATACACAAGAAGTTTATATGAAAAGGCGGTTAATGCTCTGCAATTATTTCGATTGTAAATTCCATTCGCAGCTGCCAAACGAAGGTACGAGTGCAAGTAATTTGCTCCAAAATTTTTTTCCACTTCTGCCACAGCTCAATACGATTCAGTCAAAGTAAGTCCAACAAAGAATCTTGTGATTTCGTCCGCACTTCTCAGCATCCATAGCTGTTGCTGCTGCGGTTACTTGTTTGCCGTTTGCCGTTTTGTAATTTCGTTGGTCAATTTGACGTTTCTTTGGATGCTCAAATCTACAATGAAATATCAGAAATTTGAGGCTGCATTAGGAAAGCTCATATACATAGGTAGACGTCTGCCATAGTTAGTAGCTACAAAATCTTACTCATTTTGATATAATTTTTTTCCACTCGCTTTTTTGAATTTTTTTTTTTTTTTTGATTTTTATTTTGTTTTTGTTTTTGTCTTTATTTTAGTTAATTTTTATAAAACTTTCAACAATGACAAGAAGTTGAAAAATGTCTTTTGTTCGCACTCGTTCCAATGGTTTTTATCTTCTGTGGAGTGTCTGAGTTCGTTTGTTTTATTTGATTTAAGTTTTCGGTTTTCGGTTTTTGGGCTTTAGGTTTTGGTTTTTGGTTTTTGGATTTTGAATTTTGTTGTTTTGTTGTTTTATTGTTTTGCTTTTGGCCATTTACCCTAAAAACAAGCTTTAATTTAACAATTTTGCTGATTTTTTTTTTGTCTTTTTGTGACTTTTTTTCAGTTTTTATTCAAAATCTTATTTTAGTTTAATTTTTGTTTGTGTTTTCTAAATCTTCATCATGACCACAGCGGGGCACTGGCATTAAATTTACTATTTTATTTTATAAAATATTTTTTTTTTCTTTTTTCATGCTTTCATTTCTCTCATTGTTTATTTTTTTTACTCGGACGACGAATTATGCGTGAGCCAATTATGAATTTGATATTTCTTTTGTGGTTTCTTGTACAAAATTTTTGTTTGTAATTTGGCTTTTGTATGAATTAGAGGCCTAAGACCCGAGCTACACCTAATTTTTATTTTTCATACATTTCATATTTCCCAGAAATTGTATTGCATGAACATTATTTTAATTATTCCTAAATGAGTTTGTTAACAATTTATTTTTTCTCTTGTCATTTTTCTAATAATACATATTTCAACAGATATTAACCTTTTGCACAGTCCAATTGAAATATTTTCTAAAGAATTAACGCTAACCTTACAATCAAATGTGACTTAAACTGCTACTGGTTTTGATAAAATACATACATTTTTATAGTATCTAACACTTAAAAATGTATTAATATTGCTATTCTTTTTTATAATATTTTATATGTTAAAAGAAGTATTGAAATTTAACAATTAAAAATAAAAATATAATTAATTAATTCAATTACTCTACAGCTGGTTTATGATTTAAATCTAATATAAACACAGCAAGTGAATAAAGCTTTCACAACAAATTAGCAAAACTCCAAGTCCAAAGTACGGCTTTGGGTCAGTTGGCTAATGTACACTGAGTCTGAGCTTCAAATTTGGCGGGGTAAGAGTTCAACCCTTGGTATTATTTATGTATAATTAAATATAAGAAATAATTCCAAGACCACTGACGATGGATAATTGGCAACAGTCGAAACAGCTGTATAATCAGCCAAAAATTCAATTAATTAAAATAATATAAAAATACTGTTTGTTGTTATAGTTCCCTACTTTTCGAAGCCTCTCTATTAAATATCACAGATTCTATTAATGTAAAAATAGCCACTACTCTCATATTGACGTTAAAATCAAAATTTAATAAAAAGACGTGAACAATTTATACATGTGATTTCTAGAGAGGTATTCGGCCAAGAGGGGTTAAATATTATCTGACAATGAAAAAAGTTATCCGACCGTTTGATGAAATTATAATATAGTTAAAACCATTTTTTGATTTCAGAAAAAAATTTTTTTAAAAGTATTTTAAATTAGTACCTATATGTTATATTCGGCCAAATAAAAAAAGTTACACAACATTACTTTTCTAAATAAATTTTAGCAAAAGGCAACACTTTTTTCTAATATCTTTAATATTAACTTAAAAAGTACAATATATTTAGTTACTTCCCTAGTAATCATTATTTATTTTGACAGCCAAGCTGCGCTTAAAGCTCTTTTTGGACTTGCAAGTCGAAACATGCCATTGAGTGTTACGAACTTCTACAGTTACTTGCAGCTCGGAAGAAACTGAAAACTGATTTCACGTCAAAACTTTTAGTAATAATAATACTTCTATAAATCATATATCACTATCCAATCATCATAATTTTATTCTCTAATAATCAAGGGACTCTACTGACGTTTAGATTTCTATCATAGACATCTAAATATTCAGCACAATCAATGGTCTGATACAGCATGATACATATTTGAATGTACCAACATCTGACTTTTGTCGAAAATGCAGTCAGTAGCAGGTATTACTTTACATACATTATTTTTTAAAAGACCAATATTACTTCAGCTGTAGAATAAACTGTAGAAGAAACTCTAAACTAAACTCTAGAATAAATTGTGGAATAAACTGTAGAATAAACTGTAGAAAAAATTATAGTATACACTTTGGAATAAACTGTAGAATAAGTTCTAAAATAAACTCTAGAATAAACTGTAAAATAAACTAAAGAATAAACTGTAGAATAAACTCTAGAATAATATTTAGAATAAATTGTAGAACAAGCTGTAGAATAAACTGTAGACTGTGTACTAAACTATAGAATAAACCACAGAATATAATCCTAAAAAAGTTCTAGAATAAACTCTAGTATAAACTATAGAATAAACTATAAAATAAACTGTAGAATAAACTCTAGAATAATGTTTAGAATAAACTGTAGACTGTGTACTAAACTATAGAATAAACCACAGAATATAATCCTAAAAAAATTTTAGAATAAACACTAGTATAAACCATAGAATAAACTCTAGAATAAACTGTAGAATAAGCTGAAGAGTAAACTGTAGAGTAAAATGTGTAATAAATTATAGAATAAACTATAGAATGTAGCCTCGAAAAAATTCTATAATAAACTCTAGTATAAACTCTAGAATAAAGTATAGATGCATAAACTGACGACAAATATCAGAAATTGATTTATAATTTATAACGGAGGTCAACATTCGATTCGGATCACGAAGCTAGCAATTATAATTTTATTCTTCAATACTATTATAATAGTAAACTAATAATAATAAAATATATGTAACACTATTCTTAATGGTGTACATGTATGTTTGTAATCTGGATTTTTAATTTTCCATATTTCTTGAAACTAATAATAATAAATTTATTTTTATTTTAAGATTTAGATTTACTTTCTTAACGGAATGGTTAAATACTTCATTTTTAGAAGCAGTGACTGTTAAAAACTGTTATTATTGCATTTTAGATACAATAATTAAAAATGCTTGAAGTAAATGAGCAAAAGATCGTTACATTTTATCTATAGCCATATAAGATCGTTTGGAAATAAGTACCTTACCGAAATTGCTAAATGAAATTATCTATGACCTGTTCTCTCTATTTATATCTAGTACGAGTATTTACTTCCTGTTATACAAAATATGTAAAACTAATTGAAAAAACTACTAAACTACTAAATTACATTCTGCTACCACACAGAAATTTGTTTAAACTGAAACACTTTATGATCCTCATTTAAAATGCGATCATTTCAATGGAAAGACTTTCTAAATCTTAAGATAAACAATCGAAGCTTCAGCACAACTAACGTTAATTCTAATAATTTCAGTTGCTTACAACGTATTAAGGCCAAATTTTCATTACATTTTGAGGAACAATTAATTAACAAAAGTTTTTTATTGCTTTTATGTGGAGCACTACCTAAACCGGAAACACTCACCATAAACTAAAGTTACTTAGCCGTGTGTACGGGTACTCAAATGCACAGCGGATTTATACTTGTTGGCGCATTAAACCAATTCTTCATAAAAATTCTAAGCCTACGGCGATGTTTTCAAAATTACACTGCAAAGGACTACACAAATCTTCGAGCGGTACTACGCTATACTCAATGTTCAAAAACACACATACGCACGCACACACATGCAGTACATCTGTCTGGTCGTCCGGGTGGCTGGTTTGGTATGGCTCACTTTACAGGTTTCTTCATTCAAGAAGTGAAATGTGACAATGCAGATTAAAATAAAGTTAGATAAAAGTCGGATTTAAAATATCAATCACAGAGTTAAGTCACATCTGTGAAGGTTGTAAATGCTAAGTAATGAAAATATTTTGGGATTCCTTTTTTTTCAAATTTTTCTGCAGATTTTCTCCAAAGATTGCGATTACAAATGTATGGACTAAATAGAAAAAAATTTTGAGCAAGTGAACATGAAGTTAGTTAAGATAATGATTTCTATATATAATGATTTTTATAATTTTTTTTATATTTTTATTAGCAATAAAGAAATCTTTATGTATGAGATGAAGTCATAGAAAATAAACTCAGTATTGGCTCCCAGAGAGCGAAACACTGATATCATGATTGATGTCTTGCATTGAGTTATGAAGTTATCATAAATATTCTTAACTAACTCCTAGCGCAGAAGTGTGTATTATTATTCAAAACTAAGTTTCCACTTCCCTTATTTAAGCAATTTCGCGATAATTTACAATTAAACTTTTATATAAATGAGGTCATTATAAATAAATCAACTGATTTAAGGCAAAAAATGTCAAATGCAACACTTAAAATTATCCATAAGGGAAATTACCAAAATCTAATATATTTGTTATGCGTTTTATACGTAAAATGTAAACAAACAAACAATTTCATATGCATAAATCAGCTTATGCCCATGGAAACGCCGATATCTTGATTTCATTAACATAAGCAATTTTAGCTGCAGTGAAAACATGATATAAGATTGGAAGTCAAGGACCACTAATTTGTATAAAATTATTATAGAGATTTTTGTATACTACAAAAGGAGATAGAAAATTACAGGGTACTACATCTCGACGAAACGGAATATACTATACCTTTGAGTATACTATAGAAGAAAAAAATTAAAACTTAAAGTAAATGATATGAAGATGGAAACAAAATCGTTTTTGGTTGAATAAATATTAAATACTGCTTAAAAAGGAGTCTTCTTTAGAATCTAAAGACAAATATATATTATATTTGTGAACTTATTTACGATATTCTAATCATGTTACTCGGTGCCTTTAGGTGGCTTAAAAAACATCATCAGAAAAATGTGCTTTTTAGATTTTCTCTTTAGATTTATATTAGCGTATTGAAGCTGCGTTTCGAGCTTTTTGATTGGATTAATTGATTTTGATGATTCTCAACTGATTAAAATGAAGATCTAAAATCCTTACTTGGTCTAAGGATTCAGAATCAGAATAATATGAGTAGAAAACATCTAAGAAGAAAACATCAGCGTTAAGTCATTGATATGAGCTATAAATTGTAATATGGCCTCTATCAGATTCGACATCTTTCAGGTAACGACTACCACAGCATGGATTTTGCCTTCAATAATTATTACAAAATAGATCCATATGCCCAGAGGTAAGTTTAGTATATAAACAGAATAGACCTTCTCTGTTCTTGAGCAATACATAGATACTACAAAAAAAAACCTTTACGTTTTATGATATCGACAAAATGTTTTAATGGAAATTTCTATCAGGATCAAGCGATATTCTAACAGATTACTTAGGCTAACTGTGTTAATTTGTTGGATATGTCGCATTTACTTAACTAACTGAATATAACCAGACTCTTATTTAACTTAATAATCTTGTTATTAAATAATAATCTTGTAAAACTTTTCAGAATAATGCACAAAAACATTTCGTTTTTTTTTTTCGAGTTTAGTATCAGGTCTATATGTTGTAAGATATTTTTCTTTGTATTTTTTTTTTCTGCCTTCACTAACACGATTTTGTAATTAGTACGATTTCTACTAACAGGTAACAACAAAATCCTAATTTTTTTTTTTTGTATTTTAATTATTTCCGCTCAATTAGCTAAGTCGCAAATGAACAAACAGTTAACACAGTTTTACTGTAGATTTCAAATAAAAATCATTAAATCCCTTAAACACAGCAAATAAGATGAAAATAAGCCACTCGAAATTGTATGGTCGGTCGGATCGAAAGACAAACGAATGTAAACAGATGCGTGTCACTCTTGTAGACAGAAAAAAAAGTACCTTATTCTTAATATTATTTGCTTTGTAAAAAACTTTAATCCGACAAATATTGTTTTTTTTTTTTAAAGCTAAAGAATGTAGCGACAAGTTCTTTAGATAATTATTGTAGATAATATACGACTTACACTTATAGCACTTATAATAAATACGCTTTCGCATTAGTGAGTTTTAAATTCCATAATTTAGCAAAAACGTAAAGAAAAACCAATATAATTATAACGTAGGTGTAGGGTGTTAAATGAAATCACCACAACCGGTGTTACATTAACATGGCCATAATCAAAATTTTAGTCATGAGCTGTTTATAGGAGCACATTACTCCTAACTTTGATGTATGGGTGCAGTCAGTTCGTCACATCTACGCGTAATGCTACAGGCCAACGCATGTTGTATTGTTCATATAGGTGGTATGTTGTACATAGGTATGTTGTACATAAGCATGCACTTTTCATGAATGCAGTATGTCTGCGTGTTTACCTATATGTATATATATAAATACATGTAAGCAAATATATATTTAAAGCTAATCTAATGCTAGAGTATATAATTGTATGACAACAACTAAAACACATTTAATAGCATTTGTACTGTTTTGTACCGAGAAATTGTTCAGTAAAAATTCAAAACCCAACAAAAACAATAAAAAGAAAAAACAATTCATAAAAAATGTTTGAGAAATAAGGTACGTTACTTTGTTGTTATTTCTGTCTCGTATTTTTTATCTATTTTTGTGTGTATATTTTTTTTTTTTTGTGTGTTTGTTGGTTTTTTGGAATGTAATAAATCCATTCATCATCATCATCATCTGCAGATTACAATTTTATAACATTTTGTTCCCAAAATTACAATAAAACTGTTCTTTAACGCTTAACGTGGGGAACTTGACTTGTCTTGACTTGACTTGACTTGAATATCAAATGTGACCCCTTCTTAGGCTGTCAAATTCCTAAACAACTTTAAGCAATTTAAGTACATGAAAATCAACTCAACTCAACTTAACTTGAAAATAAAAAAGTAATAATAATAAAATAGAGAAAAAAAATTGTTGTAATAAAAAAGTTTATTAAATTTTTTTCTTGCTTTTATTTTATTTTATTATTATTATTATTTTCTTGTTTTTGTTTTAAGTGTTTCTTTGTAGGTGATTTCAAATTTGATGAGAACTAAAAGATTTCAACAAAAAAAAAAATTATAAATAACAATTTTATATATTATATAGCTAGGTATATACATAAGTTATATATCTACGTGTATATATTATATATTCTCCCATTTATACATATATTAGAAAACATATTCAAAGATTGTAAAAAAAACAATCGATATTGGCAAAAACTATCGACATTAGCAATAATTTGGCACTACTTAGCCACAAAGATACTGACTTAGAAAACAAATAGTTTAGTAAAGTTTCAAATGAACTTAAAACGGACTAGTGAAATTGGTGTGAAAGGACTCTTTTGGCCGCAGTACCGGCTATTGAACTATTTCACGTTAAGACTTTTAGTAATAATAATACTTCTATAGATAACATATCTGACTTTTATAGAAGATGCACGATTTTGTAATTAGTAAAGGAACATAAGTAAAGTAAAGGAACATAAGTTTAGATATAGTCCTGAAAACCATTAAGTAGGAAAACACTAACCCACTTAAACAAATATCTTTAGCAATCTACAATCTACAATAATTTCAAATAATATTATCACTGGAAATGGAAAGCCTTTAGATCTACTTCCGAATTAGTAGTCTAATAATAATGTAGATTACTACTCTATTAGCACTTGACAATTCTAAAACGTATGTAATATAACAAAACTGGTTGATAGTTCTAGAACTAGTCGTAGACAAATGAAACTTGTATTTATGTTATTGTACGTATTATGTTTCAAATAATAAAAAAAAAAAACTATGGAAATCATTACCACCGGAATAAAGTAGAAGACTTAAGTAGATATTTTAGATTAATACAAGAAATATAATAATATTATTTTAATATATTAATATAATATAATATATTAATAATATTGTAAATTGAAGCCTGTATTTTTCTATTAAATTGAAAACATTAAAGCTAACCGTACACCAATGGATTTTAGGCATAGACCCGACCACTTTTGGAAACACTACTTTATAATACATAAGTGATCACATAATGATCACATAGATCACATAATATATGTGATAAAATAGTATATTTTGATTCCGTAAATATATTAATTTTAACTTTATGGAAACATTACAAGTATCTTCAATATTAAACCTTTTGTATAACCAAATTTTATCGGTTCTGATATTGATATCCAGAAGTAGAATAAAAAAATATAAAGTGATCTGTCCAATGAAATTTGTTGAAGTCAATTATTCCTATTATAATATACTTACAAACATAATTATTATAAAGTTTAGGTATTTATAAGAAATTGAGAGATTGGTTGATATAGTTATATCCTAGTTTAAATATTGGAAAATATAAACTCCTGTTCAAGTCTTATGGATTTCACGAAACTTAGATGTTACAAACCCACAATTTATAGTCGATTCTGAATAGCTTCTTAAATCTTCAAACTAAAACTATCTTTAATGGGAAAATATGTTAGGGTATGTTAGGGTTATGTTAGGGTATGTTAGGGTTATGTTAGGGTATAGTGAATCAAGTGATCTATTAAAGATCATTGTATTTCTGTTTAAAATTAGAAAGATTTAAAACAAGTTTTAACCTTTCTTATACCCTAAAATGTTATTTGTTAGGGAGTACCTATAGCAAGCTTTGATTTAGTAAGCAAATTTTTATGCATTTTAAAACAGATCACTACTACTTTATCATTAACAATGATATTAACATTAAAGATATGATATGATAATTTGTTCGATATATAAATACTATTAGCTTACCTTTAAAATACATCTTCCGACAGGTTCATTTTCTGCCACAGAAACATTATAAAAGCTCTGATCGAAAATCGGTTCGTTATCGTTAACATCGTGTATGGTGACAAGTACAGTTGCAGTTGATGAAAGCGGTGGATGTCCGTTATCCTTAGCTACGATCAACAACTGTGGTACTGGTTCGGTCTCGCAATCGATATGCATACTCGTTGTAATCAATCCCGTATACGCATCTATTTGAAACCATTGCGAATGTGTTTCTGGCGTATCTGAAAGCGCATATATAATAGCCGAGTTATTACCTTCATCACGATCATATGCCACCACTTGCAGTACAGAAGTGCCAGGATCTGCTACTTCCATAACATTCGCATGATACACTTCTCTTTCAAATTCTGGTGCATTATCATTAATATCGGTAACACGCAAATAAATAGTCTTTGAAGCATGCAATGGCGGTGTGCCATTATCTGTAGCAATAACACTAAGTGTATAATTAGGTTGGGATTCCCGATCTAAGGGCTTCGATACGATTACTAAATATATAATGTTGTCCCTCGTGGTAAGACCAAAATGTCCATCACCACCATTTAAGGTTACATTTACATTTGAATATTCTGTTTTCGAATCGGGATCATTGACAGATATGCGTGCCACAAATTCTCCTGGCTCAGCAGATTCAGATATTTTTGGTGTAGCATCATCGCTTAGAAATATAACATTAATTGTCGGTTGGTTGTCATTAACGTCAGTTACACGTATCGATACAAACGCTGTGGTTTCCAGCGGTTGTTCTCCATGATCCTTAGCTACAACCACCAATTCATGTAACTCCTTTGTTTCAAAATCCAAAGGTTTATTCACCGATATTAGACCTGTTTGCGGATCAATGCGAAACATAAGTTCTTTATCACTCTGACGTCGATTGATAGCATATTCAACTAAACCATTTTCATCTGCATCAGTATCGGAGGCATATACTTGAAGTACACTAGTACCAACGGTTGCATTTTCAGGTACTGTGGCAAAGTAGCGGCTTTGATTAAAAATTGGCTGATTGTCGTTCACATCTTGTATCGTTATATTAACAGTCATTTGTCCACGTAACGGTGGATTGCCGCCATCAAGTGCTTCAATCACTAAACTATATGCCGGCGTCGTTTCGCGATCGAGAAAACCATTTATTTGCAAGTCCAGATACAAGACACCATCACGTTCGCGATGCGATGACAAACGAAACGCATTATTTACATTACCCGACACTATATTATAACGCTGTGTATTATAACGTCCGAGATCAAGATCACGCGCCGGATTCAACGTTCTTTTCACATCACGAGGTGTGTTTTCAGGAAATTCAATATTCATAATCGGCGTCGGAAATGTGGGTGCATTATCATTTTCATCGAGCACTCGAATCACAAAACGTGTATTTTCACCACTTAACGGTATGGCGACTAAACTGTACGATGCACGCGTTTCACGATCTAAATGCACTTTTGTCCGTATTTCACCGGTTGCATGATCTATGGCAAGATCGGTCTCAACACCACTGCCCGTTACTGGTACTATTAAGTACGGAGGACCGCTATCAACGCCTTTCATAAATTCACTTATTAAACCAATTTGATGACCTATGGACACACCTTCTGATACTTCTAATTCGCGAATTTGTTCCGCGATGACCATTGGTAACTGCAGGAGCGCCACAATCAGCAAAGACAATATGACAGTTTTATGTTTATTGAGGCAACTAAACATGGTGCGTTGTCGACATCGACATTTGTGATATATTGTGGATTCAGTTTCTTTACTTAAATCTATTTTTGTTTTTACTGCTGGCAATGTTGTTCTTAATATTTTTTTACATGTTACTGATATTCTCCTATTAGGATCTGATCGATTATTTCCAGAAGTCATTTTTATACTTCTTTCCGCATCACTTTTTAATTTAATCGATTTATATTTTTTCATTTTGTGTATTATAATTTTATTTCACTCACCAAAACGAGTTCAATTCAAAATTTGCAACAAATTATTAACAAATTTTGGCAATATTTTTCGTTGGAAAAAATATGATGCATTTTTAAATTCATCATTATTTGTTTGGCATCACATCATTATTCACTGGCAACATTTTTGTTATCTAGAATAAAAAAAATATGCATGTTAAATATACATTGTATGGATTAATACCTTTTTAATATATAAGTATAAATTTTAATCAAATAATTCATTTTATATTTAATAAAATTTATTGGCTGCTTATACAGCATCCCAGACTTCATCCAGACCTCAATAAAACACCCATGAACTCACTACTTTTGCTAAAACAACAAACTCACTTAATTAATTTAAAGCCTATTTGTAATTAATATAAAGTGAACTAAAAGGGCGAAGTTATTTTCAACTTAAACAAAGCGCGGCATAGCGTGCCAATACACCCACTTTACGGTTGCCAAAAGACATCTAGCGAGCTCTGTTTCAAATTATGGAATAGAATAGGACTATCCAAAATACGACCCGTGTGCCACATGCGGCTCGGGGCTGGTGTTTGTGCGGCCCGAGATATGTTCTTAATCTACTACAATTACGCAAATTTTATTTTGGTATACTGGGGTAAAACTACATTATTTTATTTTTATGATATACCAAATAAATTAAAATTTATATTAATAAATTAATAGAACTAAATTTAATATTAATAATTGTGAACGTGTCAATTTGTTTCTGCGGCCCTCTAATCTGTACAGTGATTTGTATTGGCCCGCGACCACATCTGATCTGCACAGCCCTAGCATAGAATATGATGACTTTTACTTTAGTACATGAAGAGTATCGACTACTATTTGGCCACCGGTTAAAAAAATGATATAAGTTACTAATACGCGCTTCTTCAATAAAATTACAGCCGCAAATGAATGAACCTGGACTTGAAATAAAATTGAATTGTGTAGCATTCCATGTGATGTCTTAAGTGTTTACTTCTGAATAAGTTTCAAGTTTAATCTTATTATATAGTTTGTAGATTTCAATAGTTCTGCTACTCCTCTTGTTTCGATATAGACTATGTAAATAGTATCAACAGATATGGTTGACTTACATGATAGTCGACCACTGGTAAGACATCTTTATATCTCCTGAATAGTTTTGGCCTGATTACTATATGTTATATACTTAACATAATCTATATAATGTAATAATCTATAAAAGTATGTATGTTAAATATCATCAGACAAAGAAAAACGTTATATACCATACATAATTATGCAAATGTATATTAATTTAATTATGGCTTTAAAACAACAATAATCTGAATAAAATTAAATGTTCACAATATATACGACATACAATCAGTATTTGTATTGTCAATCAAATAACAATTCTTAAACATTAACACTATATTTATAATAAAATACAATGAAATTAAATGAAATAAAAATACTCGTCATCGAATGAAGAGTAACAAAATTAATATGAAGAAATCGAAGAGGTAACAGCTATAAAAGCCATTTGAGTACAACTAAAACTAATATTGATGAATGTTTGGTCAATAATACAAAGATGTGTTGATCAAAATCGAATGCCAAACAACAATAATGAAGCATATTAAAATGTTTTGTGGCACTAACTTGGTTGAAACAACTGCGATTGCGACTGCGACTGCGACTGCGACTATGCGGGCCTAAGTTAGAATTCCACAAGACGATCGCACATGTTTCCAATACGAAAATGTATCTTAACAGTAAGAGAATGGAAAATTATTGTATTGTATGAATCGGAAGAAACAATATCTAAACAACGACAACAATAGCAGATGCAACCCACGCAACAGAAATAAAAACAACAGCAACAACAACAACAACAGCAGTACAGCCAAGAACAACATAAGTAAATATAAATATTGTACTCGTATATCTGAAATTTTAGATTGAGTTAATCGCAACTGGTGAGGAAGTCATATATGCGGATGGTGCAAGCTACCTCGGCTCAATTCATAATGGATTCTAATAAAAGCTCACCTCAAAATACAGCCACAGTTGACTCTTCAAAACAACAAACAACAAACAACAAACGGCAAACGGCAAACAAACTAAGGCAAATCAAACTACAAAACTTACTACTCGTACTTTGCAGATACAAACCCAAACACATGCGAGATACTTCAGAATTTGGGTGAATAGCAACAAAAACAGCATCGGCAACGCCAGCAACGCAAGCAACGCAAGCAACGCCAGCAACATCAGCCAGAGCCTTTGATTATAGAATCTATAGAATCTAAAACTGAATTACAGAAAACACCAACAACAACAACAACAACACCAACAACAACAACAACGAAATGGTAATAGCAACCACAAGCGTAACAACAACAAATGCGGTAGTAAAGTTATAGAAAATATTTGAAAAGAATGCGAATGAAAAGTGGAGTTGAGCCGAACGAATGTGCGTTTGCGACAGTCGGTGAGATACACGCAACAAACGAGTTTCTAGGGTTACCGCTTTGAATTCATAATCGCAGTGCACGTAAATCCCAACCACAACAACACCAAAACCAACCAGCACACAACCAAGATATAAAAAGCAAAAACAAAAACAAAAACAAAAACTGTAAACGTAACGAAACGTTAAAAAGAAAAAATTAATGCTAACTTTGAATAAAAGGCGAAGAATTCTTCAAGTTCAAAGAAAAGAAATCTACCTGAGTACGATGACGGAGACGGAGACGAAAATGGAGATGGAGATCGAGACGGTCGCAGTAACGGCGTCAGCCTCAACCTCAGCCTCATCCACAGATTCAGATTCAGATACATCTACTGTGCATTTGTACCACAACAAACCACAGCCACAGCCACAGCCGAAACGCACTTAACAGGAACGTCAAAGAGTAGCGAGGGAATGAGTGAGTGTTCGTTGGAACGCTAAGATTACGAGTATTAGAAGAAAGAAGAGGTGAGGTAAGGAAAGCAGCGGATTTTCCGAATGAAGTTTAACGTTTTAATTTAATTTTTCTAATTTATTTTCTATTGTGTTTCATCATTTACACGATACACAATCCAGTGAACACGACCAATACGATGACGATGACGATGACTGTCACTTTTCACTGCATTCTCCACATATTTTACATTTTTTCACTGAAATATTATTTCTCGAAAGAAGGGACTTTCTTTGGTCCTCTTCTATGGTTTTTTGTTTCTGGCTTCAAATAAAATCACAACATTTTCAACAACAAACAAATAATCTCTTTTCTTATCAATTCGATATTAAATACTCAACTCGATACTAAATACTCGAATTATTAAGAAACATATTGAGGGTCTTGAAATTGGCAATACTTGAAATAGAGATTCTAAGATAGATAATTTCTTTAAAATTTGACAAAGTCATTCAAATTGATTTCAATGATATTCTTAGCATTACAGTTCTTGGTAGATCATAGTTGTCTTCAAGAATCTTCCAATTTCACAGTTGTGATACACTTCAATCCCATACACCCACTTTGTTAGGGTCATCTACTTAGTTATATAGCCATATTCTCCTCAACCTACTTCTTTTATGGTCACCAAGTACTGCCCTGTGAGTTAATTGTTCTACCACCTGCATAATACAACAAATTTTAGACAGCTGACCGTCTAGTCACTAACTTTAGAAGGCAAAGATAATCTATGTCTTTCAAACCTGTATTTATAAATATTTCAACATAAATAGAGTGTAAGCTTAAAGACTTTGGAGAATCCAAATATAGGGAGTGTTATTTTAGAGAATGTTTTGCAGTAATTAGAATTTAGAACTAAGAGTATGTAATGCCTTATATGTGTTAACGCAGAGAAGACGAATTTTATTAATTATAGTTAAGAAATAATTAACCCCATACAATTAAAACAGCTGAATTAAGGCATAAAAGTACTCAGAATGCGAGATGAAAGAATGTTCACTGAAGAAAAGAACTGAAGAAAAGAGAGGTTGAAGAAAGTGAATTTTGAGATCATTGACGAAAAGAAATGCAAACTATTAAATCTTTTGTGTCGATAGTGTGAAGTTTAACTTAAACTATTTCAGGATTCACATACCACTAAGGTCTGGTCGAAGTCCTCGCTTTAATAAATCTTCAAAAAAAGTGTTGTGGGTCTGTCTCCGGAATAGAGTTTTAAGTACTACTTAAATTCGCAAAAATTTCTTCTATAAAATTTTCATAGAGGTTCAAAACAGGCAATATGTCAATATGCCAGATTTACAACCATCCAAAATAAAAATAACGCAGTAACTAAGACATTGCTTGAGGGTAACTCATAATGAGATATATTTATAATGAGGAAGCGTAGTGCATTCAAATTCTGTTTGTCGTTTAAAATTCCTTTGCTGATAACCAAGACCTTCTAACTAATAAGTTCTTCTCAGATTTAAAATAGGTTTGGAAAACCTTTAAATCTCCGATACAGTTACCATATCCTAAATTAGATCTGCATATGAAATCCACGAATATCCAAATCTGTTTCAATCGATTTTTTCATTTCATTGAAGAGGGCTACGGAACCCTAAAACGGAAATGTACTCTCAAATTAAAATGGAAATTATGGAAGAAAATATGTAAAATTATAGTTCTTTAATTATGACTTTGTAAAAATGAAACTCATTGCTGTTTGGAATTGTTTTCCCAATTTACCTGATAAGATCAGTAAAAGATTCTCTTGTCGGTTTTCTTATTTTCCAATCAAAAAACAACGAAAACAATTACAATTACAATAAAAAGTCTGTCTGTCATGGTTCGAAGTTGAGAACAAGCACTGCATAGCGAACCAATTAAAAATAAATTAAATTCTTAGCATTTTTTATCTCATTATTTCATTATTTCAATAATTGATAAATGATTTTTTGGTGTGATTTTGAAGTTTGAAGTTTCAAGTTTCAAGTTTTCCTGCATTTCAAAGAGAATTCTTAAGTTTCCTTTGTGAAGTAAAACGTTTGTGGGGTATTCAAAGTTCATACCCCTCAAACGATGAATTTAATTTATTTATTTTGTCTATATGTTTACCAGATAGTATTCGTTAGTATTTATTGTATGAAATTTTATAATTTTTTTCAGTGATTCAATATAAAAGACTTAAGACACGAACTGACAAAGATGCTTGATAATAAGTGAGAACATATTTAAGAATAAAAAATTATGTCTTCCTGCGGTTTATTTCTTTAAAACTATGATCTCATGAGCTCAAATCCACGGATTTCTGTCTGTATAACTAAAGATCAGGTCTAGGAAGAAAATTATTTCAGATAATATGTGATATACTTTATGTATGGTATACTTCATTCAAGTGAAAGAAAACCTTCTAAAATGAGTTTATACCAATCAGAGAGAAAAGAAGGATACTTCATCAACATTGATTGCTCAAAATTAACAACTTTTTATTTCTATTTAGAAAAAGAAGCAATTAAATCAAAAACCGTTTTCAATTTTAATTATTTTCAATACAGAAATATTGCATTTAGCAAGAAATCGAAGTCTCTGTCTACTCGTAAAGCATTTATTTACTGCTCTGCTTCCAATCCTAATTAGGAAGGATATTAAAATTTATCTGCAAACGTAATCAACTTCATTAGGCCAAATTAAACATATGAAAAATTTGTGGTAAATGGAAAAAATTTACATGCGGACTCGTAATTATACGTCGAGAGTATATCGATCTTGTAACAGCAATAATCGGGCTGAGCAGTAATAATGCAAAGTAACTACTCCAAACTCCAAACTTCAAACTTCAAACTGCAAAAGAAAATAATAATAAAAATTTTACCAAAGCACACATTAAACAAGAAAGGGAATGAAAAAGGTTATTAAAACGAATCGCAAACTATTTTCTTTGGTCCAAAACATAAATCTTCTTAGCATAAATATTTTATGCACAATTCCAAAACACAGCCAGGGTCAACAGAAACAACACCAACAACAACAACAACAACAACAACAACATCAACAACAATATCGACAACAATAGCATCAGCTACGGCAATAATAAGATTGTTAATTCCTTAGCTGCATTGGTAACATTGGTAGCATCAACCGCCACAGCAGCAGCAGCAACAACAACAACAACAACAACAACAACAACAACAACAATAGCAACAATTCACTTGCAGCAAGTGCAGCAATAAAATTGGTTAAAAAATTTGCAATTAAAGCGCAGTTGAGGCAGACCAACAAACTTCAGTATCGCCACTAGAATACAGAATACAGAGTACAGAATACAGAATCTACGACCCAGAATCAAGCATTTCGGCATTGAACCGATCAGCAAAAACGCTGCCGCTACCACCACTGCCGCTACTGCTGTCTCTTCAGTCACTGATGCAGCCACTGTAGCAACTGCAGCTGATGATGTCTGCATCAAAAATCAATCAATTCAGTGAAGAACTTGAAGAAGTTGAAGAAGTTGAAGAAGTTGAAGGAAAGGCGCGTTACTGCTGTCATAAATTTTCTAATTAAAAGCTAAATTCATTTAAATAACGAAAAACAATAAATTTTATAATAGAAAACAAAGCAAAACCCCAATAAGAAGTGAAATAAATATAAAAGTTATTAATTAAGTAGCCAGAAACGAGTTCTCGACAGAGTCGTTAGCAAATAAATTTATGGAACTATCGGAAACTCAGAAACTCTACGGAGAACATATAAAACTCATTCGCCATCCATTGAAACCTTTCAGATGCAAATATGCAAATAGAGAAGGGAAATCGCAATAATTCGATTTCAGATTTTCTTGCGTGTTTTCTTGTAGACAAGGAAAAATTAAAGAATATTTTAAGGAAAGTGTCAGAAATACCTTGGCAATGATTTAATTTGTCAAAACCATAGAGTTTTTTATGTTTAAACAGAAATAAATATTTTTAGTAAATTTTACTAATTATCAAATCATCACTAATTAAATTTTAAAAAACTATTTTTTAAGATTTTTTTAAATCATTTCTCATCAAGACAATTTTTTTTATACTTCAAAGAGAAAAACTTAAACAGAGTAACCACAATATTGCCTGATTTATATAGAGGTACTGCTATTGTAAGGCTATTCCATATTATTATTATTATATATCATTATTATATGTCACTATTTAATATATATAACGTAAGATACTCTGTACATCAACAACCGACTACCGACGTATAAATTATATCGGCTAATTAATTCTGAATGTTCTATACATTTTGAACGTCCCAATACTTTGGTAAACATAGATCCATATTAATTCGAAAAATCTAAAAAACTAAAAACATTGACAGTCGAAGACTGCTTAACATTTCAAGAACAAATAAGTATTTAAAAATATCTACGTGAAAGATAACAAACACTCAATTCAAATACTCAAAAAAACCACAAAAATAAGTATTCAATCCTAAGAAAATACACCATATAATCGAGCTTCTATTGTATTGTGATCATTCCTACCTTTGAATAAAAATCGTCCGATATAAGAAGTACTTATCCTGACGGATGGTCACGTCTTTGTCAATAATAATATTCTTTGTTTATTAAACGATTTAATTTTGCAATTATATTATATTATTCTTATAAATTGCAAATGCTCATTAAAGCATTAATATGCAAGTATTAAGTTCCGGTCCTCATCATAATATATAATTATATAATATCGTTTCCACAAAATGCTTCAAACGTCAACTAACCTAAGTTTATTATTTTGTCATAGTTTTCGTACAATATGTATGATATCTATAACAAAATTTCTATCAATCAATTCTATTTTTAATTATTATATAGAACTTGAGTTTTAATTTTTATCTAAAATGTCAAATTATATAGCCACAATACCTAAATCTAAACTAACAGAATATAGAAGAGAAAATAAAATATTATTAAAAATCAAATTTCAACAAACTTTCTTTGGATAGTAACTACAATTTCTGAGATCCACATTTTTGATATTATCTTTTATAATAATAACTACAATATAAATTTCTTATGTAAGTCTCCTACTCACAAATGATCAATGACTTCAAGTAGGTCTCGCTTGTAGAAGTCAGTGCGATATGAACCATTACTTTAACAGATCAATAATTAATAAAAGATTGTACCCAATAATTCCGATATCATCTAATAATTGAAAGAATCTACATTGGCTGCAGCATCAGTAACGACAACAATCACAATGCATTTTTATGAAAATTCTTTTCCAAACAATACGAAGTCTGCCTCTATAAAATGACAATCAACATTTAACCGAAGAGGATCAAATAGTCTCAAACAAAACAACAATAAAACTAACTAAGCTTCAGATACAAACAAATCAATTTCGTCATAATTTTTAATTTCGAATTGAAACCATATATCATGTTCACTTTTTTTAATATTATCATCTTACACTAGTTTATATACAGATAAATATGTGGATAGACAGAAGTTCAGATACATACAGAGGGATTCAGTTAGAACGGTTTCTCCATTAGAATTATAAATTACTCATACCTTCCTTGTTTGTTTTATTCAAAAAAAATGTAACATAAGGTCACATTTCTATAACCTCATCAGCTACTCGGCTCTATCGGAATTATACTCCAATGTGATAGAACACAAAAATTTCAATTTAATTCCAATCTTAATTTCACTTATATGGATCACCTCTTGAAGTCCTAAGGCTTCATTTATGAACAAACCAAAGAAATCAGTCAAACCTATTTTTGTGTAAACAGGAATTAATAAGTGTGATCTACAATTAAACCCTAAATTCAAACCCCGTTTTCTCAAGAATAGACTTTTGTAAAAAATACGTATCCCTCTCCATTGGATAGATAATACTTCGCCAAGGCTAATCCTGACACAAACCAAAGAAAAAAACTTAGTCAGTCAAACAAAGGCACTACCTTAACATATCTTCACCGATTTTTTCAGTTCTTTACGATATCAGAGATTTGTCTAAATTCCCTTAATTAGAATAATGTTAATTTGATTATGGATTTTTGGTTTTTTTTTATATAAGAAATAATTTAAGTGAGTTAAATCGATTGCGTTTATTTATTAACTGTTCTTAGACTTGTAATTACTTCGTTCTCAAACACCAATGGGGCAATGAAAATTGAATTAATTTCAAGAATAAAGACATTTTCGATACCTCTACAAGCTTACTACAAAAAATTAATATTTACGAAGAAATTGAAACAGAAATCAGTTCGCGATCACGGAAACAGAATGCACTTAGACCCACCTTAGACCCAACCAGCATTGAGTCAACAAATTTGCATTTCGTAGGTGGCAAATGCCAGTGAGCTTAACCGACCCGATCGCTTTGATTGCTTTCAGTGGCACTTTAATCATATAAATTTTTAATTTATTTTAATGTGCATTAAAGGTGCTTAAATGCTTTTCGAGATAAGCTAGCCATTTGCATAAGCAACAGCAATTAAAACACTCACCGATCATTCAAAACTAATTTTCAAATTGGAATAAATTTTATTCCAAGATTTTCGATTTTGCCAATTTTTCGCATTCTCAACTTTATCACTTCAAGGGATTACGGATATCCATGAGTCAAAAACATGAAGAAGCTGAATCATATCTGATTACCTAAGCATACGTATTTGCATTACAGAAGCGACTTACTTCCATCACTGTTGCACAAACTGAACAAACTGAACAAACTGAGAAGATTTGTGTGCGGAACATGGATTCGTTACGTTCCAATTACACAAATGAACCCAAAGTTGCTTCCAGAGCCCAACTCCTCTCACTCTATTGTCTAACAGTCAATTTCTATCTGTGAATTCGTATGCCAGCTCAAGTGGAAAGTACCAGCAGAAGTGCATTTAAAATGAATTTCTTCATCTCAAACGTTGCACATCACATCATCGTAAATTTCTTAATCACTTTCACTGAATGCATTACGAATTGCACTTCCTTTCCCTTCCTATCCGCTATCTCAAGCAGTTCACACAATAAAACTAAATACGAAGGCACTGTGATTTATTCATTTCGCCTTCGTTTTTGTTTATCTATAAAATTTTACGCTCAGCTAAGCGAGAAAAATTATTAAATAAATTATTAATTTTGCAACAAAAAGCGTTTAGCGAAAATGGAATATGGGAAACGTCTTAGTGGGGGGATAAAAATCATAAAAACAATTTGAATGTGAACAGCTTACGAAATTATTGATCCTTTCAGATATAGGAAGCAAGACTGTGGACCATAATAGCCAATACGCACATATGTGAAATCTCAAAGGAAGAATTTTGGTTGAATATTTAAGATTAAACAGAAGAATATCACGAGTCATATTTGTAAAGTTATAATATATAAAATATACCACCATATACCACCATAGATATAGGTTTACTATACGAGTATATATTAAAGTTGAAGGCGTTCAACTATACCTCAAGAGATATTTTTCTCTAACTCACAAAAATTGATGACTTTAATAGAAAACATTTCAAACCCTATTAGTATGTAAGTATTATGTTAGTTGAAGACACTCAGTAAAATTCTACCGAACCCAAATTGCATATTCTATTAAGCCTATTTAAATCTATTAAGGCAATAAGAAATGCGTTGTAGTTAAATTACGAAGATATTTTCCCACTTACTACAAACTATAAAGTTTGAGTGCGGAGCATAATTTAGCAAAAGCTGGGACTTCGTAAAACAAATTTACCATTCTAGTACTTTTCTTATTTTATTCTCCTTTAACGTTTAAACGATCTAAAACCCAGTTTGGTGCTTAAATTTTATTCAGACAATATAAATACACTTGATCCAATGGAACTATGTACTACAATCAGAAAACTTATCGGGGTTTAGATATTTTGACAGAGTTCAGAGCGTGCTTCAGCGGTACTTCTTCTGCTTTCCATTTAGGAAAGCAGATGTGGATAGAAGCAGATGGAAGGGATAGAGCAGCTAACAATACTCTCGCTGATGAAAATTAAAATCGAAATGTATAAAAGTCATAAGACGGGAAAACACACACATGACTGCATCTATCAAAACCAGTACCCGTGCTTGTACTGAATATCGAATATAAAGGAAGCACACCGGAATACCGCAGTGCTGATGCAGTCCTGCAATAAATGCAATGCAATGAGTTACTTGCGTCCAGTGAAAACGATGTGAAGTGATTCTAGTTGTCAGTCATGCAGACAAGCAAACATGCAAACATAAAAGTGCATAGATCCAAACCGATCTCAGCACTGCCACACCAAACCACACTCCACACCGCAACACAGAACAGAAGAGGGGAGTAAACGCAGGAGTCACAAATGTATGGACTCAAATGCAAATGCAGATTCGCAGTCACAATCGCAGTCGCAGAAAAAGACTGAATTCTCTAGATTATCTTTCATAATTTTATTAATAAAGGTTTTCATCACACGCAGTGGAGTGGCAATTAAAGCATTGTTTATTTGTTCTTGTTCTCTGCATTTTATGCATTTTATGCCCTGCCCCTCTACGCTCTTCTACATACAACTACATCCAACTATGTTATGTTGGACGGCGTTCTTGATTTGTTGGTAAATTGATAGGAGAATGAAAGTATTGTGATACCTACGGCTTCAATAGGTGCGGAACCTATGAACACACAATTGATTTGCACATCGAATCGAGCAAGAGTGGGAAAATATCATCATCATCATCATTCCGATCTATAAATCTTCACCGAAAGTACAGCTAACGACGTACTTTTGGGAGTTGTTGAAGTGTTTCTGCAACAATAAATCCCATGATTTTATTGCAAAATTAAAATTTTTATTTCAAACTAAGCTCAAAGCATTCAACTATTCAACTATTCTATGATTTCGGATGACCGAAGGTAAATATTCAAATTTAAAATTGAAATTGAAAACAGTCATTTCCTTCATTTACATAATTTTTATGTGAGTTTGGACAAAAAAATTTCTGTACGATCTCGCCTCTGATCTGTGATAATTAGATGCGGCAGAGGCATAAAAAGCCTATAAAACTCGGCCGAATGTAAACATTTTATATCTAAAATATGTATTTTGGCAATTAATAAAACGAAAACATCGAAGACATCAGAAACCGCGCTTAGCATTTATTGTGGGACACATAAAAACTTTTCAATTTTTAAACTGAAATCATAAAACGTTCAAAATGTTTTTAAATCATCCTAATTATCTATTTTACATCGAACTGAGACTCTTCAAATTTAAGCTCATCAATATAAGCGAAAACTTTGCACACAACTCCGATCCAAAACGCTGATATATGAAGAACTGAAAGAGAAGACTATGATGGATTTAGTCAAATTATCAAAAAATAAGCCTCCTTTCGTTATTTAGTAATCAACCCTAAGAGAACTGTCATGTGTAATATTTGAATAATAACCCTTATTTCTTGACTAATAGCTGATTTGAGTTCACGTCGTAGAAACTCTCCACACCATTGAAAATGTGTGATATATATGACTCGTATGATTTGTTTGAATTTAATTTATCTAAAGATTTACACTATGCAAGGAACTATATAACTCATAATTTACTACTTTACTTTTCACTTAGAAGGTATTTCTATTCTTATTTCACGTATGTATATCCTCTTACTAGAGTCATAATTCTTTCCTCAGGTAGGAACGACAAGTATGTCTTTTCGATCCACTTTTTTAAAGACGAATTTCCTTTTCCCTGTCCCTTTTTATGATTATCAAAAACTGCTATTAACTTCACAAAAAAAATGAAGTTATGTTAAGTATTAATACTAAATATATTCAACTATCTCATAAGAATTAACAAGTATGCATTTATTTAAGTAGGGCACAATGCACTAAATCAAAACATTAGCTATTCAGATCAGCCTGGAGAAATTGGAGAATTTTAAGATACTATGATACAACAACAGAACTTAAAACATTCACAACTACAAGTCGTACAATACCATATGTTTATCTTTATCTTTTAAAAATTGTATATAATATTTAAAAAATATTTTACAGGAAATATGTATATATTGTTTCTTATATATAGTAGATACATTATACACATATGTTCGAAAAAAACATTTACCTTTAGATGATAAAGAAAACAACAGATACTTCCATATATACATGCAAACCTAATATCAGGCCTTAATTCCGACACCTGATCTGATAACGAGTTCTGTCAGGCAAATAACTAATAACTCGTTTATAAAATCAAAATTAAAGTGATCTATAGATAAAGTTCTAAACAAAATGACATTATTCACACTAGATGTCGTACGAACTTCATACCTATATCTCGATAAAAAATATACACATAACATACATCTCATGTTAATTTGGGTAAGATAGGCAGCTAACCACTATTAATATATGTGGACTAAAGACATGATCTTTAAACTTGGCAGGACATCCAAGTTTCATAACTGATAAACAAAGTAAAACACTTTTACTGTAGACATTCTTGGAATGTAGGGTAAAAGAATGAGACGAATTACGAAGAGGTTGAACTGTTTTTTTTTGAAATTACCAGCAACGTGGACTCAAGACTATAAAGGTGTAAGACTCTTGATAGTCTTAGAAGAAAAATAACTTTCTAAATCAGACTACTGATTCTTTAATGTTGTCAGTTCAATCGCTTATATTCCACTAATCAATAGTGGAATATTATATTTAAGTAATATATATTAAAAAATATTCTTATTACGAATCAGTATGCATAAAGAGACTTCTTTATCTCATTTCTACATAAAAACTTAAATTCAATGTTATTGTAGTAAACTGCGCAATATTTATATCGATCTAAGCAACGTTTAGGGTATTAGGGTATATCTTAAGGTTTGATTTGACATCCATTCAAACAATACACGTTAAAATTCGTTAAGAATGTTGAGAATGCAATAGTACCTTCAAACAAGAAAAATTGTTGAGTCGGAATTACAAACCAGAAAAAATTAGAACATTATTCTGATTTGTCCTCGACAATACGTCTATGAAGTTATAGTGACAACTAAGTTTGACCAGTTTGTTTCGATTTATTCTGCTAAGAGATGGAAAAATCAATGAATAAAAAGGACAGTAAAATTATTGGAAAACGTAGTAACGATTAGATTTTAGAATAAATATTGCATATTCGCTTGTCATCATAAGGGATGATATCATATAGTGATGACAATGGGATGATAAAACCTTCTCGAAATTGTCGGTTTTCAGTTCAATTTATCAGAGCACATCTTCACATTTATATAAAACTCATAACATTAACTCAACTTCAGACTTTAACATCTGGATCCCAATATACCTAATATCAACATTACATCTACAAATTCAAAAAAAGAATCTTGATCTCAAATTCAGGATCCGATATAATTACATTTAATGATATAACTCAATATTGAATTTTTATTAATTTTAGTATTTTAGACAATCATATAGTAATGGAACTCTTCACCTACTCTTTGAATTTCTACAACCTTCTGCAACCAATTTAAAGTACGGAAGCTTATATGTTTCCATCAGTTTGATATTCTTGAGTAACTTGAGCAAAGAAACTATCAAAAACCACTAGGCGCATATTAATTGCATTTAATTATTATACCAAATATTTGCTCATTAAAAGAATATATTATTAAATTGAGATTGAAATTGAGAAGGTGAAAGAATCTATTCAAAAATCTATTCCATGTTGCTCAATAATAATATCTGAGCACAATTGAAACTACTTAAAAGGCATCATAAATCATAACTTTTTTCTTAATAGTTAGAATTATATATTTTTTTCTAAGAGTCACATTATATATAGTTCATCGTATCTACAGAAATAATATATCGAATTAAATGATTATTAAAACGAAAGACATGCACATATACGAATAAATTACTTATTTAAGATATTCTATAAAGATATAACATATGTATATATAACGTAAATATACATTTATATACATAACAATTTCAACCACTGGATATTCTTCAATGAGAATTATTGATGAATTCTCATTGTGAGAATTATTATCATTAATATATGTATGTTACAATCCTCAGAGGTTTTCTAAAAATTTTGCCACCAATATTGAGAAATGAAAAAATTTGTTTCATCGAAAAGAGTTGGTGCAAGAAATATATAAAGGGGATTATATCGAAAAATATATAAAATACAATCCCTTCTTTGCTCGCCTTAAAAGTTTTTAACACCCCTCACGCAAAAGCTTTTATATCTCCAATATACTCAATCTATTCACAATTATTTTTGTTGAAAAATTAACAGAGAACATAATTATAATAAGAATGTACGTTATGAAACATATATATGAATGAAATTAATAATGAAGATTGTTTGTAGAGTTTCGATGTTATGAATAGGTGGTATGAGTACTTTGTGTGGGTACTGTTCATGTCAACTTCTCTAACCCAATCGTTAATAAAGGAGAAAGAACAGGTATGGCACATTAAATAAATTATAGAACACAAATTCTATATAATTTTGTTCGTTTTCTTAATGGATAATTTGTTTAAGGATGAAGAAAATTAATCATTTCTGCAATGAGGATTTAGACTTCATGACAGGTGATTTAAAATGAAGGAACTCCCATTCGTTTGTTATATTGAATAAAATATTTAAACAAATTTTAATAAAAACTCAAAATAATTTCCCAGAATTTATTATCTTAATATGTCCGTTTATACAAAACCGAATTGTCTAACTCCAATAGTAAAAAAATATATAAGAAAACAGTAGTAGTAGTATAGAGGACTTAAACTATGAATATGAATACGTCTTCAAGTTTTAAAGCCAAAAAGAACAGCAAAAATTGAAACGAGTTAAAATTATATTATAATTTCTATATATTATTTTTAAAACTCTTTACCATTCAAAATTTTCGATGATATTTAAAGTTTTTGTTCCGAATATGAATGCAATCGCCGTGTTATATTGTAACAATTGTTTCTACTCAAGCATTCATATATATTAAATATACCCAATTCTCTAGGACTTTAGCGATTAAGCCAAAAAGAGCCACTTAACACAGTTACTTCAAGGTAGATCAAAGTGTTCGAATTTTCATTTTCATTTTTTCATATTTTGCTATCCAGAAGACCGGTGGTACAAAGTTAATCCAAAGTTTTCTTTAACCAAATTTTTGTTCTATATTTCAAGAATTTTTTGAAATAATATTATTTTTCCTTAAGACGTGAATGAAATGTAAAACAGAAATCACCACACTTCATTCTCTTCTCTTCGATTGTTTGATTTTTCCATTTAAATAGAAATTTCTTTTTAATCAATTTTTGAGGAAAATTCTAGGAAAATATATTAAAATTCAGAACACAAATATAGATGAAACGTGGAATTATTTCAAGTCTTTCAACATATTTTATTATTTTTTCTTTATAAACAGAATTCTATTAAAATTTTTAAAGTTTAATAGTTTTTCTATTTATTTATGTAATATCAATAAATTTAAATAAAGTCTTGTCTTTCAGAACTGCAATAAGGATAGGAAGTTTCAGCAGATACAGTCATCTCTCTCTTAGCATCGAATTTCTTTAGACTTAGATTAATTTTTAACATCGTTTAATACAATAAAAATTCAATTTATATGTAAATATGTATTTGTTGTAATCAACATAGAAAAATATCTTTTAAAAAACATCAGGAGAGAACAAAATATATACCCAAAATACAGATACGATGATGTTCATATTATCATATATATATGATAAGTCAAATATTAATGACTTCTTAATATGAAATTTGACTTAAAATAGATAATTAAAGATACTCTTTTATAAATACTAGTGAAGGCATTTATTTTAATTTTATGACACCGATTCATTGCAATATTGACTTAATAGTCAGATTTCGGGAAAGGTGGATAAAAATTTAATATTTTTTAAAAAAGCCAAAATTCGAAAATAAAAGAAACTCACTCGAAAGCGATAGATTATAACTATTTTGGAAGACTTTTTAGTGTAATCCAATAGGAAAAGTTTGGTTTTCTAGATTTAGGAGCGGAACGAAAGATTTTCAGTTAACTTCTAGTCGAACAAAGTTTTTATTGAAATTTGAAAAAAAAACAGACAATTTTAGGAAGCAACAAATTAATATATAAAGCGACAACTCTTTTCGGCAGACACTTATTCCTTTTTGTTCGTTCAAGAAGGATATCTGGCCAACCTCGTCCCATAGTGTGATTCAAAACAAGGGTTGCTTTTAGAAAATGCGTCCACCTAAAAGTAGTAGACGTTCAACGGGAAGTCTGTTAGAAGAATTATCGCTGGTTGTGTAAATATTATTAAGTAAAGATAATAAATAAATATTAATAGTTAATGAAGAGTCTTGTCAACTTTCCACCTATAGATTTGAAGGTAGAAGAGAGTATTGTAATTAATTAATTCAACAACGTTTAATAAAAAAAAACTTGTATTATTTATTTTTTGTATTAAACATTTAAATCATGTTAACGGCAATTAAATCTCTTACTATTTTAAGTATTACTACCGGGACGTAATCCTATTGACCACACAAATATGACCTAAGGAGTAACAAATATCAGTGGATAAAACTATTTTAAAGGAAAATAATTAATTTAGAAAAAACGGACGGCAAAGCTTCATTGGAACAATCCGACAATCTGACAATCCGACATTTGGTCAATGTCAGCGTTCAAAGTAGAAAAGACCAAAGAATTTCCTTTTAAAACAAATTTTTAGGAAACAAACATTTTCCCTATTTTTCGCCTCAGAAAGTTTCATATGATTTTTTTGTTTATTTTCTTAGTTTCTTTGGGCGAAAATTCCTATTACGTTCTTTACTCACCTCTCCGCAAAGGAACGTGTCGATGAGCGGCAACGATTGCTGTTGTTTTTGTTACGCTGCGTTGCTTTGTGTGTATGGCTTTTTCCTTTTGAATCACATTTTTATGCACACAATTTCAACTAATCCAAGTGATTACAACAATAAAACCAAAAACAAAACGAATATCAATACAACAACAAAAATTAAGTTATTTTCATTGATTCACTGTTAGCTAACTTCACTTCTCGTAGTGCTAGAGGAACGTTAAAGCTCGAAAATATTGGAAAAACGTCTTGTGGCTTGTGGCGAGGGGTGCTTCGAAACTAACAAAAACAAAAACACAAACTACAACACCAACAACAAACAACAAACACAGTTGCCGCTTAAGCACCGAACTTAAACTCACAACAAATTCGTCTATGCTGGAGCCGCTGCCGTTTCTACTGATGCTACTGCTGCTTGGCCGTTTGTCTGCCGCTGCGCTGCGTACGTCGTTTCTCTGCTTATTTCTGCTTGCTATGTTGCTTGCTGGGTTGTTGCTTGTTGTTTGTTGGTTGTGTGGAGCGCAAAGAACTCGTTTGACTTGTTGAAAAATATTTCTTTTGGCCTTTTTTTACTATTTTTTTGTGGTTAATTTTTCTTGTATTTGTTGTTGGAGCTGTGTTTTTTATAATCGACATACGTTGGGTTTGAGCATACATAAAACTCAAAAATAGGAAAAACTTTTATAAATTCACTAATGCAGAATAAAACAAATTGAATTTTTTCTGTATTTTTTCTTTTTGTTAACTTTCACAAAATATTGTTTAATAACAAAATTTTAATGGATATTCTTTTTTGTATGTAAACAAATTTGTATAAACGAAAAACAATTTTTTTTTAATTTTCCAACCTTTCAATTTTTCACGTATTTCTCCTGGATTTGGTTGTGTTTGCGTTTGCGTACACGATCAACGCGGTCGCTCGGTTGTTTCACTCGTTGCAACAATCAAGATTCTCGTACACAATTTTTTTTCTTCTATGCATAATATTTTTATTTAATATTTACAATTTCATTTTTCCTTCTTATTATTATTTTAATTTAATAATTTTTTTTTTCTTATTGATTAAATGCACAATTTGTTTTGGAATAAATAATTTTGTCGTCTTTTTATGTATCACAAAATTTGTGTACATGCGTTCACTAAGAAAAACACGCACGCGCGACGTCCGCTTCTTTAAACAACCTTCCAACTCACGACGAAACCACACGGACAACTGAAGTTTACATTTCCACCTGAGCACGCGTTGGCCAAATCAAAGAGCAGCTCACCTCTGCTCAAACCAACTCACAAAAATATTGGCGCCTGTTAACTGATTTCTAAATTAGAGAATACAAAAGAAACTCACCGCAAGTTGATTGCTCACCACTCATCATGCACCATTCACCACTCACCACTTGCTATACTTATTTTTTCTCAGTACACAAGAAAATGAGGAAAAATGTTAACAGCGAATGCAGAGCCAAAACAATTGCCAATTGTCGTTTAAGGGACGAAGAAGCTTTAAGGTCTATTGCGACGATCTTATGCGAATTTTGGTACTTGGACTATTGGCCTTGCGAGGCTGCGAGAATTACACTTTATTTTTCAATATTAAAAATAATTATTGTTAATTAACAACATTAGTGAGATAATTAAAGCATTATGGGGTGCATCATTTTCGAATGATCTGTTAAAACTTATATCAAAGTGGAAATGAATATTTTTTTATTTTAAGATTATTTTTTCAATCTATATTAAAATAAACTAAAGAGACAAATAGGTGCAATGAAATTTTAATATATAATATAAAATTTTAATATAGAATTTTAATATATAAGCTTCAGATACTTAAGGTGCTTAACTTAAAGTATCTCGATTGTACAATATAGTTAAGGATACCGGTCACTGATTTTATCTCATCTATTAATTTTAGTGACAGTGAAAAAAATTAACGCGAGAGTGTTCCGCATCAAAATCAGAATGCCTCGTCATCGGAACTTGTTTAATAGAATAAGTTTTTAACCGAAGAGTACGTAATCTTAACAAGTAGTAGAGATGATCTCAGAAGAATATATCTGGGTTTTATTAGCATTTCTAAGAATTTCTGTAAAAATTAATAAATTTTACATTTTCGAAAGCTAATTTTTTTTTTAAAGTAAGAAGGATTCGAATAGCAAAGAAAAGACAAGAACAAAAATTTAGTTAATTCATTGAAATTCAGCTGACCATACAACGCTGTTACGAGTATTGCTAAGTAGTCATGGTATGGTCAGCTATTCGAATCCTTCTAGCTTATAAAAACAATAGCTTCTTTGTCGTCATAAAATGTAACTTTTGGCAAAAATAATTAAATTTAAAAGAAGCTGATTTTAATACTATAAACAATTTTCATTAACCGATTTGCTTTATTAACACCTTTTTTATGAAATTGGTAATATTCTGGAGAATAATATCTCGTAAAAAACGAACGTGGTCTTATTTTCAGAAAGAAATTCTGCTGTTTCAAGATAAGAACTCAATAAACGTTTAGTAAATCCAATAAAAATATTTTTAGATTGCATTGTTAAGAATAAAAATTCAATATATATTATTATACGGAAGGTTATTAATATGGAGGGACAGTAATATAAAGTAACACATAGAATAAAGTTCAATTCATGGAGACATTTTTAACTAACATAAATTGAAATTAAGATTAGAAAGAACAGATTTGCTTAAAAAATTTGCAAATTCAAGTGCTAAATTTTTTATGTTGTACCCATCGTTTACTGAAATGCGATTTCAGAGGAAGTTTTTCACACTCTGATGGTTGAGATTTTCTTAACTCGTACCTAAGAAGTGGTTTTAGTAGATTCACACTGTGGCTTTGGATTTTTGCCGCCTATCACAAAAAAGAATATTATTGATGTATTAAAAAATAATAAATCTGTAGACTGATCACATCTGCTTTTAGGAAAAAAACTCTATCACATCTTTTGTTACTACAAAATTGCAGTAATATATAGAAATTTTTAGATATATGAAAGCAATATGGATGAATGAATAAATATTTAACTAAGAAAAGGCAGCCATTAGCTTGGAATTACTTAAAACGCAACTGACTTTGACTGAATAAGATATCGTATCATGAAAATCACATAAAGACGACTGAGCAACCAAATATTAGTCTAGAAAGCATAGTTCTTTAATTCTTATAGATATCCCTTAAAGCTTCGCCATTACATATCTTAAGCATTTCTTCACACCAGTCGGCACGAGCATCTTTTTTGTGGGCTCCAATATGAATTAATCTTTATATCTGCTAACAAATCATGTTAAATTTTATATATGCTGGTGAAAGTAGTCTTGCCTGAAGTATTTCTCAAGACCTTGCCGTATTAGTTCTTGCACAATTGATATCTGAGACAAAAATTGCTGTTGGATAATCTTCCTGTCATTGGTCTTTTAGGAATTAACGTCCACGATCAAAATAGTACATATAATAATATATTTCACGACAGCAGTTATATATTTTACACATTCACATTGTTACATTTAATCTTTTCACATTATGTAGCAGTTGTGTAAATACCACGATTAGGGTGGTGGTAACCATTGGACTTATACCTATGGTAAACAAATGTTTTTCTCTCAATAAGACGTAAGTGTCTCCTTATGACAAGTCGAGCTTGTACTGGACCAGTTTGGGTATGCGTAGGTAAATAAAGTCCTTGTGACAGTGTAGCCTATTTGCACTTGATTAGAGTAGAGTTATATCTTTTAAATTTTAATAGTTTATGTTTACCCAGAGCGTATTTAAAGAAACTTCTTTTTATGTAAAGCAGTTTTCAAATACCCTCTCGTATTTTTCTCTTAAGCACTTTATCGTAAAAATTTATTAAATATTAATTGCAAACATTTTCTTGACAAATTCGTTAGGAAATTTTTAATACATTTAAATTTAAATAACGCCACTGGTAATTTAGCTACACATTTTTACTGCTCAAGACGTAAACTTTCTAATTAGATTTTTGGTGCATTAACAGGATTTAAGGAATACTCTCTCTCTCTCTCTCTCTCGTTCTTAACCGAAAAAAAATATTTTAGTCTTTTAACTCAAGATGAGTGTCAACAGAGTATATGTTGTGAAGGAATTTGAAGAGGTGAAGAGCGCATTTAAGGAAGCAACTAATGTTACCAGCAGATTGAGTAGAAATAGTGAATAATAATGTTTGATTGTTTGCAATTTTAGTAATAAATTTGTTATAATTTGCTTTAAATTTTTTTTTGTAAGAAAATATTAATATATATAATATTTTTTATATATTATGTTTCATAAAATTATGTTTAGTTCTAACATATAATATTTTACAAAAGAATATTTGTTTTTAAAATAATTAATTACGAAACCCTTATTTGGTATTGTGTGTATTGAAAATATATTTAATAAATATATGTAATAAATTGCATACTTATGTATATATCATCTATAATACAATAATCGTAGATCAAAATAAAATTTTAGCTAAAAAATAATTATTTAACTATTTTTTGAAATTCGACCGACGGCTTCTTCATTCACAGCATCAAGTTTATTGAAAGCAGCTCAGATGCCTGCATAAAAGCTTACAAATTCTCTTTTAGCTGAAATTCCCCAAAGTTTTGAGTATTTTTTTCCGACTCTAATTGTTGCAACTCACAATTCACCATAGACAAAAATCTCTCTCATACGTTTACGCTCACAAAACTAAAAATGCACAACACTCTCCGCTTCTTCGTTTTGCACTAACATTGCGGCATGCAAATAAATTGCCTTTTGGGTGCTATTTACTAATAGGCAGCACAGCACAGCACAGCACCATCAATGCTTTTGTTATTGTTCTTGTAATTCTCCAAATGCCGGAGAGTAGGAATTCTGCAAGCAATGTCACTGCTGCTGCTGCTGCCAGTGCCACTACCACTGCCGACGGACAAGACAATTGAATCCCTTGCAGCGCAATGCGATAATGCACAGCACAGATTCATCCATACGAGTTCAACAACAAACCTTCCTGATAAACGAAAAAAACAAAAAAAAATGGTTTTCTTTATGTTGTGTTGCTAACTTTTATCTCGTTTAAATGTACGAAGACAGCAGGTTGCACATTGTGAGTAAATTTATTTAATTTTTCGGTATTCGTTAGCATTTACATGCACACACATTTCTTACCTGCAGTGTGTGGTGAGTTTATAGCTCACCAGGTAAATGTTTGCACGATGTTTGTACGGTGGGTTTGTGTGTGTGTGTGCGTTAGTGATGTGTTATCGAATGTACAGCAATGCAAATACAACAACTACAAATTTCTTGTCTGCATTATCAGCAAAGCATAAATAAACATGAACATTTTTCGGATGCACCCGCAACAATTGGAAGGCAACAACAACACAACAACAACAACACCAACAACGGCATCAACAATTATTTTAACACAGGACAAATGGATTCTTCTCGTAGCTACAATTTTTGAATTACGTGATGCCTGCCGATGTTAGGCATCAGCCTTTGCTGCTAACCGACCCAGAGGTGTACATACATATATACATATTTTTAGTTAATTATAGTAAAAGATATGAAGATATATAGGTTGTTAGGAAACAATTATAATATGGAAGAGTGTTGACACTATAGTTATTAATTATGATGACGGTAAACATCTTTTCATCATTCGGTTTTTCGCCGATCCCACACATATGATGATCTCAACCACATGGTAGATCATCATAATCATTATCAGCGGTCACCAATCGTATCCACATGGTTAATCATAATAATCATCATCAGCGGTTCACCGATCTCAATCACATGGTAGATCATCATAATCATCATCAGCGGTCCACCGATCGTATCCACATGGTTAATCATAACAATCATCATCAGTGGTTCACCGATCTCAACCACATGGTAGATCATCATAATCATCATCAGCGGTTCACCGATCGTATCCACATGGTTAATCATAACAATCATCATCAGCGGTTCACCGATCTCAATCACATGGTACATCATCATAATCATCATCAGAGGTTGACCAATCTCACCCACATGGTAGATCATTATAATCATCATCAGAGTTTCACCGATCTCATCCACATAAGTGGATCCCTTGAGATCGCCGGTATAACCTAACCCTACGACACATCTTAAAGTACTAGATCAAATAATTTTTGAGCATTTGTTATCACAAAGCTGGTAACAGCTTGGTCATAATTTGACGGATGTTCACTTTCAAAGCACAGAGAATTTGAGAGTTGTCGTTATATTGCATATCCGAATAGATTTTTGAAAATATTTTTTTTTCAAATTCAAACTGGAAACTACTTCGACTATAAATACAGACACGTAAAACAATTTTATCCGTTTTTTAACCATTCCGGATATACATTCCGGATATATAAAAAAGGGATATTGTTAGATATATGTTATGTATTTCACCAGTTAAATCAATTGCATATACGATTTATATGCGGTATTGCTTACACAGTAGTATGACTTGATGATGATGACTATGATGATGATGACTATGATGATTTGCAGTCATTATGCCATCTGCCATTTGAAGAGATCAAATTCGGTAAAACTAAAAGATTCTATGGATTAGAATTTAATAAAATAAACTAAAATTATTTATTATCACTGCAATGTCACTCAATCGCAGCGTTACAGAGACTTAAAGTTGTAAATATTTTGACAGAACAAATTTGCATTTTTGGAAACTGACAAAGCTCTGCCCAAATGCCAATATAAAAAATAATTAAAAACTAAAATCATCACAAAATCACTAACAGAATTTCGAGCAGACAGAGAATGAACCAATGTCAAGTATTCCAAATGCTGTCAAACGCCCACTATCACGCCGACGTCATGTTGACTTTGGCAGCTAATCAAAACATAAATATCGTCATAAATTCAGCCGATCGAAGGAAGTGGAACGAAAGCTAGTTGAACCGATACTGCCCCACCACACAACGCACTGTCGCGTTAAGGATTTTTACAAGACATTTTTTATTTTTAAAACAGCTTTGTTTCTTCCTTGGCTAATTTGGAATAATTTTCTTCGATTTTATGCATTGTGTTTGCTTAGGTGCATATGGTCATGCCTTGCATACCGGCCATGACCGCGCTTCAATGATACTTCGGAGCGATGTTAGAGGTAAATGTGCTCTTATTTGCGCAGCGGTTAGAACCGCGCTTCCCACGTGATTGCTATGTGGCTGGTTTGCGTTTAATATTCGTATTTGAGATTACAGAAATGCGTTTCCTATACTCATAAGACGAAGCTTGGTTTCTTGTCATAAATTCGTCACTTGCCAGTAAATGATATATGCAATCAACGGTAAAACACTACCTAAGCAATTCACAGAAACAGTTTTGCGCATGTTAGATATTCTCAATTATGTCAATATTTTGACAAACGCTTATTCATTTTATATAGCTAGAAAGCACGGAGAAAAAAGATGTAGAAAAGAAGAGTGAGAGACGAACACTGAGAGGGAGTAAACGAAAGAGAACGTATGAGAGAAAGAGAGAAAGAAAGAGAGAGTGTAATATATTCTTAATTATATCAATATTCTAATAAACGCTTATTCATTTTATACAGTTGGTAAGCACAGAGAAAAAAGATGTAGAATAGAAGACTGAGAGACGAACACTGAGAGGGAGTAAACGGAAAAGAACGAATGAGAAAAAGAGAGAGAGAGAGAGAGAGAGAAAGGAAGAGAGAGTGTGATATATTCTTAATTATATCAATATTTTGACAAACGTTTAATCGATCTATATTTATAGTTCATAAAAACAGAGAAGTACAGGTATAGAAAAGAAAAGTTCGAGACGAATGCAGAAGAAGAGTAAAAGTGAGAGGACGAATGAGAAAGAGAAATGGAGAAAAAGAACAGGTGTGAAACAGTGAGAGAAATAAGTAATAAAGTAGATATTTATGTCACACACATCATATCTAAGAGAATATCTAAAGCATATTGTACTCTTTGAGATTGAAAGAAACTTAATAGCCATGTTTTCATTGCTTCATTTAGGTAGTTTTGTTCATTAAGTCCACACTCTAATGAGGAAACTGATTTCATATAAATGAAGTCATTTTATATAAAACAACTGATTTATAGCGAACAATGTAGAATGAAATATTTGTCATATGGTTTATATATAAAATGTAAACAAACAAGTTATTTCACATAAATTAGCTTATGCCAATGGAAACGACCAAAACTGAATTTCATTAACACAAGTACTTTAAGCTACAGTGGAAACATGATAATGTTATCTTACAGTCAATTAGCCAGACTTTATTTACTTTTACTTACATAACAAAATATTAAAATGATATCCTTAATAGATAGATTGAGAAACAAATTAAGTTATTTTTTGTCCGAACAACAAATGTTCGAATGTTATACACAAAAAAATTTGTATTCTTCAACAAAAAAACGAAAAAAGAAAGGTATGCTGCGACACACGTAATCTGAGAATACCATGCAGAATCGTCTCGGGGCACTCAAGTTACAACTATATAATATAAGCACAAACTAACTATGTCCACATCAGAAGAATATAAGTACTGCTGGACATAAAGTGGTACGATTCGATAGACCTCAATTCAGAATTGGTGGAGAATTGTCGTAAGTTATTGCAGCTGTGACTGGTGAAAAACTTAGAAAGGTAGTCCATTCTTTCTACAAATTCAGCTAATAACATTTTCATGGGCCACACTAAAACATGTGTATGGTGTATTATTTTTTCGATCCAACTCTTCACCTTCGCGATCAATTATGTCCAGACCTTTTTACTACAAGTTTGTCATTTTCAAAGTAGTTACTCGTAATTGCAATATATATAATGTTATGAAAATAGATATTCAAGTATAGGGAGATTAATGGTGAGCATTTATTATCCCATTTAACTCCATACACGTGCAACAGTTAATGTCGTTTTGATAAAAATCCTTTTCATTAAATCCTTAAAATCGGTGCCAATAGCACTTACTGAATTAAGACTAATTACAAGTGTGAACATAGTGTAAAGCATTTGCGATTCCATTTTCATTATGTTCTTTGTCTATTTAGTTATTTAATGTAAGCAGAAAGAACAAAGAAAAAACAAGTAAGAAGAAAGAAGGTAAAAGAAACAATGAAAAAAAAGAAAGTTAGGGAACACACGTAATCCGTGGTACCTTGGTTGACAAACGCCTAATAGTTTAATGACTTAAAACTTAAAACTCTTTGGTACACTCATTCGATATTCATTAAAGTTTTTTATTATTAAAAAGATATTGCTTATTTCTGTGAAAGCATTCGCAGTTTAAGAGATAAATAGAATATTCATCTTAAAAATTTGATATGTAAACATGCAAAATATGTTGGGTACAAGAACAACCAACCCCTTGTTTAGGTATACGTACACTTTTTCAACAATGCTAGAAGGAATTGCTTTAAGTTTTTCAAAGTTCTTTAATAGATAATAACAAATGCGATATATTGAACTATTGATTTCTTACTCAATGAACTAGAACAAATTGACTTAAATAGCTAGCATTTATATAAAAAGTGCTGATAAGAAGTAATAAAGTGCTGTATACCAAAATAAAGCATAAAGTACTAAAGAAGTAGCAAACTTCTTAACTAAAAATTAAAAGCAGAGTTTATATCCCTAAATATATTTTTTATGTCAAACATATTGAAAGTATTCTGACAAAATCTAGTTTCTCCTTTCAAGTCGAAAATTGCTAAATCTATTAAAACCTTAACATTTAAGATATCAATCACAGACATTATATTTTATATGTACTATCTTAACAATATTAGTATCCGCATATAATCGTAGCGATTGTAGTTCAATGGTTAAAATAGTTGGGTCTGTTATAGTTTAAATCATTAAAAAAGGCCATATGTCAGCGACAGACTACATACGAAAAAAATAACTAAAACCGGTTTTACAGTGGTATTATTGTCACGACATTAACAACATTTTATTTTGACTTCGCATAAGACATTAATGAAGCCCACAGCACTCCTTGCTGGTCTACTTTTCTGTTAAGCTTTGGTAATGTAACTATAAAAAAATAATTAATACAAGCGGATACCAAATAACATTATAATATACTTAACAGAAAAACAAATATCAGGATGTATAAGTACTATAGGAGCCATTGGGAAAGTAAGTCTTTAACTAATTGACAAACTAAGTAAGTAAGCTGGTCGACAAACTAAGTAAGATTGGTATTTTGCAATGTATCCGGACGACAGCGCAGTTATCAATATGCTAAATAATATATACATATATAGTATTATGATCTGAAATAATATTTACATAAACAGTAAAAGGTTAAATAACTCCAATTAATTCAACTTTATTTGGACCTTTACGGATATTCTAAAACTTCTCGTTTCGGCAGGGTCACAATAAACAAACACTTTATAATAAACTGCTTAATAATTTGTAATAGTATGTATAATAATATAATATAACATATAATAATAATTAATATATTTAATATGTATATATAATATATATAATATATAAATAATTTAAGATATTATCATTTAATTAAAATACAAGTACTATTTATAATTTATAGAATTGTATATATAAATTTTAAACATATGGCAATAATCTTCTAAAATAGTAATTAAATTTATCAATAAATAAAATTATTTTAATAATAAATATTAATTTCTTTCGTACTAAAATATTTTTAAAAATCTAAAACTGAAAAAAATCTGGCATACACTGATTCCTACTCAGTTTATTTAAAAATAAAAATCGAATACACCATATATTATATATTATGTATTATTTATTATATATTATGTATTAAATTTTATGTATTAAAAATTTTATAACATGTATAGCTATATATATAACTTTAGATAAAATTACAAAAAGAAATGTGCTTTAAAAATTTAAGCTTATAACATAAATTTATTTTCACATTAACATATATTAGTTTCATAATTAATATTAATATATTTAATAAACTAAAATAAAATATTTTTTTTAATAATTAAGATATAATAAATGTTTAAGATTAAAAATATATAAATTATAACAAATGTTTTAATAAATGCTAATTTTTAGCATATAATTAATTTAAATACATAATAATTTATTATAAATTATTTTTATAATTTTTCGAAACTTATAAAATATTATAAACAATAATATTAAAATTAATTTACCAATTAATTAAATAATATAAAAAAGTAGTGAACTATATATTATAAAGTCTAATATGATTTTTATTTTATATTAGATTATAAATATCTAATTTGGATAAATATAAATAAAAAACCTTATTAAACGAAAAACATTTTTTAATTCTAAAAATTTGTTTAAAATAATATTATTACCCAAACTTTATAAATGTTCAGCCTTCAATAAGTCCAGTCTTTATAAATATTATATATTTAATAAACCCTGATAATTAAATTTACAAAATATTTATAATTTATTTATTATATATATAAATATTTTTCTTTAGTATATCAGTACTAAATACTAATATTAAAAATTTGAAAATAAAAATAGTTTTATGTCGTATGTATTGTTTTTATTGACTAAATTTTATTTTATATATTTTTAACGAACTAATTGGTCAATAGAAAAATACACGATTTTAATTAGATTTTAAAAAATATATTATTTACACAAATATTCGAAACCTTTTTAATTTAAGGTCCCGATTAAAGTTTCTTTTTTCCCCCAACCTTCCCCAAGGGTTTTTAAAAAAAACCCCCCTTTTTTAAGGCATTCACCAATTAAAAATACTTTTAAAAATATGTTCAAAAATATGTAATTAAAAATAATTAAACGAAATTTACTTATTTTTACTGAATTTTTACTGTTTAAATACTACTATTGCAAAATAGTAAAAATAAAATAAAAGTTTACATAGTTTTATAGATTTTGTATTTATGTTATTAATGATATTATTAATATTATCCTATCAATATTATCTTATTTATTAATATTTATTAATATTAATAATTAATAATTTGTTAATATTATCCTTTTTTATATAAAATTGCCAACGTTTTTGAAATTTTTTGCTTTTTCATCAGAACGAAATTTTACAATCATAGAATTATGGTTAATTATAGTAGTAGTTATTTAATTTATATGGTTATTTCTTTAAAAAATTTTATTTTTTTAACTATTATGTATATTAATTTTATTTCACATTACAAATGACTTTATTAATGAACTTTCTCAGTAAATTAACAAAACTCCAAGTTCGAACATGCAAGTAAAAAAGTATGGCTTTCGGTCAGTTGACTAATGAACACTGACTCTTAGCTTCAAATTTGGTAGGGCACGAGTTCAATCGTTGGTACTTGCAAGTTTAAACAATTATTTGTGAATAATTAAATATGAGAAATAATTCCAAAAGATCACTGATGATGGGTGTTTGGCTATACTCGAAGCAGCTGTATGGTCAGTGAAAAAAAAATGAATTAATTAAAAGTAATAAAAAATTTTTTGTTGCAATTTCACTATTGTTCGATAAAAACATTTTTAATGAAAAGAATAGTTTATATTAAAAATTTAGTTTGTTTAGATTAAAAACTGATGTCAAAAATAAATTTTTAGTAAAATATATAAAAAGAAGTTTTTTTAAACTTTTTATACTTTTATACTTTTTTAAATTCGTTGAAATTAAAAAAAAAATAAGTATTCAATTAAAAAATTAATTTCAAAATTATTAAATATGTAAATAGAAATTCTAAATAATATGATTATGCACTATAAATTATTGTATGTCAGTCCGACATTTAAGTGTTAGCGGAATTCTTACCGCTCGGCGGAAAATGGGTTGAAACACTATAATAAAAAATATTATTTCTGTGAACATTTCTAGAAACATTTTTTTTATAATTATTTTTAATAATTTAAATTTTTTAACTTAAATTATTAAGTTAATTATAATTATTTAATTATTATTTTTTTAATTAAAAATTAATATATATTGGAATAAACAGTTAACATATTATTATTTATTTACATATTATATTTACAATAAAAACTATTTTTTAAAACTAATTTAAAAATTTAAATTTAATTTAATGTTGAATAATTTAACATTATTCAATAAGTCCGTTAAAAAATATATAACCAAAATATATAAAGCAATAAATTATTTTTAAATAAATGATATAGTAATTTTATAATTATTTTCAATAATTTAAACTTTTTAACTTAATTAATTAAATTTAATTAATTGAAATTAATATATATTTGAATAAACATTTAACATATTTAATTGATAATAAAATCTATTTTTTTTAAACTAATTTATAGTATATATAATTAAAGCGATAAATTGCCAAATTATCACAATAAATATTATTGGTAAATACTTATGGATTATAATGATTATCATATTAATATAAAATATATATAATAATAAATAATAAAATTATAAATAATATATAAATACTTATAATAAATATATAATAAAATATATAATAATATATAAATTATAACATATAAATATAATATAAATTAATAAATTAATTATATATCATTTTATTATTTTGCATAAAAATTTTTTCAACATAAATAAAATACTTTACTAAATATTCCGTTCGGAGTTAGGGATCGATTTTATTTATATCTGCAAAGAAATCGATATAAAATTTTTAACTATAAGTTCTGGAACACTTAACGTTACTTTTCTACTAATTTTAAAGAAATTATAAGTTTATTTAAATATAACGTGTACTTTTGCTGCTTTGTGTTCAGTTACTCCGAAAATCGTAAGGAAATCTGAAAAATATTTTATTTTTATATATAGAAATCTCATCTAACGCTAGTATGCACTTGGACTGCAGAATGGTTTTTGTAAGAAGTTCTCATGCAAATATCGTGGCGTCTATGGAAAGATTCATATGTGTGGTTGAAGATTTTTATTGGCAAACAGAAATATGAAATTACTGCGGATGCAATAACGAAATAGCACTGGTTGACCAATGCAATCAACTTGTTGACATTCTTCATATCTTGTCATGTAGACAAATTAGTATTTTCTATTCTATTTTTCTATTTTAAATAGAAAAAAATAACGCTAGAAGCAAACAGATAGCCAAACTTGTGGACAAATAAAAAGACTGAGAGACTAGCAAATACATGAGGAAGCGAATGACGCTTGCAAATGGAGTTGTGGAAGCAGACGTTTAATGAGAAGCAGACGGACGAAAAGTTAGCAAAACAATATTTCATGGTGTCGATCAGACAGTGAGTTAGAAAAACGGACAACATGTTAGTCTTAAAGGTTACCAAATGCACAGGTATTTCCCTTGGCATTGAGAGCGAATCAATCAGCAAAACAAAGGAAATTATGTTTGAGATTCCTAAGAAAACGTTTCAATATTTAATGAGTTTATCAACTGCTGTTAAGAAAATATTTAACTACATGGGACAATGTGCGGACAATATTCGTTTAAAATTTATCGTATCTGCGTTGGAGCAGACATGAAACTGTCCACTGAGTTAGTGGACAGCCCAAATGCTTGGAGTTGAGGTTGGAAAATCTCTAAAATATCGCAAACTACGAAGGAAGACAGCCAGAAAGAAAGTGTAGAAAACTTGCCAAGTAAATTGACGCATGAATTATGCGTGGTATTTGTTGAGTTGACAGTAAATATGGGAAACTACCACAAAATATCAATAAAGCTAACAGCGAGGACAGCATTGGCAATTTCCACTGAAAAACACAGCACAGCAGGAGCGCAGAGATTTCAAACAATAGATACCTCCAGACATATCCACGTTAACTGATGGTTTGCTCAGCTTTGTTTACGCGCTTGTTGTATTTCGATCTAAGCAGTGCTGTCTTTTGATGACTACTCAAATGCTTGAATGAGTTTGAGTAGTCAACGCAGTGTCTCACCGACCATGTATGCGTCGGTGCAAAACCAAATACATAAAAATGTAATGCAACATAAACTCTTCAAATTAAAACTAAGAACAAATCAGAAAAAAAACCAAATCACACTTAACTTTTATTTTATGACATCCTAGAATGAGGTTTTACACCCTTCAATATCTCATCAATGGTCTGCATCATGGTTCCGTCTAAATTACCGGGACGTAGTGAAATTTTTACTGTTGTTAGTCTTTCCCTGTTGATCTGAGAATTTATTCCCTTTTATGTGATTTCAAAGGAAATTGTGAAATAGTGTCTAATCTCGTTTACATAAAAGTACACTTACATTTCTTTCGATTTCTGGAGTTATGTTCACGATCTTTATGACATTTTTTTTTCTTTTTGTAGGAAGAAGAGGTTTAAAAATAACGCATCGTCACTATGTTGTCACAATAATGGTATGCCCGATTTGCATGCACGTAAAACGATCTCCCTCGTGTGCCAGACCGTTTGTACCCCGGTTCTTTACAACTAGCAATAGCGACGACTAACGAATAAAGATTTGGAAATAATATGTAAATCTTAAAAATCTTATTTATTATTTAAGTATACAGAATTATTAATACAAAAACAAAAAAAACCATCAATCGCTCAAAATTGCTCAAAATTGTCGACTTAGAGTAAGTCCCCTTGAGTGTGGTGACAGCACTTATCCCTTTTCTTAATACATTTTTAATATACCGTTTTGATGTGAACTTCAATTCAGTCTACTAATTTTCTTTAATGGGAGTTACCAAGTCCAAATGCTTTACTCGAAACGATAATCGTAGTTTCAAGAACAGAAAAAATAATTACAATTTACTATGTTAAGTGAAAACTTGGTAGAATTTTTTGTCAAAAACTTACCACAATAATAGATTTTGGTTGACGCAGAGCACTCAAAAGTATAATTGCATAAACGACTCGTAAAAAGCTTTTTCGAACAGTAGTGAACTACAACAACAAAAATTCATTTTATATTATTTTAATTAATTGAATTTTTGGCTGACCTAGCTGTATGGTTTGAGTATTGACAAATATCCATCATCAGTGGTGAGAGGTCACTGCGTATTAGGAACGTAATACGCAAAAGACTTGATGTATGCTCTGATGACTGGGAATGAGCTCAAAATTATACTACATATATACCCTTAGTCGTCTATAATGTATTCAAACACGGTTTAGAAGTTTTAGAAATTACTATATATTTATAATAAATTGGTTCATAAACATACATTTTGAAACTGGCCTTTACTTTCAATTGAAAAATTCGAATCAAAGATAAAGGCTACGCTTTCATAAAAGAATGCCTTTCTAAAATTATACTTATTAAAATTTCAATTTGAAACACGATCTAATACCTATGTATAGACAACTAAAGGTAAACTTAATAGGAATTATAATTATGCAGAGCAATTTTTTTATTTATATTATATGAAAATTATAATTATCTTTGAATATGTTTGTAATTTAACATATGTTATTTATTTAAATAATAAAATTTTGCTGATTGTTCTGCATATTTTGCACATCCTTTCCATTTCCATTAAAATATTTCAGCAAACCTGCTGTTCGTGTACTTAACATACTGGAGTACTAACGGAGTACTGTGCCATATGTCTCAACGATGGCGAGTGAATTATGCAGGAGTTGCCAAGATGAGAAGGAGGTCGAATCCATTAAACACTTCCTGTGTCTCCTTCCAGGATTGAAGACGTCTTCAATGTCTTGGGGATCGTTTTTTCACTGGCCTGAGAGAGATAACGAAAGCAAACTTATTGGATCTCCGAAACTTCATTTGGAAAACCAAATGGTTTAACAACGATAGAAGATAACAAAGGTTAGCAATGTTAGAGAGCATCAAAATGTGCAATACATGCCTCCGAGTGGAAGTGTTAATAATTGTAAGCACGCGCCTTCTCAACCTAACCTAACTTACAATACTTTATCACTTTAGTGATACTTTAATGACATCGAGTAGTTACATTGTGTGTTTGTATTTCAAGTACAATTTACCCGAAACATAATTACTGTGGGTGCTTGAATTATATCAACATCTATGGATCGATGTAGTCCACAATATCTAAACAAATTAGTATTAAAGCTTACTAAATTTCCACAATTGTGAAAATAGTGCTTGAGCTAGTATACTTCTACTTTCCTTTACTTCTAATCTAAAGTACTTTTTTCTGATTTTAGTAAAAATGCATACATCTATTCTATTATTCCCTTCCTTCTGCACATATTTCTCTAAGCTATAAACTTGAAAACATTTTTATGCATTTAGACCACCATATGTTAAAAATTTCGGCAATCAATAGAAGTCTTTAAAAGCGTTATCAGGTCTATGAAATTCAGATGCGGTTGGGTTCAATTATTGGTGATAAATTAACATTTAACAGTATTTTGGGATTTAACCAATCCCCTTTTTTTACATCTGTCGTTTTTATTAACTAAATAAATTTAAACGCAGTACATTTTTGAAGAGGATTTACAAAAATTATTATAAGAAAAAATTTTGAATGGAGTTATAATTTTCGGAAATGTAAAAATAATGGGAGTTATGGATGTTTGTTAATTCGAAATTGGAGTCCGGCAAAAGGGGATTCAATTCTAGAGATAATGATACAAAAAATGTGATTTCAGAAATAGTAATAAGAGGTAATAGTAATAATAGTAATAGAAGAAATTCCTTTAACAGGGGCGTCTATTAGCAAGGTCTAGGCTGCAATTATTTGAATAAGGAAGCATATTTTATTGTCTTATAACAAAGTATCTTGTATCTTTTATACAAGCATCTTTTTATCTACCAGCCTGACGGATGCAAACTGTAGATTCTGTGAAGAGAATGAGAAGTCGACCAAACATGTGCTGGGAATGTATATTCTTAAGGAAGAGACAATAAAACTCTGTAAAGTAGGTTGTATATTACTTCTTATTGACGCATTAGGGCTTAAAGACCTACTCTAAACTCACAAGGGGCACAATAGACCCGACGGTCGCAGTGCCACATCCCCTAACAATACCTACCAGCCTATTAAAAACATTTACTGGTCAAAATATACTTTTGACATAAAAATATATTAAAGCCTCTAAGCTAGGCACTAAAAATTTAATTTATAATATCCGAGCAAAAGGCCCTGGCAGCTAGTGCTCGTTTTTCCTATTTAAGTTATGAGATTTTATATTTTGTGGTTAATTATAATAAATAAAAATAAATAAATAAATCTTGCATTTCTTATGTTATTTAAGACATAAATTTAAGCTTTGTATAGTATTAGGGATATAAATCTATTGGTAATAACTCTAAAAGTAGAACTCCTATAGTTCTATATTCTAAGAAATCTGAAACTCTGTAGCATTTTAAATTTTCATTTATATTCATATGTATAGAAAAAATAAATTCTTGTATAATAAATTTTAATTAAATTAAACAGAAGTTAATCAAATTCAAATTTAAAAAAAATTGAAAAATTTAAATAACATAAAAAAGGACGTTAATAAAGGAGTGCTGAAGTATAAATAAGCAGCAAAGGCCGATAGCACGAAAAGATCTTAGCAATTTTATTTTTGACTTCTCAATTCATTTTATAACAACACCAACAACAACACCAACAACAACAACAACGACTGGGAGAATGCCCAAAAAACCTGTGATGGGCATCACCGAAGGCTGACTTATTGGCATGAGTTTGGAATATGAGTGTGTGTTCCAATTTTTGTGGTCGGATATATATTTTGTTGTTGTTGCTGTTGTTGTTGTTTTGGTTGTTGTTGCCGATTTTACTGCCAATTCAAATTAACCAGAATTAGGCAATTACAGAAATTACAAAAATTACATCGTAATTTTCTGGATATTCGTTTAAGATTTTTTCTTTTTTCTCTTTTTCTTTGATTCTCTGTCTTTCTCTGTCTTTATCTTTTTTTTTTATTTTTGGTAATCTTATTTTTTCGTTGAGAATTGTGGCACGTTGCGGCTCATGCGTAATGTGGCTGCATTTAGGCATTCACTTGTGGTTCACGGAGTACGTTCAACAATCGAATTCCTGTTGCGGTCATTCATCAGCTCAGAAGAGACTATTTTTTTTTAATTTAATTCTACAAGTCTACTTCTTCAAGAGATTAAATTCTTAGCAAAAAAAAAAATATTTATTTAAATCCTTAACATAATCTAGTGAAGCACTTGACATAGATAATGGAAATGTTCTTAAATTGAAAACTTTTGATCTTTTCCTAACTCGACACTCTTTTTTAAACGAAGTTCTAACTCGCTTCTTTGATCTCTTTAAAGTGCGAATTGCTGTAAGATATATGGTTGCTTCCAGCGGCTGATTGGCGGATACTCAACCACCTCATATTAGAGTGACAGTATAGAGATCTCATATTAGATCTCTATTAATAAATTTCCACAACCTGGTTAGGTATGTTTTGATATGTTGCAAATTGTTTCCAGCTATTATCAGCTAGCTGTAAAATATGAAGATGAGTGTCTCTCTTAACGGGGACCAGAGAAACATATAGCGGTAGTCCAATATACTAAAAATCTGTAGCCGTGCCCTATCTAGTGGATGAAATCAATGACTTTGCCTTCACCCACTTTGCAATAATATCTGAACATATTAAAAGAAGACGGCAAGACTCAGTGACATTTGTAGGACAGTTGGCCACATTTTATAACAAAAACTCAAGCACTCTTATTTAGATGCCCCGTAAAGATATTAGTCTTGTTAAAGGTTTTAATCAACAGTTTTAGCGGCTTTTTCTTTTAAGCATTTTGCTCACTTGCAGAACCACTTTCTAAAGTATATATCAAGATTTGTCAAAGGTTCAAAGGTAACATAACGAGCCAATAGACCTAAGAAAATATTTAAGATTACTGTTATAGCCTAATCTAGTCAAACCTTGGGATAATATATTCTAAAAAAAAGTCTCCAAATAAATAAGAAAAAAGTGTTGGTTTAATATACATACGATATCGTGTTACGAATCGATGATAACAATGGCTGAACTATATAAATTCTAACTGAAATTGTTTTTTCATTTAAATCTGATATGCAGCGACTCAAATCTGTTTGAACTTAGGAAAGAAATTTTATAGATCTGATATCTAGAGACTAAAATCTGTTAATTAATCTCAGAAGTCTGAACTTAAGAAAGACGTTTGATTTGAATGAAAGAATGGAATAATGATCATCGAAACTCAGACTTGTTTTGTACAAATCTCTTAAAATCGTTTCACAATAAAATTGTAGAAATGTTAAATTCTCTATATTCATTAGAAAATTTAAGCGATCTAATTCTACGCTTTTTGTAGATCTGTTGCCGACAACCTCCCAAAGTCTCTGCACACAAGATGAGACTGAGGTAAATATTGAGTTATTTGTTGCTTTTGTTAGCATTTCATTTGTTTACTTTTTTGATTTCAAGAAAGCTACTTAGCTACTCTTTTGTCTGTCTTTTGAATGTACATTCCATAAACCAACAACAAAGAATGGAGGAGATAAAGGCATTTTGAGTAGGCATTCTTATACGCTTGACAAAGCCTGGCAGTTTCACAGCTTCTTCACGATCAAATACCAAACAAAATACCGACAATACTTCTTGTACTCACCATCGTCACAGCTACAAGTAAAGGGCGAATAACAACAAATACTTAACAGCAGACCAAACTCAAACTGTGGTGAATATGTTGCATATCAACCAATAACATAGACAAATAACATAAAATGTAATTTGGCTACACATAGCAGCGGTTTCTATTCAGTAAGGACAATGACTAAATTAAGATATGTGCTTATTTTGCATATTAGAGACTTTTATTGTGTTTAATTTATTATTATATATATATTTTTTAAAAAGTCTCTGCCCGCTGACTGGTTCGAATAGAATAGCTTACAATGAATAGCAGCGAAAGCAAAGCAAATCAATTTGACTGCACTCTCACCGTACACTAAATGCTTCGAACGGACTAGTGTGTGACTAGTCAAATCGAATACCGACAAAGTTGAATAATTTATTCACTCCTTCGACATGATTTTGTAAAATGAATTACTTATTTCTATATACATATACAACATAATGGACTTCGGCAAGTCGCAGTCCATTAAGAAATCGTGTTATAATCCTACACCATGAGGTCCAATTAACTACAGTATATATATTCTCAAATGTGTTCTGAAACATCTCTCATCCAATAAGCTCCGGTTTGATTTCTCACTTCAACATTTTGCCTCACTGTTACGATAAATTTATTCCATACATGTTATTTTGGTTTGAGTGAAGTGGTGAGTTGCAGAAGAGTACTATATTTAAGTGGAAATATTCCTTTCTTTCCTGTTGTGGTGAAAAATATTCGCTCAATATTTTGTGCAAATGTTAATGGGTAAAGTGATCCAGCATTTGATCCACCAGTGACGTTACTTTTATTTTGAAAAATTCATAAAGGATGTCAAACAATTGTTTGCAATTTGTGTTTAAAGAATATTTGTTTCATGCAAAAATTATTCATTTTAAAATAATTTTTATATACATATTTCCTTAGTATTCATATATATTCATACATACATTTTTAACAAATCTTTATAATAGTCTCGAAGAGGATCCCATACTTGAACTTACGTAATTGTAATTAACTTAAATATTAAATGTAATTTTGAATTATTTTACTACACTAATGCAATTTAAAGTCTGAAATGGATTATTTACATATTTAGTAAAATAAAAAATATTTTCTATCGAGTTTGGATGATCTCTTTTGAAATCTTCACGTGGAAATCACTTCTTAGGAACGAGTTGAGAAGATCTCAACAATGAGACTGTGAAAGACTACCAGTCCAAACCGATTTCCAGTAAGCAAGCGATAAAACATAAGAAGCTTACTATTTGAATTTCCAAATTTATCTTCGTGTTCTTGTTTTTAATGGCATGTATGTTGCTTAAAGTTGTATTCCTTATTTAAGATTATTGGTACAATTCTGGTATAATATCTCAATAATCGTTACGACTTAATTTCTTAAAGATTGTTGTAAAACTTTTTTCTCTTTAATTTACGTTTAAAACCTATCAATAAAGTAGTAAGAGCGACAAGATAAAAATTTTTATCCAATATATAACAAGACAAGAAGAACCAAAAAAATCTGTTACACAACCGATAACTAAGAGCAGAAATCTTGAAGAAAGCCACAATGATATTTTCGTAAAATCTTCCTGATGTTTTTTTAACAACAAGAATGTAAGTGACCTAATCTTTATTATGATTCTTTAATAGAATATGATATTTATGTCTTTTCTGAATATTAACTCGACTATAATTTTCTAGTTTGAAATTTCAATTATAGGTTTTATGCATATCATTCTAGAAATATAACGTTACTGTCACATACTTGTGACAATTAAGACGTATAGATCTTAACAAGAAATTTTGCCTTTGGAAAATGCAACGTTCAGCGTTCAGTTTGTTTCCGACGGCGGAGAGAAGCCTTAAGTTAGATATCAGTATAGTACCCGATTCTCAAGCTTATTGGCAGAAGCTTCAGCACTTGAGTTACAATAATATTGAGATTTTGTCTCATATCTTTATGGCTTCCATATATTTATTGTACAATTGATATCTTTAATTCAAGTACATATCTCAAATTAAAATCTTCTTTTTAAGTTATCTAATTAGTCTATTCTTAAATAGATTGCAAACGAAAACTTATAATAAAAAAATATTAATTCCAACTCTGATATGAATTTTAACTTATCATTCAAAAATGGACCGCTCCATAATGCTTCATTTATAATATTTATAATTAATTCTTATTATTTATAATATTCTTTATAATTATTTTTAATATTAAAAACTAAAGTGCAATTTTCGCAGCCTCCCAAGGTCAACAATTCAAGCATCAAAGTTGAAATAAGTCCGTCTAAATAGGCTTAAGGCCTCTGCGTACGTATGTGTCCCTTAAACTACAATTTGTGATTGTTTTGGCTCTGCATTTGCTGTTAACATTTTTCTTCATTTTCTTGTGAACTGAGAATACGTATGGCAAGTGGTGAATGGTGCATGGCAAGGTGAGTAGTCAACCTGCGGTGAGTTTCTTGTTATTCTCTAATTTTAAAATCAGTCAACAGGCGCCAATATTTTTGTGAGTTGTTTTGAGCAGAGGTGAGCTGCTCTTTGGTTTGGTCGACGCATGCTCAGGTGAAAATGTAAACTTCAGTTTTCTGTGTGATTTTGTCGTGGAGGTGAAGTTTTGTAGAAGTCGGACGGGATAAATGCGGTTTTTTATTTTAAATTAAATTTAGTTGTGAAAAAAATACGATTGAATTTTAAATTTTAAGTTAGAAAAGTGCAATTTGTGAAATAAAAATATTCAAAATTGCAATTAAAAATAAAATTAGAATTAAACAAAATGTACCTGGAAAATTCAATTGTTGGAAACATGTAAACAGAACAAACGACGGCTTCGCCGGTTATAGAAGGTGAGGATTTGATTTATTTGATTGATTTTAAAATTAAAAATCCAACGATCTGCTGTGGACCTGCATCCAGAATTCATTCATTCTTCAGAAAATTATAAAATATTTTGATTTGAAGATTTCTGCGCATGCTTGCATGTTTTTAACTTTTGTCCAATCAAATGCAGCAAAACCCAAAAACAAAAACAAAAACAAAAGTAACAGAAACAGAAACAGAAAAAGCTAAAAAGAGTAGTAGAAAAACAAAACAAAGCAAAAGAAATAATTTCCAACGACCCAAACTAGTTTTTTGCTCCACACAAGCAACAAGCAAGAAGCAGCAAACAACAACCCAGCAAGCAACGTAGCAAGCAGAAAGCTACCAATACTAAGCAGAGGCTGGCAGAGAGACGACGTACGCAGAATAGACGAATTTGTTGTGAGTTTAAGTTCGGTGCTTCAGCGGCAACTGTGTTTGTTGTTTGTTGTTGGTGTTGTAGTTTGTGTTTTTGTTTTTGTTAGTTTCGAAGCACCCCTCGCCACAAGCCACAAGACGTTTTTCCAATATTTTCGAGCTTTAACGTTCCTCTAGCACTACGAGCACTACGAGAAGTGAAGTTAGCTAACAGTGAATCAATGAAAATAACTTAATTTTTGTTGTTGTATTGATATTCGTTTTGTTGTTGGTTTTATTGTTGTAATCACTTGGATTAGTTGAAATTGTGTGCATAAAAATGTGATTCAAAAGGAAAAAGCCATACACACAAAGCAACGCAGCGTAACAAAAACAACAGCAATCGTTGCCGCTCATCGACACGTTCCTTTGCGGAGAGGTGAGTAAAGAACGTAATAGGAATTTTCGCCCAAAGAAACTAAGAAAATAAACAAAAAAATCATATGAAACTTTCTGAGGCGAAAAATAGGGAAAATGTTTGTTTCCTAAAAATTTGTTTTAAAAGGAAATTCTTTGGTCTTTTCTACTTTGAACGCTGACATTGACCAAATGTCGGATTGTCAGATTGTCGGATTGTTCCAATGAAGCTTTGCCGTCCGTTTTTTCTAAATTAATTATTTTCCTTTAAAATAGTATTGTCCACTGATATTTGTTACTCCTTAGGTCATATTTGTGTGGTCAATAGGATTACGTCCCGGTAGTAATACTTAAAATAGTAAGAGATTTAATTGCCGTTAACATGATTTGATAATACAAGTATAAATAACTTGTATAAATAATACAAGTTTTTTTTTTTATTAAACGTTGTTGAATTAATTAATTACAATACCCTCTTCTACCTTCAAATCTATATATGGAAAGTTGACAAGACTCTTCATTAACTCTTAATATTTATTTATTGTCTTTACTTAATAATATTTACACAACCAGCGAAAATTCTTCTAAAAGACTTCCCGTTGAACGTCTACTTCTTTTAGGTGGACGCATTTTCTAAAAGCATCCCTTGTTTTGAATCACACTTTGGGACTAGGTTAGCCACATATCCATCTTTAATGCAAAAAGAGGGATGAGTGTCTGCCGAAAAGAGTTGTTGCTTTATATATTAATTTATTGTTTGAAGAAAATCTATTAAATATCAAAGTTTCTTCCTAATATAGTCTTTTTTTGTTAAGACCTTCAATAAAAGCTTTGTTAAGTTGGAGTTATTAACTGAAAATCTTTCGTTCCGCTCATAAATCTAGAAAACCTATTGGATTACACTAAAAAGTCTTCCAAAATAGTTATAATCTATCGCTTTCGAGTGAGTTTCTTTTATTTTCGAATTTTGGTTTTTTTAAAAAATATTAAATTTTTATCCACCTTTCTCCAAATCTCACTATTAAGTCAATATTGCAATATTGCAATGGATCGGTGTCATAAAATTAAAATAAATGCCTTCACTAGTATTTATAAAAGAGTATCTTTAATTATCTACTTTAAGTCAAATTTCATATTAAGAACACATTAATATATGACTTATCATATATATATGATAATATGAACATCATCGTATCTGTATTTTCGGTATATATTTTGTTTTCTCCTGATGTTTTTCAAAATACATTTTTCTATGTTGAATACAACAAATACATATTTACATATAAATTGAAATTTTATTATATTAAACGATGTTAAAAATTAATCTAAGTCTAAAGAAATTCGATGCTAAGAGAGAGATGACTGTATCTGCTGAAACTTCCTATCCTTATTGCAGTTCTGAAAGACAAGACTTCTTTTAAATTAATTGATATTAAATAAATAGAAAAACTATTAAACTTTAAATATTTTAATAGAATTCTGTTTATAAGAAAAAATAATAAAATATGTTAAAAACCTTAAAATAATTCCACGTTTCATCTATATTTGTGTTCTGAATTTTAATATATTTTCCTAGAATTTTCCTCAAAAAATGATTAAAAAGAAATTCCTATTTAAATGGAAAAATCAAACAATCGAAGAGAAGAGAATGAGGAAAGGAAAGGAAAGGAAAAATAATAATAAGGAAAAATAATATTATTACAAAAAATTATTGAAATATAGAACAAAAATTTGGTTAAAGAAAATTTTGGATTAACTTTGTACCACCGGTCTTCTGGATAGCAAAATATGAAAAAATGAATGTTCATATTGAGAAATTAAAACTCTACTTTGGAGTAATTTAACTTCAAGTTTATTTAAGACTGATCCATCAAATACAAATCTTAAATCTGTTTTGTCACTCCTGTCTCAGTCTTCAAATCTTTAGTCTGATTTGTTTGTAGTAATAATAAGGCAGATTCAATATGAAATTTTGGATATAAAATGATTTTTCAAAAAACTTCCTCTTATCTAATCCTTAAAGAAAAAACAATTTGTGATGTTGGAATTGTACATCTATTCGTTCGGAATATTCAAATAACTGATTATTTTTTCTTAACTCTTCCTAAATTAGCTGAGTTTTTAGATTTATATTTACTTACAAAATAAATTATTTACTAAGTGTAATAATGCTATCCCATAATCCCCTGTTCTATGTCACTGTCCCACTTCCATATATCAATCCTACCAACTGTGATCGATATTCACTTGAACGGAGCGAAACTTGGGGTTATTGAGATATTTTGAATTGCTCAAAAGATGCAAGGCATTCATATATTGCAGCTTAGAATGAGAGCGAAAATTGAAGATCAAGTGATAAGAAGCAGCGAATAGATTGAATGGTTAGTTCCTGATGACCGAATTCATAGTTTATTAGACATGGTCTTGTTTCTAGATACTCACTCTTGTACTTATAGGAGCTTAATAAGTTTTGTGGTTATTACGGAGAAAATTCGAACACTTTGATCTACCTTGAAGTAACTGTGTTAAGTGGCTCTTTTTGGCTTAATCGCTAAAGTCCTAGAGAACTTGATATATTTAATATATATGAATGCTTGAGTAGAAACAATTGTTACAATATAACACGGCGATTGCATTCAGATTCTAAACAAAAACTTAAAATATCATCGAAAATTTTGAATGGTAAAGAGTTTTAGAAATGATATATAGAAATCATAATATAATTTTAATTTGTTTCAATTTTTGCTGTTCTTGTTCATTTTGGCTTTAAAACTTGAAGACGTATTCATATTCATAGTTTAAGTCCTCTATACTACTACTACTGTTTTCTTATATATTTTTTTTTACTATTCGAGTTTTACAATTCGGTTTTGCATAAACGGACATGTTGAGATAATAAATCCAGGGAAATTATTTTGAGTTTTTATTAAAATTTGTTTAAATATTTAATTAAATATAACAAACGAATGGGAGTTCCTTCATTTTAAATCACCTGTCATGAAGTCCAAATCCTCATTCCAGAAATGATTAATTTTCTTCATCCTCCAACAAATTATCCATTATAAAAACGAACAAAATTATTTATTTATAGAGTTCCTTGTATAGTGTAAATCTTCGGATATATTAAATTCAAATAATACACACGAGTCATATATATCACACATTTTCAATGGTGTGGAGAGCTTCTATGATGTGAACTCAAATCAGCTATTAGTCAAGAAATAAGGATTATTATTCGAATAATACATATGACAGTTCTCTAAGGCTTGATTGCTAAATAACGAAAGGAGGCTTATTTTTTGATAATATGACTAAATCCATTATAGTCTTCTCTTTCAGTTCTTCATATATCAGCGTTTTGGATCGAAGTTGTGTGCAAAGTTTTCGCTTTTATTGATGATCTTAAATTTGAAGAGTCTCAGTTCGATGTAAAAAAGATAATTAGGATGATTTAAAAACATTTTGAACGTTTTATGATTTCAGTTTAAAAATTGAAAAGTTTTTATGTGTCCCACAATAAATGCTAAGCGCGGTTTCTGATGTCTTCGATGTTTTCGTTTTATTAATTGCCAAAATACATATTTTAGATATAAAATGTTTACATTCGGCCGAGTTTTATAGGCTTTTTATGCCTCTGCCGCATCTAATTATCACAGATCAGAGGCGAGATCGTACAGAAATTTTTTTGTCCAAACTCACATAAAAATTATGTAAATGAAGGAAATGACTGTTTTCAATTTCAATTTTAAATTTGAATATTTACCTTCGGTCATCCGAAATCATAGAATAGTTGAATAGTTTTGAATGCTTTGAGCTTAGTTTGAAATAAAAATTTTAATTTTGCAATAAAACCATGGGATTTATTGTTGCAGAAACACTTCAACAACTCCCAAAAGTACGTCGTTAGCTGTACTTTCGGTGAAGATTTATAGATCGGAATGATGATGATGATGATATTTTCCCACTCTTGCTCGATTCGATGTGCAAATCAATTGTGTGTTCATAGGTTTCGCACCTATTGAAGCCGTAGGTATCACAATACTTTCATTCTCCTATCAATTCACCAACTAATCAAGAACGCCGTCCAACATAACATAGTTGGATGTAGTTGTATGTAGAAGAGCGTAGAGGGGCAGGTCATGAAATGCATAAAATGCAGAGAACAAGAACAAATAAACAATGCTTTAATTGCCACTCCACTGCGTGTGATGAAAACCTTTATTAATAAAATTATGAAAGATAATCTAGAGAATTCAGTCTTTTTCTGCGACTGCGATTGTGACTGCGAATTTGCATTTGCATTTGAGTCCATACATTTGTGACTCCTGCGTTTACTCCCCTCTTCTGTTCTGTGTTGCGGTGTGGAGTGTGGTTTGGTGTGGCAGTGCTGAGATCGGTTTGGATCTATGCACTTTTATGTTTGCATGTTTGCTTGTCTGCATGACTGACAACTAGAATCACTTCACATCGTTTTCACTGGACGCAAGTAACTCATTGCATTGCATTTATTGCAGGACTGCATCAGCACTGCGGTATTCCGGTGTGCTTCCTTTATATTCGATATTCAGTACAAGCACGGGTACTGGTTTTGATAGATGCAGTCATGTGTGTGTTTTCCCGTCTTATGACTTTTATACATTTCGATTTTAATTTTCATCAGCGAGAGTATTGTTAGCTGCTCTATCCCTTCCATCTGCTTCTATCCACATCTGCTTTCCTAAATGGAAAGCAGAAGAAGTACCGCTGAAGCACGCTCTGAACTCTGTCAAAATATCTAAACCCCGATAAGTTTTCTGATTGTAGTACATAGTTCCATTGGATCAAGTGTATTTATATTGTCTGAATAAAATTTAAGCACCAAACTGGGTTTTAGATCGTTTAAACGTTAAAGGAGAATAAAATAAGAAAAGTACTAGAATGGTAAATTTGTTTTACGAAGTCCCAGCTTTTGCTAAATTATGCTCCGCACTCAAACTTTATAGTTTGTAGTAAGTGGGAAAATATCTTCGTAATTTAACTACAACGCATTTCTTATTGCCTTAATAGATTTAAATAGGCTTAATAGAATATGCAATTTGGGTTCGGTAGAATTTTACTGAGTGTCTTCAACTAACATAATACTTACATACTAATAGGGTTTGAAATGTTTTCTATTAAAGTCATCAATTTTTGTGAGTTAGAGAAAAATATCTCTTGAGGTATAGTTGAACGCCTTCAACTTTAATATATACTCGTATAGTAAACCTATATCTATGGTGGTATATGGTGGTATATTTTATATATTATAACTTTACAAATATGACTCGTGATATTCTTCTGTTTAATCTTAAATATTCAACCAAAATTCTTCCTTTGAGATTTCACATATGTGCGTATTGGCTATTATGGTCCATAGTCTTGCCTCCTATATCTGAAAGGATCAATAATTTCGTAAGCTGTTCACATTCTCATTGTTTTTATGATTTTTATCCCCCCACTAAGACGTTTCCCATATTCCATTTTCGCTAAACGCTTTTTGTTGCAAAATTAATAATTTATTTAATAATTTTTCTCGCTTAGCTGAGCATAAAATTTTATAGATAAACAAAAACGAAGGCGAAATGAATAAATCACAGTGCCTTCGTATTTAGTTTTATTGTGTGAACTGCTTGAGATAGCGGATAGGAAGGGAAAGGAAGTGCAATTCGTAATGCATTCAGTGAAAGTGATTAAGAAATTTACGATGATGTGATGTGCAACGTTTGAGATGAAGAAATTCATTTTAAATGCACTTCTGCTGGTACTTTCCACTTGAGCTGGCATACGAATTCACAGATAGAAATTGACTGTTAGACAATAGAGTGAGAGGAGTTGGGCTCTGGAAGCAACTTTGGGTTCATTTGTGTAATTGGAACGTAACGAATCCATGTTCCGCACACAAATCTTCTCAGTTTGTTCAGTTTGTTCAGTTTGTGCAACAGTGATGGAAGTAAGTCGCTTCTGTGATGCAAATACGTATGCTTAGGTAATCAGATATGATTCAGCTTCTTCATGTTTTTGACTCATGGATATCCGAAATCCCTTGAAGTGATAAAGTTGAGAATGCGAAAAATTGGCAAAATCGAAAATCTTGGAATAAAATTTATTCCAATTTGAAAATTAGTTTTGAATGATCGGTGAGTGTTTTAATTGCTGTTGCTTATGCAAATGGCTAGCTTATCTCGAAAAGCATTTAAGCACCTTTAATGCACATTAAAATAAATTAAAAATTTATATGATTAAAGTGCCACTGAATGCAATCAAAGCGATCGGGTCGGTTAAGCTCACTGGCATTTGCCACCTACGAAATGCAAATTTGTTGACTCAATGCTGGTTGGGTCTAAGGTGGGTCTAAGTGCATTCTGTTTCCGTGATCGCGAACTGATTTCTGTTTCAATTTCTTCGTAAATATTAATTTTTTGAAGTAAGCTTGTAGAGGTATCGAAAATGTCTTTATTCTTGAAATTAATTCAATTTTCATTGCCCCATTGGTGTTTGAGAACGAAGTAATTACAAGTCTAAGAACAGTTAATAAATAAACGCAATCGAGTGAGTTACTTAAATTATTTCTTATATAAAAAAATACAAAAATCCATAATCAAATTCACATTATTCTAATTAAGGGAATTTAGACAAATCTTTAAATGTTTAGAGTTAAAGGGGTTTATCTCTGATATCGTAAAAAACTAAAAAAAATCGGTGAAGATATGTTATCTTTCCAATGCAGAGGGATATGTATTTTTTACAAAAGTCTATTCTTGAGAAAACGGGGTTTGAATTTAGGGTTTAATTGTAGATTACACTTATTAATTCCTAGTTTACACAAAAATAGGTTTGACTGATTTCTTTGGTTTGTTCATAAATGAAGCCTTAGGACTTCAAGAGGTGATCCATATGGGTGAAATTAAGATTGGAAGTAATTTGAAATTTTTGTGTTCTATCACATTGGAGTATAATTCCGATAGAGCCGACTAGCTTATGAGGTTATAGAATAGTGACTTTATGTTACATTTTTTTGAATAAAACAAACAAAGAAGGTATGAGTAATTTATAATTCTAATGGAGAAACCGTTCTAACTGAATCCCTCTGTATGTATCTGAATTTCTGTCTATCCACATATTTATCTGTATATAAACTAGTGTAAGATGATAATATTAAAAAAAGTGAACATGATATATGGTTTCAATTCTAAATTAAAAATTATGACGAAATTAATTTGTCTGTATCTGAAACTTAGTTAGTTTTATTGTTGTTTTGTTTGAGACTATTTGATCCTCTTCGGTTATATGTTGATTGTCATTTTATAGAGGCAGACTTCGTATTGTTTGGAAAAGAATTTTCATAAAAATGCATTGTGATTGTTGTCGTTACTGATGCAACAGCCAATGTAGATTCTTTCAATTATTAGATGATATCGGAATTATTGCATTACGTTTCTTATAGTGTTAATAATAGATCCATTGGGTACAATCTGCTATTAATTATTGATCTGTTAAAGTAATGGTTCATATCGCACTGACTTCTACAAGCAAGACCTACTTGAAGTCATTTATCATTTGTGAGTAGGAGACTTATATAAGAAATTTATATTGTAGTTATTATTATAAAAGATAATATCAAAAATGGGGATCTCAGAAATTGTAGTTACTATCCAAAGAAAGTTAGTTAAAATTTGATTTTTAATAATATTTTATATTCTCTTCTATATTCTGTTAGTTTAGATTTAGGTATTGTGGCTATATAATTTGACATTTTAGATAAAAATTAAAACTCTAGTTCTATATAATTATTAAAAATAGAATTGATTGATAGAAATTTTGTTATTGATATCATACATATTGTACGAAAACTATGACAAAATAATAAACTTAGGTTAGTTGACGTTTGAAGCATTTTGTGGAAACGATATTATATAATTATATATTATGATGAGGACCGGAACTTAATACTTGCATATTAATGCTTTAATGAGCATTTGCAATTTATAAGAATAATATAATATAATTGCAAAATTAAATCGTTTAATAAACAAAGAATATTATTATCGACAAAGACGTGACCAGCCGTCAGGATAAGTACTTCTTATATCGGACGATTTTTATTCAAAGGTAGGAATGATCAAAATACAATAGAAGCTCGATTATATGGTGTATTTTCTTAGGATTGAATACTTATTTTTGTGGATTTTTTGAGTATTTGAATTGAGTGTTTGTTATCTTTCACGTACATATTTTTAAATACTTATTTGTTCTTGAAATGTTAAGCAGTCTTCGACTGTCAATGTTTTTAGTTTTTTAGATTTTTAGAATTAATATGGGTCTATGTTAAACAAAGTATTGGGACGTTCAAAATGTGTAGAACATTCAGAATGAATTAGCCGATATAATTTATACGTCATATAATAATGATATATAATAATAATAGAGTGATGTATGTTTAAAAAGATGATGTATGCAATAGCCTTACAATAGCAGTACCTCTATACAAATCAGGCAGTATTGTGGTTACTCTGTTTAAGTTTTTCTCTTTAAAGTATAAAAAAATTGTCTTAATAAGAAATGATTTAAAAAATTTATAAAAATTGTTTTTTAAAATTTAATTAGTGATGATTTGATAGTAAAATTTACTAAAAATATTTATTTCTGTTTAAACATAAAAAACTCTTTGGTTTTGACAAATGAAGTCATTGCCAAGATATTTCTGACACTTTCCTTAAAATATTCTTTAATTTTTCCTTGTCTACAAGAAAACACGCAAGAAAATCTGAAATCGAATTATTGCGATTTCCCTTCTCTATTTGCATATTTGCATCTGAAAGGTTTCAATGGATGGCGAATGAGTTTTATATGTTCTCCGTAGAGTTTCTGAGTTTCCGATAGTTCCATAAATTTATTTGCTAACGACTCTGTCGAGAACTCGTTTCTGGCTACTTAATTAATAACTTTTATATTTATTTCACTTCTTATTGGGGTTTTGCTTTGTTTTCTATTATAAAATTTATTGTTTTTCGTTATTTAAATGAATTTAGCTTTTAATTAGAAAATTTATGACAGCAGTAACGCGCCTTTCCTTCAACTTCTTCAACTTCTTCAACTTCTTCAAGTTCTTCACTGAATTGATTGATTTTTGATGCAGACATCATCAGCTGCAGTTGCTACAGTGGCTGCATCAGTGACTGAAGAGACAGCAGTAGCGGCAGTGGTGGTAGCGGCAGCGTTTTTGCTGATCGGTTCAATGCCGAAATGCTTGATTCTGGGTCGTAGATTCTGTATTCTGTACTCTGTATTCTGTATTCTAGTGGCGATACTGAAGTTTGTTGGTCTGCCTCAACTGCGCTTTAATTGCAAATTTTTTAACCAATTTTATTGCTGCACTTGCTGCAAGTGAATTGTTGCTATTGTTGTTGTTGTTGTTGTTGTTGTTGTTGTTGTTGTTGCTGCTGCTGCTGTGGCGGTTGATGCTACCAATGTTACCAATGCAGCTAAGGAATTAACAATCTTATTATTGCCGTAGCTGATGCTATTGTTGTCGATATTGTTGTTGATGTTGTTGTTGTTGTTGTTGTTGTTGTTGGTGTTGTTTCTGTTGACCCTGGCTGTGTTTTGGAATTGTGCATAAAATATTTATGCTAAGAAGATTTATGTTTTGGACCAAAGAAAATAGTTTGCGATTCGTTTTAATAACCTTTTTCATTCCCTTTCTTGTTTAATGTGTGCTTTGGTAAAATTTTTATTATTATTTTCTTTTGCAGTTTGAAGTTTGAAGTTTGGAGTTTGGAGTAGTTACTTTGCATTATTACTGCTCAGCCCGATTATTGCTGTTACAAGATCGATATACTCTCGCCGTATAATTACGAGTCCGCATGTAAATTTTTTCCATTTACCACAAATTTTTCATATGTTTAATTTGGCCTAATGAAGTTGATTACGTTTGCAGATAAATTTTAATATCCTTCCTAATTAGGATTGGAAGCAGAGCAGTAAATAAATGCTTTACGAGTAGACAGAGACTTCGATTTCTTGCTAAATGCAATATTGCTGTATTGAAAATAATTAAAATTGAAAACGGTTTTTGATTTAATTGCTTCTTTTTCTAAATAGAAATAAAAAGTTGTTAATTTTGAGCAATCAATGTTGATGAAGTATCCTTCTTTTCTCTCTGATTGGTATAAACTTATTTTAGAAGGTTTTCTTTCACTTGAATGAAGTATACCATACATAAAGTATATCACATATTATCTGAAATAATTTTTTTCCTAGACCTGATCTTTAGTTATACAGACAGAAATCCGTGGATTCGAGCTCATGAGAATTTTTTATTCTTAAATATGTTCTCACTTATAATCAAGCATCTTTGTCAGTTCGTGTCTTTAGTCTTTTATATTGAATCACTGAAAAAAATTATAAAATTTCATACAATAAATACTAACGAATACTATCTGATAAACATATAGACAAAATATATAAATTAAATTCATCATTTGAGGGGTATGAACTTTGAATACCCCACAAACGTTTTATTTCACAAAGGAAACTTAAGAATTCTCTTTGAAATGCAGGAAAACTTCAAACTTCAAACTTCAAAATCACACCAAAAAATCATTTATCAATTATTGAAATAATGAAATAATGAGATAAAAAATGCTAAGATTTTAATTTATTTTTAATTGGTTCGCTATGCAGTGCTTGTTCTCAACTTCGAACCATGACAGACAGACTTTTTATTGTAATTGTAATTGTTTTCGTTGTTTTTTGATTGGAAAATAAGAAAACCGACAAGAGAATCTTTTACTGATCTTATCAGGTAAATTGGGAAAACAATTCCAAACAGCAATGAGTTTCATTTTTACAAAGTCATAATTAAAGAACTATAATTTTACATATTTTCTTCCATAATTTCCATTTTAATTTGAGCGTACATTTCCGTCTTAGGGTTCCGTAGCCCTCTTCAATGAAATGAAAAAACCGATTGAAACAGATTTGGATATTCGTGGATTTCATATGCAGGTCTAATTTAGGATATGGTAACTGTATCGGAGATTTAAAGGTTTTCCAAACCTATTTTAAATCTGAGAAGAACTTATTAGTTAGAAGGTCTTGGTTATCAGCAAAGGAATTTTAAACGACAAACAGAATTTGAATGCACTACGCTTCCTCATTACAAATATATCTCATTATGAGTTACCCTCAAGCAATATCTTAGTTACAGCGTTATTTTTATTTTGGATGGTTGTAAATCTGGCATATTGACATATTGGTACCTGTTTTGAACCTCTATGAAGATTTTGTGGTAGAAATTTTTGCGAATTTAAGTAATACTTAAAATTCTATTCTGGAGACAGACCCACAACACTTTTTTTGAAGATTTATTAAAGCGAGGACTTCGACCAGACCTTAGTGGTATGTGAATCCTGAAATAGTTTAAGTTAAACTTCACACTATCGACATAAGAGATTTAATAGTTTGCATTTCTTTTCGTCAATGATCTCAAAATTCACTTTCTCCAACCTCTCTTTTCTTCAGTTCTTAGTCTATCAAGTTCAAATCAGACGAATTGTATCGTACTCTTTGACTGAACTTTTTTTCATCTCGCATTCTGAGTACTTTTATGCCTTAATTCAGCTGTTTTAATTGTATGGGGTTAATTATTTCTTAACTATAATTAATAAAATTCGTCTTCTCTGCGTTAACACATATAAGGCATTACATACTCTTAGTTCTAAATTCTAATTACTGCAAAACATTCTCTAAAATAACACTCCCTATATTTGGATTCTCCAAAGTCTTTAAGCTTACACTCTATTTATGTTGAAATATTTATAAATACAGGTTTGAAAGACATAGATTATCTTTGCCTTCTAAAGTTAGTGACTGGACGGTCAGCCGTCGAGAATTTGTTGTATTATGCAGATGGTAGAACAATTAACTCACAGGGCAGTACTTGGTGACCATAAAAGAAGTAGGTTGAGGAGAAAATGGCTATATAACTAAGTAGATGACCCTAACAAAGTGGGTGTATGGGATTGAAGTGTATCACAACTGTGAAATTGGAAGATTCTTGAAGACAACTATGATCTACCAAGAACTGTAATGCTAAGAATATCATTGAAATCAATTTGAATGACTTTGTCAAATTTTAAAGAAATTATCTATCTTAGAATCTCTATTTCAAGTATTGCCAATTTCAAGACCCTCAATATGTTTCTTAATAATTCGAGTATTTAGTATCGAGTTGAGTATTTAATATCGAATTGATAAGAAAAGAGATTATTTGTTTGTTGTTGAAAATGTTGTGATTTTATTTGAAGCCAGAAACAAAAAACCATAGAAGAGGACCAAAGAAAGTCCCTTCTTTCGAGAAATAATATTTCAGTGAAAAAATGTAAAATATGTGGAGAATGCAGTGAAAAGTGACAGTCATCGTCATCGTCATCGTATTGGTCGTGTTCACTGGATTGTGTATCGTGTAAATGATGAAACACAATAGAAAATAAATTAGAAAAATTAAATTAAAACGTTAAACTTCATTCGGAAAATCCGCTGCTTTCCTTACCTCACCTCTTCTTTCTTCTAATACTCGTAATCTTAGCGTTCCAACGAACACTCACTCATTCCCTCGCTACTCTTTGACGTTCCTGTTAAGTGCGTTTCGGCTGTGGCTGTGGCTGTGGTTTGTTGTGGTACAAATGCACAGTAGATGTATCTGAATCTGAATCTGTGGATGAGGCTGAGGTTGAGGCTGACGCCGTTACTGCGACCGTCTCGATCTCCATCTCCATTTTCGTCTCCGTCTCCGTCATCGTACTCAGGTAGATTTCTTTTCTTTGAACTTGAAGAATTCTTCGCCTTTTATTCAAAGTTAGCATTAATTTTTTCTTTTTAACGTTTCGTTACGTTTACAGTTTTTGTTTTTGTTTTTGTTTTTGCTTTTTATATCTTGGTTGTGTGCTGGTTGGTTTTGGTGTTGTTGTGGTTGGGATTTACGTGCACTGCGATTATGAATTCAAAGCGGTAACCCTAGAAACTCGTTTGTTGCGTGTATCTCACCGACTGTCGCAAACGCACATTCGTTCGGCTCAACTCCACTTTTCATTCGCATTCTTTTCAAATATTTTCTATAACTTTACTACCGCATTTGTTGTTGTTACGCTTGTGGTTGCTATTACCATTTCGTTGTTGTTGTTGTTGGTGTTGTTGTTGTTGTTGTTGGTGTTTTCTGTAATTCAGTTTTAGATTCTATAGATTCTATAATCAAAGGCTCTGGCTGATGTTGCTGGCGTTGCTTGCGTTGCTTGCGTTGCTGGCGTTGCCGATGCTGTTTTTGTTGCTATTCACCCAAATTCTGAAGTATCTCGCATGTGTTTGGGTTTGTATCTGCGACGTACGAGTAGTAAGTTTTGTAGTTTGATTTGCCTTAGTTTGTTTGCCGTTTGCCGTTTGTTGTTTGTTGTTTGTTGTTTTGAAGAGTCAACTGTGGCTGTGTTTTGAGGTGAGCTTTTATTAGAATCCATTATGAATTGAGCCGAGGTAGCTTGCACCATCCGCATATATGACTTCCTCACCAGTTGCGATTAACTCAATCTAAAATTTCAGATATACGAGTACAATATTTATATTTACTTATGTTGTTCTTGGCTGTACTGCTGTTGTTGTTGTTGTTGCTGTTGCTGTTGTTTTTATTTCTGTTGCGTGGGTTGCATCTGCTATTGTTGTCGTTGTTTAGATATTGTTTCTTCCGATTCATACAATAATTTTCCATTCTCCATTCTTACTGTTAAGATACATTTTCGTATTGGAAACATGTGCGATCGTCTTGTGGAATTCTAACTTAGGCCCGCATAGTCGCAGTCGCAGTCGCAATCGCAGTTGTTTCAACCAAGTTAGTGCCACAAAACATTTTAATATGCTTCATTATTGTTGTTTGGCATTCGATTTTGATCAACACATCTTTGTATTATTGACCAAACATTCATCAATATTAGTTTTAGTTGTACTCAAATGGCTTTTATAGCTGTTACCTCTTCGATTTCTTCATATTAATTTTGTTACTCTTCATTCGATGATGAGTATTTTTATTTCATTTAATTTCATTCTATTTTTTATAAATATAGTGTTAATATTTAAGAATTGTTATTTGATTGACAATACAAATGGAAGAAATCCAGTCAATTACAGTCAATTATAAATGATTTTTAATTTCATAAACTTGTGTTATCAGTATCGAATTTATTAGAGAAAATTAATAAGTTTAGTTTTTGATTTGCCGATGTAATTTGTGTAAATCACAAGCTAACTATTTTGGATTATGGAAATGATGCATAGTGAACAATCTTTCAAAAATCTTATCGAATAATTATGATCGATATTTCCAAAAATCACTTCTGAATCATAATTGACAATATTTCAAAAAGTTCTATGGTCTTTCCAAAAGTTTACTTAATTAAAATTATCGTTGATAGTTATCTGAAATATCCCGAAAACAGAATATCTAATATTTCAAATTTGTAAAATTTATTGCATTATATATAAGTATTCTAAGATATAGCTATTTAATGCATTGCTGTGTCATTAAACAGTAGAAAAATTTGTTTTCTTCTATCGTTCACATATTGTGCAGTAAGTTTGAACTCAGAGAAAAACTAAGATATATCATAGCCACAAGTGGTTTCCCACAAAGAAGTGTACTCTCTTTATGGATTTTAGTTATAAACGAACTTAGCCCTAAGCTAAATTATTTAGGTTTTCTTTCCAAAGAGATACAAAATGATATTTTGGAAAACCACTTATCAGGTCCCAAACCACTTACATCCAGATTAATAACTTTTGAAACCCAAATATACTGAAACCTTCCAAATTGGTTGAGATACTTGCTGTTTTTTTTTTTTTAAAGACGAATTAATGTCAACATATAGATGGAAGAACAAATGTATTATATCTTTAGTTTAAAATAAAGTATATATTTAAGTGAGCTTTTTATATTATATTTAATTTATTTATTTTCCCGTCTAATTCTTCTTTTTTTTTTATTTGCACTTAATTAGTTTCTATAAATCAATTCTAGTGAACTATAATACGCAATATGTATGTTCTATTGTAGTGTACTTATAACTTGTTTTTGATACTAACAGATTTTATCTATCATTATACTCTATTCTTTCTTTTTTTTCTTATAGATATGATAATGAAATAGTAGAACTAAGTACTAAAATTTTCCTTATGGTGTGTTCCTATTATCTTGTTTAAAGCAATTTATTTAATTTAGGTCACTAATGAAATTTAATTAACCATACAAAGAGTTTTATATAAATAAATATTATACATATATATTAATAAATTAATCTCTACTCTACTATCTATTTATTATTTATAAATAATTGAAAAGTAAATAAATAAAAGCTCTCCTAGAACTTTCACAGAACTTTCGGACACATAAAAGCTCTATATTCATGCATAAATCAATTTATGCCAATGGAAACGAACAAATCTTAATTTGATTAGCATAAATTGAAGTGGGAACATGGTATTGCTTATCGTTTTCTTTTATGATGGTATATCAGTTTATTTTTGAAAATGTTTTAAGAGAAACTACTTTAGGTCCTAGTTATGCTTAATTGTATAAAGAGTGTACATATATATTATTTTTAGCGCTACTTTTTGCTACAGATAGTAAAATGAGTGATAAACTAAAAACAGTTTCTGTTTATTTTGTTATTTAAGGTTTATGAAAAATATTTCGGTATACTAGTATACTATATTAGTTTATGACCATGGGTTAATATAAAATAAAAGTTATTTAAAAAAATCGTTTACTAATGAAATTTTATTTTCTATAACATAATTGGATATAAGTGAGATGTTTGTGGAATGACACCTAATATTTTGAATCTTGAAACGGCTGATATACTGATTTTAAACGATTTTACATGGGAGGACGATTGATAAGTGATAAGTGATTTTTTTGACTTACAAAAAAAACAAAAAATTTATTTCAAATAATTATTTTCAATTTATAAAATATATTGATTTCATTTCAAATTGTTTTATTGTTAACAACAAATAAATTTTTAGTTGGGAAGGAAGTGGTATGTAATGATGATGATTTGTTTTGATTAAACTGCAGTTTCTTAGTATCTTTTTATAGCTAAATACTGTGACATTTTATTAAGCAATCAAAATTATATGCTGCTTTTAAAAATTTTCTTCATGTTCCTTAATTTTTTTCTTGTCTCTCACATTAATTTTATTGTCCACAAATAAAATCAAATGAAAACCTTTGAAAAATCATTAAATATATATTTTTTATGTTAAGGAAGAACATTTGATAAACTTCAAACACTTTTGCTTCGTAAGAGATAGTATCTTCGAAGTATCTTTGCCTTAGAAATAAAATTAAAACTACAGGTAAAAAGTTAAAAAGATATATAACATGAAAAATAATCAAATAATTAGTTAATTTACGTTTATTTAAAAAAGAAGAAGAAGAAATTAAGCCATATAAATAATTAAACATCTTGTTAGTAATGTAACAAATTAAAATAAAATTAATTCAAGATAATTACAACAAAAAACAAATGTTTTAAGTAGTTTTTTGTAATCACAGTTTCCTTCAAGTGTGAAATAAAAAAATGTCATGAATTTACTTTTAATTACTTATAGGGTATCTCATATCAAAGCAGCACAATTGTCTCAGAGATACTTACCCACAGTCGTAATTTAAGTCTCAATTGAGTTTGAATCAAGTAAGCAAAATTAATGATTTAAGCATGACTTAAGTCGGCATTGAGACTTAAGTTACGACTGTGTGAAATCGGCCCTTAATGTTTCTAGAACCAAAGAAATTAAAATATATTAATATCACTATTTTCAAAACCATTGAAGAAGATCATTAGACCAAATATAAATTTATAATAAAGTGTATATAATACATTACAAATTAATGTGACTTCAGTTATTTGAATAGGTCATTTTTAAGATTGTATAATTTTTAGCACTAAAAATTTTTTTTGGGTGTTTTTTTTCACAATATATCTCCGTATAAAATATATTTGCCACTACTCCTTCATACAATTTTTTAGTTTCTTTCAGGTAGAGAATAATCTCTTACATTATATTACTTTTTTACTATAGTCTAGTAAACGTAAATATATACAGTAAAATTCCCCTAACTCGAATTGTCAAGGTGAGGGCAAAAAAGTTCGAGTTGAGGAAAGTTCAAATTATAGAGAAAAAATACTTTTCTTCAGGAAAACAGGCCAAAATCATCTGTTTTCTATAAAACTGCTATTAAATTCTGTATTCAAAATTTCTTTTCAACGTACAAAGTTCATTTGGTTAGTTTTCTTTTGTGATCTACAATTGTTTATTTACTATTTAAACCGTGCTAGCTTTACGCCTAAAAGTATATCAATATTAGGTAAAATTAACTATATATATCTCACCGAAACGCAACATCTTTCTTTACATAATGGCTTTTGCTCAAAAAGTATCCGGATTTTGTTGTTTGTTAACCACTCCTTAAGTAATAGACCTTTTTCAAAAATTTTTTGTTATGTTGGTACACTCTTACTTGACATAAAGTACAAATTTGAGCGCCATCTGTCAATTAGTTTGTTTACAGCAGCTGTTAATGTAAGACTATCTCAAGTGCATTTAGCGATTTTTACTATGGAAAATTCTTGTTGTACGCGATTTTTTGACCAAACACGGCTCAGGCAAGGTCATCGCTCAGGCACCATATTCGCCAAATCTGAATCCGTGGGACTTTTTCCTGTTCCCGAAACTCAAATTACCCCTTCGTGGTAAGCGTTTTGAGTCGATTAAATCGGATTGAAAAGAGAATTCGCCGAAGGAACTAAAAGCCATACCTGCACGGGCCTACGAAAAGTGTATGGAAGATTGGGTTAAGGATTGGCATATGTGTATCGCTTCAGAAGGAGCATATTTTGAAGGAGATAAAATGAATTTGGAATAAAATTTAAATTTGTGTGTTTAATTTACAAAATCCGACTTTTTGAGCAGAAGGTATAAGTTTATATATTATAGTTCAGTCATTTTATTATATATTAAAATACATAACTAATTACTATAAACCAGCACAATATAACATTTTTCGTTCTTGACGAGACTCCATGAGTCGCCCGTGCATGACTTTTTCAGTATTATGTTCCTAGATTAGATTGTATACATAAGAAAGAATAGAATTATCTCCAAGACCACTGGTGATGGGTATTTGGCAATACTCGACAGCTGTATGGTCAGCCAAAAATTCAATTACAATTAAAATAATATAAAATAAATTTTTGTAGTTGTAGTTCAATACTACAGAAATGTATAAAAAGATCATGGGAAAATGTGTAGTAATCGAAAAACTAACTACACTTATTTTAATATTTAACATTTTTTTTTATTAAATTTAATTAAAGAACACGATTCTAATGCAAAAATTAAACAATCTCATCAAAAACTTCTATTTAAACTATGAAACTCATAATTGGCTCACGCACAATACTCGTATATTGTTAAAACTTAAAAAAAATAAAAAATAGGAACGAAGGTGAATAATCTCAATTGAAATAAATACTTAAAATCGATTGTGGTCACGATTAAGATTTAGATAAAAAATAAATAATCTATAGAAATGTATTCAGCAAAATTATATTTAATGGAAGATTATTTTTAGATCGTCAATGAAATGAAATAAGCAATTTTCAGCATTTCGTTTGCGATTAAAATTATGAAAAAATTAATATACTTTGAAAGGAAACTCTTTTTTTAATTTCTTATATTTTTATGAAAATTAGATAAATCAAAGTAATAAAAAAAAAAATTAAAAGTAGAATAACTGGTACTGTGGTAGGTACAGACTAACTGTAACAAATATTATATATCAAATTTTTTAATACATACAATATGACTATTCTGTAAATATAAAATTGACCAACAATTTTAGTATCTTTGTCTTTATATTTTAGACTGTTCTAGTTTAAATAGTAGTGAATAACAACAACAAAATTTTATTATTTTTTTTAAATTAATTAAAATTTTTGGCTAACTGCTGTTTCAAGTATTTTCAAATTCCCATCCATAGTGATCTCTTGAAAATATTTAATTGTATTTAATTGTTCGTAAATAATTTTTTGAGACTGCAAGTACCAGGGGTTAAATTCGTGCCCTGCCAAATTTGAAGCTCAGAGTCAGTGTTCAATAGTCAACTGACCGATAGTTGTACTTGTCTTTTTATTGACGAATTCACTTGCTGTGCTATATTAGAACGGAATCATAAACCAGCTGTAGACTAATTGTATAAATTAATTATAGTTATTTTGAATTATTAAATTTTAATACATACTATTTTTTGGTAGAAGCATTATTTCCTGTGCGTTGATACTAACTTATTTGGAAACTTAACACAGAAGAATTATTCTAATGTAACTCTATGATTTGCTTAGACGAAAATGCAAAATAATTCCTTTTTTTTTAATTTTTTCAATTTTTTTTGTATTTTTAATGATTCTTTTTTTTTTCTTTAGTTATTTTTTTTTTTTTCATTTGAACTTTATCATTCTAGACAAGAAACAGATTTGTAATTGTTCATTTATTATTCTTTTATTTCTAGTTACCATCTGTCCGATTTTCTAAACCCAGTACTATAAGTATAAATAAGAGTCGAAGGTGCTATAAGAAGGATCAAAAATTGAAACATTCTGTTAGAAGAACAAGCGGAGAGTGATGACACAAAGGACGGAAGGAAGGAATAGAAAACATTTATTAAATTCAGAAACTAAGCGAGGAAATGAAGGATCAAAAATTATGGATAACTAGAGAACTACAGAAAGCTACTTCAAAGATAAAAGAATAATCTATTGTTTATATAAAACTATTTTAAAATAAAATTAAGTTTGATAAATAAAAAATTAAACAAAATTTTTTTCGTTTTTAGAATAAAGTAAAATTAAAAATATGAAATTCAAAAAATATTATTAGAAAAGATTCTTCTTTAACAATCTTATCTGGAAATTATGTAGCATAGGATGTGTTTTATGACTAAGATAAGCTTTATATGAACATAAGATTGAATTAAGATTGAAAAACATTGAAAGAAATGGAATTTACAGAATATTTAACAGATAATTTATATTTTAAATTGTATCTAGTTTCATCATCTAGTTTGATTTATTTTTATCACTAACGTAATACTTAAAAATTGACTCCGCAGGCCTTTTACCTGTTTGCAATCTTAATCATTATACTTTTTAACGAAATCAGGCAAATATTTTCGAAATATTGGGCACCAGTAATATGCTAGCGATGTGGAGTAAGTGATCATACAAGGTAAAGTATCTGATTGCATTTAAGTACCAGGTGATCCCAACGATTTGGGGGCGCTCGATATTACCAACTGACGTTAGCAAGCAATTGATCGAGCTGACTGGCTGAGGCTACCCGACGCGGTCAAAGGATACTGACGTCTGTAATGGCCAACTAAGTAAGAAAGAAAGTAATATGTTAGCAAACTCGTGTTTTAGTTCGAAGATTCCTGCCTTCCTCAAGTATGCTAACTACATATCTATGGAATTTTGTGTTATACCAAATTCCATATTATATTACATAACATAGTAGTTAAAATCTGAAGTTGTGATGGTAAGTAAAAAAAGTAATATTTTATATTTGTCATTTAAAACTTTATTATCAGAATCAAAAATATGTAGATATCTGTGGAATTGCGTCATTGGAGAACATAATAAAGTGAATGACTGATTCTTTTAAAATAAAGCACATAATTACAAGTGTAGTAAATACACCATGATATGTCAAAAAAGCTCATATCCATCACTATCTTAAGAGAAATACAGTCACTGAGAAAAAATACCGTCAGAGAGGATTAGTGGACAAATAAACGAAAAAGCCTGAAATCTTCTGAATAAATCGTGCCCCAATCAACGTTTAAACCGTAAGAAACTCCATAAAAAATAAAAAATGAACAGAATTATATACGAGTATATATTATTTCTTAATTACTTAATATCTATTATATTCAAATTGCTCGATAGTTTTAAAAACTAGTTGTGGTGCCATCCAAAATTGTGATTTCATAAACATTTAAAGAATAATTTGCTATTCTTTATTGTTAATTTGTGAACTGATATTGCTTTCTAATGCAACAGCAACACCAAATCCACACAGCATCGAAGGAGCGGAATATGAAGAAAAGAAATTCTACAGAAATGCTGAAAAATGGAGTGAATTGTTACCGCCAGTGACAGTTTAACAGCAAATGCAGTGCAGTTCTCGCTGGCAGCAAATGCGCCAAAGACAAAGGTGTGTTCACAGTTCACTGTTCGCTGTTCACTCTTCCCTGTTCCCAGTAAACCAAACAGAGAGACAATCCAAGCGACCAACCAACCATCATATCGAGGTTGAGAGTAGATAAACTGAGGAGTGTAGCATATGGAGTAAGGAGGATTGCATGCGGAAAGCAGAAAATTTATTTGGCAAAGAACAGAAGAGCAGAAACCAATGAGTCCGAAAATCGAACGAACTGCGAAGAAATATTTTGGTTGAAATCATAAATGCACTGGGCTGGCATTTTACACTTTTGCAGTTGCACAGGTCCAGTCAGTGGGACCGGGACTGCAACTGCAAGATTTGTGAAAATGTAACTGAAATTGCACGTTGCTCGATGCGCGCTTTATGAGTCGAGGTGTGTGTGTGGATGCGTGGATATGTGGGTAAAATGTCGATAAAAGACGAGGGAATATGGATTTGGAGAACGCAAAATACGCGTGTCCAAGAAATAAAATTCATATTTACACCAACAAAAGCGTTGAGGTACGCATGTTTATGCAACTGCAACTGTAACTGCAACTGCAACAATACGTATCCTTCCTGTGTTATATCACTTGGCATGATAAGTGCTCTCGGCCAATTGCTGCACAAATCCCAACCAGACGTGGCCAAATGTGTTGCAGTTCCTTGTCTTTTTTTTTTTTTGAAATATTCGCAAGTACAATTGCTGTTTGTATTGCTTGTTAATGTTGCAGTTGCTGTGGCTGTGGCTGTTGCCGCTGCTGCTGATGTTGATGCGGTTGCCGCCATTGTTGCTGCTGCATTTAACACTTGCAATGAGAATTTGAGGTTAATTTTCGGTTTTATTGCTATTGTTGGAGTGTGCAATTTATTGCCGAAAGTTCGTAGTTTAGTACACATTTTAATTTTGAGTTTTTTATTGATCAGCGGTAAGAAGGTGAAGAAGTTGAATGAGTTGAAGAAGGCAAAGCAGCCAGAAAGCAAAATTGTCTGTCAGAGTTGAGAGAAGTTAATTTTTTGGCAATTAATTAAGTGCAGAATGAAATGAAAATGGTATCTGAAAAGGCGTTCCGAATTAAATTTTCTAACCGATTTTGTATTTGAAATGAACTTAATCATCTGGTGCCAAAATAATCTATAATACTCGTATGCCTTTCTTTACTGACCTCAAAACGATGCTAGAGAAGTGAAAATAGGAAGAATCTGTGAAAGGTATAAGAAAAATGAAGAGTGTGCTTAGTTTGATACATTGAAAGTTATATTTCTTTTAGTTCTTAAGTGATTGGTCAAGTATGTATATTTCCAGATAATTAATCCACCTTTTTGAATTTTTTTCTTTTAAGCAATTTTCTTATACAAACATTCGTGCTTAACATCTCCTATTATTTCTTATGAAAAAAATTATACGGAAATTATTACAAAGTTATCATCATATGGATCATATAGATTATACTCAATAGTGAGACAATTATTTACTGTTCATTTAAAAAAAATTATTTTATTTACTTACTGCTGTACTTCTCTCCTAGGTGGAGCTTAGGACCTCATTTTTAGATCTACACGTATGTTTAAACATTTGTTTTCTCACAAGCGTCGTAGAGTATCCCAAGATCTTTAAATGCACTCTTTTTGGTTAATGCAAGAATGGTCGAAAGTTCTCTTGCAGTTGAAAGTCATTATGGAGAGACAGGGTTAGTGTTACTAACAGCTACGATTATTAATGAAATCTATTATTTCTATAAAAGTTACTAATCTGTCTACTGTCTAATTTTTCATAACACTTAAAAACACTATGATATATCACATATATTGATACAACTAATATGACTTTTTGAATTTAGCATGCTTTGTGATGATATTCTTGAAGAATCCTCTAGCGACTTTTTATGAAGTCTCGGCTACGATTATGACAGGTGGACTAAATTGAATAAGAATATTTAGTAACCGACCGAAGATCTTAACATCTCGCATGTTTAAGTTGGAAATTGATGACATATATACTTTGTACATTAAAGATGCATTGCATTTACAAATAAATTATGGTTATTGCATCTTAGCTAATGGTGAGTGTCTGCATTTATAATGAAAGTTTACGCAAATAAGAATGCAAATGGAATTAAACCCGATGGTCTTACGTAAAAGCAACTTCGAATTGTAATCCAAAAAAATAAATTCCCTTAATGAGACGGGGCTTTAACAGTGATCAATACCATAAACAGTAGTTCCCTTAGCAATTCAAACTACAGTAATGCAGGTAGCTTCTTTTAGTTATCCTACAGCACTATTTAAATACATATGTGAAGTATATGTATATAAATAGTTTTTAATTAAAAACCAATTGTGGTTCCAGTTTTAGACTCGTATTTATTAATAATATGAATTTTAGGGTTTAGAGAAAAATATCTGATTCCAAAGCTTCTGCATGTTCATACTGTAATACTAAATTGATTCGTTAAGCAAATCGAATTGAATATGTCTTAAGAAAACTATTTATTTGCTATTTATTTTCATCGAAGTTTGGTGTCAAGTATTTGAACTAATTACGTGTAATCGCCCTGTTGCAACAATATGTATTTAATAGAACTACAACACACAGGGTCTGTCTAAATAATCTAGCTCTAAAGACACCTTCCATACGTATAAACGTTTACAACAAAATCTATATCAAGATTTCAGATATGTTTTTTTGGTATGTCTATAGACCAATGAGTCAATGAGTGGCTTACAGTTATCCAGATAATCCTCACATACCCTGACCTTAGCTGTCATATTAACTGAAAGATCATATAGGTCTAAAAATTTTTGTATTAATCTGTAAAGTCTGCAAAAATTCTAAGTTTAATGTTGCAGAATTATATTTATAAGTATATATTATTAATTTTTTATAACTTGAGCTATTAAGCAAAAATATATGAGAAACGTAATTAATTTTCGGGAAAATTAAAACAACTTTTTTTTACTTCTTTTTTAATATTTTTTTGTGTTATGGTAATGATTTGTTTTAAAATTAAGTTTGACGGAAATTTTTGAATAGGCGTAGACACAGTATATGCTGATCTTGCAACAACAGCACGTCTGAGCTAATACCAGAAAACCAATTGGTGCAATCGAATCGTTAATTTTTTTTTTCTTCTTCATCCCCTTTTCCTGGTGTAGCACAATCTCTCAAATGCGTTAGAACGGTCTTAGTTCTATTGATCGTCTTAATTGTCCAAGGATTTGGCATTTACGAGATCTTTGTGGTTCTTGCTGAAGTAGGGGATTTCTTGCCACGTTTCCATTATCCTTTGTTGCAATTCTTCAGTTGTTATTTTTTTTTCTGAAATACCATTGAAATGTTTGATAATCATCACAATATATCAGTAATTGGCGACTGGTTAAAGACTAGATAAATACTTACCATGTGTGTTGCGGTAACACAAGCTACTTCCTGGATCTGTATGGTACGCGAATGATATTTCAGTACACTCTTACCTCTTCTATCTAGGCGGCATTTTCCATTCGAAGCTTGGAAACTCATATCGTAGACCAGGGCTGACCTAAGCGCGGTTTGTGTTTGTGCGATCCATGACGTACTTATAATCTACCACAATAAGGCAATTATTTTTTGTTATATTTAAGTGAAATCACATTATTTTATTTTTATGTTATCCCAAATAAATGAATTATAATGCTTTAAATAGTTTATTATACTTCACGTTAATTTACTTAATTGACAAAGACTTTAGTGTACATTTGCTTGTACAACATCACTTTAACACTACATCAAAAATAAAATATTTTTCGTAATGCTGATAGTGGTAGAATTGTAAAAGATAAATTAATATATAATCAATAAAACTGAATTTATCATTACCGGCGTACTTTTATTTTTCTCCAGAAAAATTATGAACGTATGTATTTATTTCTGTGGCTCTCCAACCTATTTAGTGATTTGTATAGGCCTGCGTTCTAGACATATAAAGCTCACCCGATGGCACTAATTCTTAATGTTTATTCTTTCAACTCTCTCGAAGTGATAAAATGAATATAGACTTCTCGCAGGACTTAGTCAAAACAGCTTTTCGAACTTTGTCTCTCACTGGTTCCATTAATGATCCTGGGATTTCGATTAGGGTAGTAATATAAAATACTTATGTTAAGAAAGTATTAGTTGATTGTTGTTGGGATATTTTGTAGAAACGCATCCTACAAATGAAATGACTGAAATGAGATTGAACTAATAATGTTAGGTGCTAAAGGTTCCTTAAGTCACTTCGGATGTTTCTATTTCGAAGAGATTATTCCGATGTTGATGACTAGGTAATTGTTGTATATTGTTTTGTCGCTAAAGTAAAATAAACATGAAAATAAAAAAAAAATAAAAAATAAAAAATTTAAAATTGAAAATAAAAGAGAAAAACTTGAGTAAAAATATTTATACAATATTTTGTAGTAAAAGGAGCAAAAAGCGCGTACAAAATATGTTCGGCCATATCAGCTCCCTTCGAGTTGACAAATAAGCAAATAAGCTAACAAGCTAACAAAACTGTTCATAAGCTCACAAGTTAGTAAATTTGTGCACATGTTTCATTAAACACGAAAAGTATCAGATTTCGATTTCAGATCCTCTGAAGACTTTCGTCGTACTCATCCAAAGTCAAAGTCAAACTCAAATCCGAATATGAGACTGAAATCAAACCAAACTCTTTATTGCTTGAGCTCAACTTTTACTCATATTTTTGTGGATGCAAAACTCGAATCACTTATATTCGTATCTCTCATATCGTTCGTATCGTTCATATCCCTCGAATCGATCGATTCGATCGAATTGATCGTGTCTTTCTCATTGAAGAAAACTTTGAACTTTTTTGAATTTGGGGTATTTTTAGGTTTTTACATTTTTGTATTTTTGAAAGAAATTTTACACTTGATGGACATGAAAGTGTATCGAAAATGACGTGCCTGAAATTTTATACCGAGCAACAACGTGAGGAGTAGAGTACGACGCAGTACACAAGAAATTATGAGATTCATGTTCATGTTAATATTTCGTGTTAACATAAAATCGTTTAAAAAAATAAAAATAATTTTTTTAATTTAATCCATTTTTTTGGTTAAAATTTTTGGTAAGGAATTTTTAGAATTTATTATTTTGATTTGAATGAAAGTCGGATTTTTGGTAGCAATTGATATCCCGAAGCGGGAAATATGAAAATGGAAAATCCTTCTCTGCTTGGATTTGAGATTAATATTAAATTTGTCAAAATTTGAGCACTGATTTATTTGCATAATTACTGAGGGAATGAGTTGGGTCGTTTACAGGCTGATTTAATCAGGGAAACATTAGTAATCACGGGAAGAACACACGCACTCTTCGCAAGGTTGCAGTTTATCACTTTGGAATGAAATCAATGTTAAATTGACAGAATACAACATTCGACAAGGAAGAAGCAAGACATGCGGGTACAGAAGACAATGAAGATTGCTGTCGTTCGTTGTAGAACTGAGAGTTAATAAAGAAAAACTTCATTGGAGTCTACGTTAACTGACCAACAGTCTTTATAAAGGACAGGGATGGTCAGACCAAGCATATAAAGTGTTAATGAAATATTTCGAAGACATGCTGAATTTTAATTTATTCTTAATAAGTTGTATTTTTAGCAGACCATACAGCTGATTCGAGTATTGCCAAGTACCCATTATCAGTGGTCTTTAAATTATTTTTTATATTTCTGTTCTGACTAGTATATATGTATACCAATAATAAAATAATATAATATAATATAATATGTATCAATAATATATTATGTGTATTATGTATTTATATATATTTATTATTATATGTTTTATTATATAGAAATGCGATGTCTCAATATCTATTCAAAATTCTACGTAGAGGATATTTGACAAAACAAAGCTAGCGTCTTCACTTATTTTTGTCAAAATTTTATATGACTTTATCATCAGTTCTTTGCTCTAAAAATATTTATACCATACTAAATAACAAAGTGAATTAGATTAGCATTCCTAAATACAATGTAATATTTATCAGAGGCGCCTTAACTTAATTTTACCTATTTGATTTCTGACTAAGATCCCGTTTCCAAGGTAGATAAGTCTACGTCTCGTCACCGCTGAGCAGTTGCATATAATATGTTTCGATGTTTCCTTCTCCTCATGGCAGAGTCGACAGGGAAGACTTTCTACAGCTCCTAACTTCTTCATATGGTAATTAAGTCTACAGTATCCTGTAAGAAGTTCAGTGTAGATATTAATATCGTTTCGGCTATGATTAAAGATAGCGTCAACTTTGATGTGTTCAGGATCAATGAACCTTCTTGACTGACGCATGCCTGTTTGGACTCTCCAGTGCTAAAGTAGATTTTGTTTCTCCCATTCATATAATAAGTTATTTGTGAAGCTATTTATTATCCCGCATAAGGGCTTCATGTCCAGCCGGCGGAAAGTGTGGTCTGGCTATGTCACTGATTCATGGTTGTATATAAGAAATAACTATTGTATAAATAATATTAATTTAAAATAAAAAATCTTATGAATTGTTTTCTATTTTAAAATTTAGTAAATATCTAAAGAACACATTTTTTGTAGATGAATGTAGCACTTTTTAATATATAGTTGTGGTGATTCGAACATCGCGTTAAGGGTTAAGTAACGGGTTGTGAAACGTAAAATATGATTTCCATATAGTTGTTTTAAATTTAGAAACAATAGTCCTTATACTTTTTTTATTATAAAAATAGAATTTAAAAAATATGATCATTCGAAATATATCCCTTCCTTGGTATTACTATGTTTAGTAAGCACAGTTTGCTACGTCATAATGTATGATAGATAGCAGTAATTATATAAATTTAAATCTTTGAAACTATTATAGTGCTTTTATATAATTATAAGAAATAATTCTCATGTAGTTTACTTGATTTCCCTTATATATATGCATATATATGAAACAATATAGGGTTGAATATTTACTTCCTTTTAATATACGTATATATATCTCTATTTGGATCACTTTGTATCGCGTCAACAAAAGCTGGTTGTTTATACAGTAGCTTCTTTATCATGGATGTTTAAATATTTGCTGAGGCAAAAATAACGATTATAGTAAGATTCATTCTCACAAATTAGGTATTCATTATTAAAACGAATATTTTTTGAATAACAAAATTGAGTAGACAGAAAACCTCTTACTATTTAGTCACGAATAAATGAAAGCCTAAATTAAGGCCTAACAATAAGTTTTAGAATCTTAAAGACTAATAACCTTACATTACAAATTATTTTATATAGACATACTGTATTGAAATATATAATAATTTATAAATTATTTCAAGAGGCCTCTGAATAAGTAGTTATTACTTGATTTATTATAAGTTAAATAAACCAAGGTGATCTTTAGAAAAGCTGGGTGTCGGGTCTTTGAATTTGACTTTTGATATACCAAGGTCCACAAGTTATCATTCTTCGAATCTTAACTTGAGCTCTTTGCAGGATTTTGACGTTTGACGAACAGGCATTGCCATATAGCTGTAAGCCGTACATCCATATTGGCTTAATGGCTTGGTTGTATAACAAGACTTTGTACTCTAAACCACGGTTGCCACTTATGGTACTTTAGTACCAAAATTGGTACTTTTTTTTCCGTTTGGTACTCTGGTACTCATGTTCAAAAAATGGTACATTTTGGGCGACCCAACTTTATTGTGGATATTGTATTGTTTTATACTTTTTGTACATTTTATATAAATTGTATTTTCTTATAAAAAGACAATAGAAAATTTTGGACCTTTTTTTACAGAAATGGTACCTTTTTAAACCAATTTTGGTACAGAAAAAAATTTTCAAGTGGCAACCGTGCTCTAAACATAAGAGAGCTTGGTGCTCGATTAACCAACGAAGGCTTATAGCTTTGAATTGCATTTGAGTCCTTTTTGTTTCAATATGTTTCCACCACGTTAGGCGTTTGTCAAGGTGAATATCAAGGTGCGGAACTACTATCCCGTTGATGGTATATTATCGGAGAGGAAAATCCAACTATATATTAGATAACATCCTACCATTAAATATTTCGAACTTTAAGGAATTCTAAAAAACTCGTACGCATAACTTTCCGAAGTAGTTATTAAAATAATTATTGCATTTTTCACATAACTATATGTGGTATTTTGCGATGTGTTGAAATTTGGTTTACTACCTTAAATGTAAAAGTAAATTTGACAAAAGATATTTGAATAGCCTTTTTGCAACTCAGCCGCTGTATTTTATTTTAATTGTCAGTTTTAAGCAGTTGCCGCAAATATTTTTAACCCATAAGCAAATCGACTTATGTGAAGTGTGCGTGGGTAAAAATACTTTAAAGCTCTTCGACCGCCATCTATGGCATAAACTCACTATAGATTCTCAGTAGTGCGGCTGCAAGTGTTAAATATGGACAAAGATAAATTGTGACCACAAACAAAACAATAATAAATATTCACTGAGAGAAATTGCGTGTCACTCTGTAGTTCCTTTGATTGGCTTTACGAGTAAATGCAAAAGGTATTCAAAAATTTTAGCTATAATGTAATATTACTGATATATTTACAATCATTTTTTAACTATTATATTGAAATATTATGAAACCATAATAAAATAACTTTAATTTTTTATTAGAAGTTTTGTTTAAAAATTATTTTTTAAAGAGGTTTATTTGAACAGTAGTGAACCACAACAACAAAAATTCATTTTATATTATTTTAATTAACTGAAGTTTTGACTGACTATACAGCTGATTCAAGTAATGCTGAATACCCATCTTATAAATAATTCTTGTATTTATTTACCCGTAAATAATTTTTTGAGGCTGCAAGTACCAGGAATCGAACTCGTGCCCTGCCAAATTTGAAGCTCAGAGTCAGCATACCTTAACCAACTGACCCAAAGCCGTACTTGACTTTTATGTTTGCATATTTTTCTGGAGTTTTGTTACTTAACTGTGAAAGTATTATTAACAAATTAATTAACAAATTTTTTAACAAATTTATTAACAAATTAATTAACAAATTTATTAACAAATTTTTTAAGAAAAAATTCAAGAATATTTTTTCTTTTACGTATTAAATTTTTTGCAATACAAAATAAAAAAAAAAACATACATAATACATACATATTAATGATTTTACATACATATATATATAAGTATAAGAAGTGTATATTTATATATACCAATATATGAATACTTACTTCCTAAATAAGAAGCTTCACTCAAACGAAATCCAATTCAAAATGTAGTAGCATTTTGCAGATTAGCTTCTTGATAGCTACTCACACCTCTTCTGGTGAGTCTATTAACCCGTTAACGTCTACATTTACCTATGCAAATAATAAATAATTGTCAAATGCTAACGATATTTAAGCAGGTCAAACATCTCGAACATTGTGCCGAACATGAAAATGATTGTTCGGAGCGCTCTCAATCATTGCTGCAGTGTTGTATTTTGTGCTTGCATGAGTTTTCGTGTTTGTTGTGCATTTGAGACCTCAAATTACATAAAAAGCGTTTCAAATTCTATGCGAAAGAAACACTTTGATCAGTAGACTTAAACAGATTTAACTATAGAATACGACATCTAGGAAAAGAGTGTTGTTTTGTTGTTCGTTATTTGTTGTTTGCTGTTCGTTATTACAAAACTTTTGAAATTTAATGCCAAAAATGTGTAAAGTCAGTCATTGGTCGTCTGGAAGCATTTGAAGCGTTTTGTTTTACATGTGGTTTCACTATAACACTTTTTGATATTATGACATGGTAATGCGATGCCGCAGCATATCCATTTGAACGAGTTCTTCACTCTGCAATGGAATAATGTTTTTAACTTTATTTAATTCTTATTTTGTTGTCTTTTTTGTCATTCATTCATAAAAAGTACTGAGATTCGTATACTAACAAATTCAATATATAACTTCTTGTATAGACACAAATACAGAAACTACAATAATGTACTGCGGTGCTTTGACTTCCAATACGAGTTAAGACCACATCTTATATGAAATTTAGTCAAGTAAGATGAGTAACACTTGTTTCCTTAGATAATTTTTAAACCTTTTTCATGTCATTTATCATATTTTTTAATAAAAGTTTTATTTTTCTCAAAGTGATGCATACTAAATAAAATAATGTATTTTATATATATATTATATATAATATATACCTATTATGGTATATATTAGGTGTACCTAATATACCTATTTTACTATTATATTAATATATACTTATAATTATTATATTAGGTCACACCGATGGAAGTCTTAGATGACTAATAGAGACCCTACCTCAAAGTAATACTAACATAGTCCCGTGGTAGGACAAGGTCTCTAGGAATGAGGGGGAGTTGATTTAGTCCGTGCGAGTCGGACACTCACTTTCCGGGCTGCTGGATTGTGGTCATGTCACAAAAAAACAAAAAAAAAAAATTATATATTACGTTTATCATTATTAAGATTTGTCAAGATTTTTATAACGCATTAATAGTAACGTCGTAAACATTATAGAATTATAGACATTTGTCTATTTCATTTCAAACTATGCTCTCAGTTTTCAAGCAATTCATATTTGTCGGGAGCGAACTCTAATTATTTGTCAAAATCAGAATAGCATATCCTATAGGTGCCATATAATCGAAGTGAAAATATTGAAAACTTTATAGGACTCCTCACTTACATAAAAGAGTTTTCACGAATAAAGCAAGTTAAGATGTTAGCTTTGGGTTCGTCGAAACTTAGATACTCAAAAGCTCATGGAATGTGTTCATGAAAACGAGGTAACAGTTCATTGGGTTAAAGGACATATCGGTTCAATACTATTTGTTTTAATAGTTGTCTTCCAAATAGTTACTATTATTGACTTAATTTTATTTTTTAATTGGCACTTTGCTTTGAAACGAGTAAGTGAGGATCTTTAGCCTTTGCAAGGCATCATTAGAAAATCCAAATAATGCATTCTGAAAAAGATGGAGAGCAGGTTGAGAAACTAGCGTTGGAAGATCTTCGATCTACTCGAAAAGCAAATGTTTTATTTCACATTCTTTTATCAAACGAATATGTATGCTCGAGCACAATGAATACTTGAATATCAATGCTTCGAACAGCTTTGAACAATGATATTTGAAGCAGAACTTATTAGAATGAAGTTATAAACATCACCCGGTTAGGGTCGGAAATTTCCAGAAATTTAGCTACAGTATGCCTTGAGCGTTTTTTGTGGTAGCTCATTTACCTATTTTGTGTGCATAAATTATAATTGATTAAGATGAAATATATAACAGATAGATTCATACAGTTTCCCCTTTGAATTTGTACCTTCTTTCGTTATCTCACCGAACAAGGAAAAAAATGTTTTATTTCGCGCAATTTGTCGAAATCAATCCACGAAGGCCTTTACCTACCTCACCTCTTAGTCGTATATGTACATATATATATATATATGTAAATTTGCTTTAACAAATATTTTAATTGACATATGTGTTCAGCAAGGCACTAATTTTATGGTTTTATGTCTCAATATTAGGGCTCGCATGTTCGCTGCGAACTAATTGCATTTTTTTTTAAAAATGTAAGAGCAGTAAAATTACCTAATTACTTCTGATTCCACACGTAAGGCAATAATTATTTTTATGATTTCTTTTCTATTGCCATGAAAATCTGTACCAGATTATTAAAAAAAAAATGTTATAAGAAAAGCAATGGACAAGTAGAGATTGCAATAAAAATAAAAGATTTGCTGTTTATTGCACAATTATTCCGTTGATGGAACTAATTATATGCCCAATGACGGCTTCATACTAACAGGGCCCACAAACTTGGCATTGTTTCCGTTTCTGTCGGCACTAAACGAAATTTTTATCAGTGTCGGCAATCAGTTTGTAGCTGCACGACCAACCTATTGTACAGATAATGATATCTTGATATATCATCATGTGAGAGCGGCAATAGTGCGACTAGCACTGAAGCTTAAGGCCTCAGTTTTGTGTTATATTTTGTGAACACGAAAAAATTTGTAAAAATTTATGCACATTTAATTTACCATAATTTTCTCTACTTTTTTCATCTATGAAATATTTAAATATTTGAGTTAACATAGCAGCAATAAATTGCATATAATTGTAGAACAACATTTCTGATAGAACCAAATAAATTTGCAGTTTGTATAAATATTTTTTAAATAACCATTTAAGGTTCAAAACCTGATGATAAATAAAATTTATGATGTATTATCATACCACTCATCTACTATGTAAATATTATAATCACTATATAATATATATTATTATTGTTATTATTAAGGCAGACTTAGAGAAATTAAATATACTTTACCTACTGCACTATTTACCTATAAGCTAGGTCTATCAACAAAGAATCTCCAATTATTTCGGATTCGCGCAATTGGTATTAATTATTGAAATATATATTGAACACCTGTGAGTAAATAGTGGTAGTTAATATTATCCAGATTTATTTTTCGTTTTTAAATTTCAACCTAAATACCGTTTACACATCTGGTAAAAAAAGCCATGGCTACTTATTCAGAGGCCCCTTGAAATAATTTACAAATCATTGTGTATATCATTGTAGTATGTTTATATAAAATAAAATGTAATGTTATTAGTCTAATTAGTTTAAGATTCTAAAACTTGTTGTTAGGCTTTAATTAAAGCGATCCAATAAAGATACATTGTATTATAAAAAAAAAATTTTTTTTAAAGTTAAAAGACAATATCATTGTATTTTTCTACTCATTAAGTATAATATTTCAAAAATTTTGAATATGTAAGCAATAATGTATATAAAGTTTATACAGCAGACCTTTTTTATGTTTTGACTAATATCCAAAGATATGAAAATCTAATATAGTCTAATTGGCTTCATCAAAACACATTTCAATAACTTTCCATTATTTTATTAAAATATTAAACTTTACAGCAGTTTTTCTTTAAAACATTTAAAAACTGATTTTTTTTATTAAAAAAAAAAATAACAGAAAAATATTAGATATCACGTCTCTATACATATAACATACTAACACTTAGTTGACGTCTTCAGATTTTCATGCACTTTATTTCATGAAATTTATAGGGTTATAATGTTTGATAGCAGTTCACACACACATATATTCATTTTTATATGTGTAATATGTTTTCACGTAATTATAAATTGTAATTCTCATAGGCTTCACTGGATTAGTCCATTAAATACATTAGTACAACTATGTTAGGTATTTTATTTTAATATACAATTTTAATCAAATTGCTTTTGGAATGGTATCGTTTCACCTATAAGCAATCTATCACATCTTTTACAGTAAAATCATAAATGGGAACTCTTTTATAATATTTAATGAAACAATGTAGTTGTATTAAAATCTGAATTTGTATGAATAAAATTGTGTATATTCTCTTATCTGAATCCACTATAAGTATATTCTGTACAAAATCTTATTTTAATATCTTTATTAAAAATGAAGAAAATTCACTTCCGAAGGTGTTGTTTATATTGTAGCTAAAGGTTGTGATGTTTCGAGTTTGCTTTTTATAATTTAAAAAAAAAAAACAACACATATAAAAACATATATCTGTTACATATATGTTATATCTGTATAGCTATATTAGGTTCAGATATAGCTCGCATATAAATCGGCGATTTAATAACAGGTTTTTTTTCTTCAAAATATTCTCTTTGAATTTAAATTCATAAAAAAACATTTAAACAAATTAGAAAAAAAATACAATCAATATACCATTTGTAAAAACGTATATCTGCTGCATATATGACATATCTGTACAGATATATGTTTGGGATTTAATATATGGAATATTTGAGTCAACAAATGCACCAAATATGTTGTTCTATACAGTGTGGACAAAAGAAGAACTGTTGGTTCGAGTCTGGTACGTCCTATTTTCAATAAATGTGACAAAATTTTAAAAAATGGTGTGCACTTGTTCTGTAACATAGAGAATATATGATAAAAATTTCTTACTGTTTGAAAATTTCTTACTGACGCCATTAAAATATTATAATTCGAAATATTTCATAACTAAAGAAAGAGAAAAAATTGGGGTATAGTTATTGCAGATCGATTTCACGTTTAGAGATTGGCTTTAAAATTATTTCAATGTTACTTAAAGTAGGTTTTGTAGCATAGCTAGTGAGTGCAAATAAAGATTGAGAAATTATAGATCAATTGTACAACAAATATTTTAAGATGGTTAGCTCAGAATCACGGTTGCCACTTATGGTACTTTAGTACCAAAATTGGTACTTTTTTTTTTTTTTTTCGTTTGGTACTCATTTTCAAAAACTGGTACATTTTTGACGACCCAACTTTATTGTGGATATTTAAAATTAATTTTTTTTATAAATGCAACTTTGCACTATTTTATATTTTGTTCATTTATAACACTATAAAAAACACAGAACGAGAAAACAAAAAGGTCCAAAAAAATTTTGGACCTTTTTTTACAGAAATGGTACCTTTTTAAACCAATTTTGGTACAGAAAAAAATTTTCAAGTGGCAACCGTGCTCAGAATAGGCTACTCTACTTAAATCCTTTATAAAACATATAATAAAACATATAACATATAAAACATATAAATGGAACTGTTATACACTGCGACTTAAGTGCTTTATTCCAATTACTCTAGTCATTTCATCGACTTTTCAATTGAAATTTTAACGAACGTCAGTAACTTGGATAGTTTAATCTTGGTCCACTTGATTAAAGTTCGTGAACTTGAGCACTACTCCATCTTTAACTTTCACAGATTATATATTTAGACGTTGCAACATTTATTTCACAGAGGTGGCAAACATTGGATTTTAAAAGCCACTATCGTATAGCGATATTAGATTTATAGCAATTCTAATTAAATTTTGACAGAATTCAAAACCAGTAAGGTCGCCCGACTATCAGACAACATTTTGATTGTAATTCCTGATGCAATATATCTTAAATTTATTTTTTTATTTTGTGAATTATCTGTAGGTACAGCTATTTTTCCTGTCGTCGAGTTACGTAGATTTTTAAATGCTTAATCATGAATGATATACGATATGTATTACTTTTGAATGACTTCCGTAAAGATCATCTTCGAACCGTGTGTTATCTTAATACCACTACTACCATTACTACCACTTTTAAATATTTCCTTTTTAATATCGTTTTTTGATAGTTGATAACAGTGTTTCATTGGGAGGTCCTTACTTAAACGATACGTATATATATACATATATATATATATATATATGTAATTAATAGGTTAATTTAGTTTCTCTTAAAGAAATTCAATCACAAGTGAAGCAATTACATATGCATTCATCAGAAAGAATTCGTTTCTCAATTATTTTCTAATAGAATGGATTCGTCGAATAAAATAGAATTTTATACATCTGCATTTACGCTATTTTTGTCCTGTTTTAGCCAATCTTACCTGCTCATTCAGGCAACCATGCCCGCCGCGTAAATTTCAATACTTATTACACGCATATTAAAGTTTATAGCAGATACTTATAAAGTCTTCTCATTGAAGCTACTGTACGATGCTTCATGTAAACTGCCATAACGTGATTCTTTGCCTTTTAACACATCAGCGCCAGTACCAGCAACAGCAACAGCAACAGCATCAGCATCAGCATCAGCATCTAGAACGGCTGCAGCCAATAGTCGCAGCATCATTCAATGCAATTGCATCAGCGGTCACATCAGCAGCACCAAAGTGCATTCAGTAATTAAAGCGATTTAATTTTCTGATTAGCTGCAAGTTTGTTTGCACTTTCGAGAAGGCCTCCAAAATAATTCAAAATTTAAAACGGAATAAAAAACGACTAAAAATCTAAAATATATAAAATAAAAAAAGAAGTATTCTCAATAAAGATAAAAAGAATGCAGAATCGAAATGAAGTTTATCAGCTACATACTGAGTTCTCATAAAAATTGCATGCAGTCAGTGATAATAAAAGAGTTTGCCATTTCTTTTGCTTTTTGTATCTGACGTCTTCATACTCGTGTTATATTTGAAGGAAATAACCAGATTTCAACGATAAATTTAAGTAAAATGGCATAAAAATCAGTTTGGAATAAATTAAATTTTGACTATACAATATACTATATGCTGAAGTGAAGTGAAGTCTTTCGCTATGATGCATAGCTTAGAGATTCCACATGTCTTCAATATTGGGCGAGAATAATATGAGCAGCACAAATCCGAAATAGTTATGGTCTGGAGGTAATCAGCAGAACGGTTTTTTTTAGTTGTAATAAGTGGTCCAGAGTGAAGACAAGCGAAAAGTACTCTGTTCGTTTATCGATTGATGTTTTCTAAATTAAAAGAAATGGTGAAGAAGAAAAATAAAAACTGAATAAGAAAAACACAATCAAATATTCCAAGCATTGCCACATCGTCTTGAATAGAAAGTATGTATATATATATATATATGTGCATGAAAATCTACAAGAAGATTGATCATAAATTACTTAACTTGAGATTTATAACATAATTGATTAATTTTTTTATTAATTCTTAAGTACATTAATTAGTTTTTTAGAAAAAACTATTTAGAATCTAACTACAGACTTACAGCGATAGAGAACATAAAATCACTTAAAGCATATAGTTTAGAATCAGTCTTATACCATTGGTTGATTGCGGATGAAGAAGATATAAGTTAGATCTCCTTATTGATAATAAGGATCAAAAAAAATTCAACGTTTAGTTAAATATATATCTTTATCGGAAATTACATATACCTGATCGATTTCCCTCAAATTATTTATATTAAATAAATACAAATATATATACATATATATTATATATATGTATATATATATATTATATTATATATATATGTTGGAACAGTAAGAATGGTGAGCAAGGCAACATACGTTTCATTTATAATATAAATTATATAAAAGTAATAGTGCATTGTAATTGCTCTCGAACGAGAGAGGTATCTTAATAGTGTATTGTAATTGTTCTCAATAAATAATGTAGTTTAGTATAGTTGAAGACCTCGAACGATAAACATGTTGAACTTTACTCTACATATATACATATATATATATAAATATATATATATCTAAATATTATATATCATATATATATATATATATAATAATAAATATAATATAATGTATTGTTATGTTATTATATATATATAATATAAATATATATAATATATAATATAATATATATATATATAATATAATATAATATATATATATATATATTATAATATAATATATAATATATATATATATATATATATATATTAATATATATATATATATATATACTATATGTATATATATATAATTAAATTAATTATATTTTTTTTCTATATAGTAAATGTATATATATATATATTTTTCTTATGGAAAATGTTTGCACAAAAAATATTCAGATATTCATATACAAATGCTGTATATATTATATTGATTTATTTCCTTCAATTGATTCCAAATACTTTACCTTAGAGTGGTGCTTCATTAATTAATAAAATAAATAAAAAAAATTCATATAAACAGAATATAACATAATATAGAAAGAAACGTATTTTTTTAATATTCATTATGACATTGAGTCTTGAAAAAATTTAACCTATTTCAAGATTTAATTAAACGAAAAAAAATTTTTTTTTAAAGAAGAGAAAACAAACTTAATAAAGATTTCCAAGAGAGCTTTTTTTTACATCAGAAATCCACAATATCGGTTTAGTGGACCAGACAATATTCTTATCTTATATATTAAAAATATCGGTGACAGACATTTTAGAGTTGATGTGCATCTTCTGGCAAGTGCCAAGCAGTAACAGAATAAACTGTTAACACTTTCCTCTTCTTACGTCCTAATCGGGTGACGCGCCTACCAATCAGGCAATATCTTATCAGTATGGCGATACTATCCGACAAGAAGAGGCTAATAAGTCCTAGCAGTTGTTTTATATTTTTCTGGTGTACCATATTATATATATAGTTAGATAAGTGTGTTCATTGTATCAACTTTGATTAACCAAATATTCTCTAGGTATAGACAGTTTGGTTGAAACAAAAGGAATTCCTACTAGTATATCTGGTATGATTGATGTAATGGGAGGATGTGTGCTATTTGTGAACATTATTTGAGTTTATAGTTGTCAAACTTTTTCTATGACACGGATAGGTTGAGGTTGTACTACTTCTTGTAAACAGATTCAACAATATATAAAATAACTAGTAACTAGTTGTATATACTAGTAACTGTCAGAATAAAGGAGTATTACTTAAGACCATTAATCTGGTTTACAGTTGTCAGAAATTTTTCTACGACACGGATAGGATTACTACTTCTAAACCGATTCAATAATATATGAAATAACTAGTTACTAATAATAAATACTAGCAAGTAACCAAATAAAGGAGTGTTATGGAGATCGAAACAAATGATAACCTGGCGGTGCATTAACGGGACTATGGAAGAAGGTTACCAAGTTCACCAAAAAATATATGAGTTTTACCTCTACCTGATCAATTTCTGTTTCAACTGCCCGTGTGAAGAGCATGAAACTTACTTTAAAGACAAAGCTTATTTCTATCTTATTTTATTTTATAGAATTAATCTTTTAGAATTGATGTAGTGTTTCATAAGATAAAACTTATGTACATGTGTATATGTTAATTTATAGTTTAATATTATCTATAATTATAACCTTTCGCGGCAAGAGAAAAGAATATTTATTTAATTAAAATGAATAAATATTCCGAAAACATTTTGCATTTAATCATGGCAACAGCGAAGGCGGAACAATATTTAAATATTTTGTTTTTGCAAACCTAGTAGGTTTGCAACGTTCGTTCGATATGACAGAAGTTCAGATATCTTTGGTCTGATCAGTGGCATAATCAGCCGTAAAAAGACAAGTGTGAATGGTTTGGAATTGTCAATGAAGGCAATAAATCTGTAAATATCTGCAATTGCGGATGCTGCTTTTGCGGGGAGTATGTGTAAATTAAACTGAAAATAATTGAATTCATAATTGAAATCTTTGGAAATGTACATTAATTAATTAATGAAATATCGGCGTCTGAAGGTCTTCGAAGTTGGTAAGTTGTACTCGGTACTCTTCTCTTCTCTGTTGCTTGATTGTTGGTTTGTTGATTATTAGGACAGAATGATTGCGTGTTTAAAAATGATAAAACTTACTTATGTCCATACTTATACGAACATGTCAGTGAGTCATTTGTTCATTTTATGAGCTCTAACAACAGCACTTATAGTTTATATACATTAATTAGTATTTCGGTTTAAGCTAGAAATGAAGTTTGTTATACCTTAAATAAAAAGCACAAAAAGTACTGCTATCAAAATACCACAAATAACATATTAATGGCATTTTAATTACAAATTTTTTTAATTAATTTATAAATTTATATAAATTTTTTTTCTTTCGTTTTATATTAGTTTTATTTAAAAAATATACGATTACATTTTAAGAATTGTTGAGATACTAAATTTATTTTGTATCTTTAATATAAATTGAACTTTAATTGATTATTCCGACTTCAGCTACTTTTTGGTTAAAGAACTTTTGATTAAAAGTGCAATATATAATTCCTGAATCTATTCCTTATCAAGTAGAAACGGTGTGAGTAACAGTGAAAAACAACAATTTTATTTAATAAATTTAATTTTTAGTTTATATATACTGCCGGCGTTTCATATATAATATACAATATATATAATTAGGCGTTTTATATACTGACGTTTACAGATCATTAGTGGTCTCTGAAAATATTTCTTCGTTTTAATATCCTTTTTCAAATAATGTTACACACCCAAAAAAAAAATGTTTGCAATTTATTAAATAATCAATATAATCTACAATAATGTATAGATAATATTGATTAATAATTAAATGTTGAATAATATGTACAATTATATATATTATCGGACCTATTCTGTGCACAGATTTGTCAAATTCTTTAATAAAATTTTTGATTTTTATATAGCAGAAAGCTTTTTGGTATTCTGGACACCTGGATTTTGACAAATCTCAAAGCTCAAGTACCTGGTGCTTCTCACCACACTATTGTTTAAAGTGTTTTGTATAGAAAACTGTTCGTAATTGTTCGTGACTGTTCGTAAAAAATGCTTGTAAAGAGCACATATTTTAAATTGTCAAAAGCATTTTTCATGCATTCAAATAACAATAAAAAATATGCTTGTAAAAAGCGTATATTTTAGTTAAGAATATTTTTCATGCATGCAAAAAATAAAAAATGCTTAAAAAGAGCATATTTTAATAGTTGTCAACAGCATTTGAGGTATTGACAATTTCCATTGTTCATATTCATGTATCTATCATTCACAGAACCTGAAATCCCATGGGCTTGTGCCTTCTATATACAATATTTTTTATTTTTTCATCTTTTCTCAATTAAGTTAAACGTGAAAAATGTATATAAAAATGACGTGGAACTAATTTATTTATTAAAAATAATTCGGGGAACAATGACGCCCTAAAAAGTTTCATTTTTATGTAGCATTAAATTATAAGTTCATTTAAAAAAAAAAAGTAATAATTTTCGTTACATTTTTTGTGCAAAATCGATTTAGTGGTATTATGGTGCGTATGAGTGACGTGAAAGGCACCTGAGAAATTAATTTTTATGCACTACTAAAAGTAATACCATACCAAAAATATTTACTTTTAAAGTAGAAATTATTGGTTAATCTGAATAAAAAAAAATTTTTTTTTACTGAAGAATGAAAAATCGGATAAGGTGAAGAATAAATTAATTTTTAAAAAATACTTATGAGGACAATACCGTCCTGAAATTTTTGAGTTTTATTTAGAATTTTATTACGATTTGAAATCAAAAGTATTATATAGGTATATATATATGTATATATATATATACTATATATATGTATATATACAAATGAATTTATATACACATAAATATATATATATTAAATTGTTTAAATTTTTAATTTTTAATATAATAAAAAAAATATATTTGTAAAAAATGAATCGCTGGTAAGGTCACTTAAAATGTGGACTCAGTTATCCTTCCCATTACTCGCGGTCACTTTCAAAATGCCTGTCCATATAGACCCACTTTACAAGTATACATTGTAATACTTGTAATAAACAGTAATACACTGATAACTTTGATTTCTCTTTTGGTGAGGATTGGAGACCTATTATTTCAGCAGTGCTTATTAGAACACATTTACTCGATTAATTTCATCACATATGTTTTATTGATTTTTTTTTTGTTAATCTGTAATTTATTAACATTATTTTAACAAGGATATGTTTTTATTTTAAAAATCTTTTTATTTAAATTCCTTCGGTACTTTTCATTTACAATTTAAATTTATGAAAATTAATGCTGTGCAAAAAATCTTCACTAGTACAAAAATTTTCTTTTCACAAATCTCTCGCAGATATAAAAAATATAAAAATCTTGGAACAGCACTGCACTCGGACATGATTTTTGATCCCTTGATGGTATCAAAACACCCTTTTTATAAGACACTTTATAAACCCCTTTACATTTTCAGTTAGTACTCCTTTCTTTTGTACATCCCGAATTTTTGTTCCTTAACGATTTTGTACTATGTATATACTATATATAAAGTAATTCTTATTCGTAGCAATTTTTGTTTGCAGTCAGAACACAATTATCATCCATTCGCATTAATTTAATAGTAAAGGCATCGTTTCAGAATGCTTTTCCGGAATCAGTTCTTTTCGAAAAGCATCAAAACCAATTTATTTTATATGAAATTATTCTCGACGCACTACAGTCGGGTTATATCTCAACATTATTATTGCATAAATATGTTTTTTTATACGTTTCATTATAGAGAAATATAAAAAGTGCTTTTGGGTATGCCAACTAAAGCACTATTTGTTATAATAACATACAGTTTAATGAATATACTGATCAGCTCAGCTATTAGATCCATTCATCGGTGAAGTTTTTTTTAGTTTTCGTATCTATAATAACTACTTTTCGTTAGAAGTCGCTATTCGTAGTCGGTAATTTAGTATTTAGTAAAAAGTCACATCTGATTTAGAGACGGCTTTGATTTACATGCTTTTTATTTCGTGCTTCTTCAGGCCTCTATTATCTGGGCTACAGATAGTTAAACTGGTGGCTTGCATTCGGACTATGTTGCCTAACAATATAAAACCGCTTAGTTGCTTTGATTTATTAAATTTAACAACATAGTTTTAAATTATATGCTCTAATATTTTCTAATCTAATCTAAAATCTAATATTTTTATTTAGCTGAAGATTTTTCGAAAATGTTTCAACTTCCCGTGCTCCTCCTCGATAACGCTACCATTCTTTAGGTTTTTAATTTGCAAGTTAAAGTGCATAATAAGTAGTAAAAAGGATCATTTGAAAGATTATTTAAATACTTTGATGTAAATATAACATTTCTTTTATTGCGTTCATAAGCACCATAGCATTATCACTACACATATCCGAAGTTCTATAAGTCTATTCTGCTGTTACTTAGGTGCCCTATATAATCTTATTAGATAGAACTCAATACTCCTAGATAAAGCATTTCCACCAATACCAACACCAATACCTCCAGTTTATATAGAGAAAGTTTGTATCATAGAAGTTCTACGCATGAGGTGTATCTCTTCTATGTATCTGGTATTGTGAAGCTGCAATATATAATTTATATATACTTGTAATTTCTAATTTATTTAAAATACAATTTCATGTAAATAAAAAATAAAAAGTTTGGTTTCGTTATAAGTCTTTAAGTTTAATAAGATATAATAAGTATAAGAAAGGTACATGCCTTTATTTTCATAGTAATTTTGCATTGATGCCAATCGATAGTCGACTAAAAAAAGGAACTGCTTTGAGATTTAAACTTGTGTTTTCTTTATCATTTTTTATTCTAAATAATTAATTTACTATAATACTTATATATCTGAAAGCTTTTGAAATATTCGGAAAATTAAAACTAATTTCCGTTCGTATTCACTTATTTACAATTCTTGTATGTTTTAAATATGATTGTATATAATTTGAACCGAGGTTGTATACACAATTGAATTTTTAGTTTAATATAAAATGTAATTATACATCAGAATCCAGCAACACCTTCTTCAGTTTCTTTGATATATACTAATAAATATAAAAAATTAAAAGGAGATAACAATTCTCTGAATTTAAATGAATTCAATTTACTATTCGGATCAGGAAATTCACATTTTTAGTATATAATATGGTGCATGCATATAGGTGATATTCTCATCACATACTGGAAATCTTTCCAGTATACCAGCCACAAACCATTCTCCCTCTCCTTAGTTATTTGTTTTATACTGTCCCACTTTAACTCAAACAAAAGTTGAGAATCTGTTAAAGCTGTTTTTGATGCAGTTCTGGCTGGCTCATCAACTTGTTCATTTTTCAAAACTTGCCTATGATTTGGAACCTAATAAAGACTTACATTATTCCAAGTTGCAAGTAACTGTAGAAGTTCGTAACACTCGAGGACCTGTGTTGACTTGACAGTCCAAGAAGACAGAGCTTTAACACCAGTCTGGCAGTCAAAGTAAATAAAAATTTTTGAGCTAGACGATTTTTTATGATATTGGATCTTACGTATAAATTTATTGCTTGAATAACAACTTGGAAGACATTTGCTGATGTGCCCAAATTCTGGTGTTAGTTTCATATATACCAATACCAGTGCCTTCAACCATTTTTGATTCATTTGTGTACCAAACCAAACTGTTTGGGTCAACCTGTGTGCCTCCGTTATCCCATGTTAACGTGTTGCTAGGTGTACCTAAAATTTTCTGCCAAAGCGATGGAGTTTTGTTATATAGTCTCCATCACACTGAGGTATTTTGTGTGCTCCAAATGTTTTTAATATTATGCCATGAGCATAGTCAAGACAAACCTGGTTCATGTGAAATTTTACTCGGAGCGTATTAAGCAACGCCGTAGATTATATATTTATGTGCAGAGGTGTCAGCCTAAGTATAGCTTCAAGTGCTGCAGTTGGACTAGTCCTCATTTGACAAATTAATAACTTGTTAATAAAAGAACTAACAACTACAACAAATAAGATGTAAGAGTTTTTTAAAATGTTTATTTTATTTAAATAAAATATATAATTAATGTATAAAAATATATAAATCAGTTTAGTTATCATACATATATTTGATATTATACAATATGTTATATTATTTTACAAAAAATATCTACTTTAGATAGTTATTAATTGAAATGTAAACTAACAAATGCTTTCCTAAAACTTTCACAGAACTCTATGACAATTAAAAGCTCTTTCACTTGCATAAATCAACATTTGCCAATGGAAACGACGAAGTCTTAATTTGATTGTTATAAATTCGTTTAGCTATGTCTTTGGCAACTATCTCCATTGATTTAGTTAATTAGCTACTCGCACAGTGTCATGAATTAGCTACAATATATGTATAACTAAATTGTAAAATTCAAAAAAATTTAGTCACAGTTCGCATATATCCTTATTAGTCCTTGAAGTATAAAATTTGATAACCTAAAATAAAATATCTAAATGTCTAAATACCTAAAAGCTCCGTTTGGGTTTAAGCAATGATCAGTAAAATGAGTAAAAATGTATATAAATTCTGGAAGATAAAAAAAATAATTGCCTACTTCTAGATTTAATAGATTTCTTTTTATTAATTTTAATATTATTAATATATTTTCCTCTAGTAAAATTTTTATTTAATTAATTTTACGTATTAAATGCGTTTCATTTCATCAAATCTGATTAATCTTATAGTTTCTTTTGTAGTTTTGCTTTTATTTTTATCCCAGAGTTATGAAAAGTGGATAACACTCTGGCCTAGCGGCTAACAAATTTTGAACATATTTTACAGTTGGTTAATTTTCCTCACATCTTCCCTGCACTCACCTGGCCAACTGCTGAAATTTGTTAAGCGAAAGAATCCGTTAAATACTTTAGACAACAAAGCGTAAAAGCAACAAGATACCAACAGATTTGACAGCGAAATTTATAATTTTATACTTAATTAAAAAAAGGCAGTTCGGATGAAAATTTTTTTCAAGTATTTTTCCAATAATTTTCCTAATATTTCTCGCTAATATAAAATTTCTACTTACCAACATCGTAGTTGCCATATCAAATAAATAACCTAAGCGCTCTTAGGTGAAGCCGTGTTTAAAATTACGTTTACCATATTATATATATATATATATATATATATATATAAATTAAAACTTAGGAAGAAGCAATTTGATGGAACCTCAACACCCACAAATTTGTAGACTATCAATAGATAACTTTTTTTTTTGAATAAATTTTTCTTTTTTTTTTTCTTTTCTTATGTTTTATGTTGTTTATGAATTTACTGTGGCAACTGCTGCAACTGTCCAAGCAAATTAAGTCCATAATAGAGGTGGAGTCGGTTGGATAAGTTGGCATTTTCTTCGGTTGTAATAGAAAAATTAATTTATTAAATATTTACTTAAACAAACCAGTAAGTTTATTTTGGTTTATTGATGAAAACATTTTCAACATTTTAACATAACGCTTAATAGTAGTAGATCGTACCCTATCTGCCAGTCTACCTATTTTCACCGTATAAACAGCTGACTTCAGTGCGAAAAAACAGGTCCAGACTTAAACGTGTGCCAAACGTTATCATTACTACACAGTAAACTTAAAACAACTATGCCAAGGTATATGTGCGATGAATCAGATTATAAACATTCTCTCATACATTTTAATAATACAATAGCGATAAGAAGTCCCAAAGTTAGAATGAGAAAACAGCAACCCTGTTTATTATACCAGAAAATATAGAGAATTTGAGAGTTGATTTAGATGCAAGAAAAAAAAACATGTATATTTTCTCTGACAATAAATCAGCACTCCTAGCACTGCGCTTATCACGAGTGACCTAAAAACTAGTGTGGGAAAGGAACAGGATTCACTTAATATATTTCCCACGGCGCAGCAGATTTGAGGGAAGCGGAAAAGCAGATGAACTAGCCTGAAAAATGGACTGCCTCATATTATATTGAGCCACAACCATTCTGCGTTCCTTCATGGAGCTTTTTCAAACTTAAAATTAATGAGTAGCGGGAAACTGCAGCTCAGACTGATTGGGATAATACAATTGCCTGCTGACAAGCTAAAGAATTCATGCCGTTTCAATCAAAAGCCAGAACTATAAAGCTACTTATGCTGAACAGAAGTAGCATCCGATTTGTCACAAGGGTTCTCACTGGACATTAGGGAGTTAAAAAGCATCTATCGAACCTAGGTATTATTAAAGACAATACTTACAATTTACTTACTCAAAAATAATTCAATTATACGCGTATATAGAATATATAAGTAATTAAAAAACTATTTTGAATCAATTTTTCTATTTAATTTAGTGGTTTTCAACTTCTTTTTAGTTCCTTCACTCCTTCCTGACGCGTTAGTCGAGGTCCACCAACTAGTTATATTGCTTAAGGCTAAGCTTTCTATGGCTTTTTAGTGCTCTTGGTTCTCAACCAATATGTTTAATTTTGGTTGCGTGTTGATGCCAAATTAGTTGAAGGTAATTCAGGTGGATTATATTTTTTAAAATATGATTTTAATGTTATAATAATTATAATTTAATAATTATATAAATTTTTTCCATAGTCGAATTTAAATCTTGTCGATCTGAAATCAGACGGACTGTTAATATACCTGAGTCCTTTTAATACATAAAGTCTCTATTAGCATGACAGTGCTTTCTAAGCTTTAATAATTTCAGGATATTTGCGAGTTTTAAAATAAATCATGAGATCAATAAAATTCACTATAATATTAAAAAACAGAAAGAGTTGATTTTTTACATATTTTATTAAACATGACTATATAATTATGGTCAGCTAAATTTTGATAAATTAATAAAAATTTTTGTTGTTGTCTTTTTATTTCTATTCAAACCCTTCTAACTTTTAAAGAGTTTCTTTTTAACATAAGACGCGTATTATTGGAAAAAAAAAAGTAAAAGAAAAATTAACATTATACAATTATTTATTTATTTGGTTATTACCAAATTGTTTTTTTAAAAGGAGAACCACTAAATACTAAGACCCTTAATACAGATCATATCGATTTTGAAATCTTTTATATTTGTAGTTTGAAGATTAAAGGTATCTTATTCTTAAGTTAAGATCGAAATCCATTACATATGTTATTTGAAAATTAAAAGTAGCTTACTCTCAAGTTGGGATCCGAATGTGTTATATATGTAGTCAGTGGATGAGAAGTATTTTTCCTTTTCAAGACTTGTGAATTGAATAGTTAAAAAGTAGTAGTAAACCAATATAAGTAGTAAAAGTAGTTTGTAAGTCATATTCTAGATCTTCAACATCACACAATATATTCATTTAACAAAAGTAATATCCGATAGACATATTTTCATGTTTTGACGACATGAATCAGGCAGTAAGACTATGCAATATCTCACCACTGCATGGTGTTTATGCGGATAATCCTTAAACTCTCTTTGAAAATGAACGTTCGTCTAGTTAGCAACAACTATGTTTAGACAAGTTATCGATTCTATACTGTAAAATGACTCGTGGTGGACATTTTAATGATATTGTAAGGTCTTCACAATATAGTTAACATAAATGAAAACTTCTTCCGTACTTAAACACAAGAGTGTTTGTGGGTTAATGTAGAATCCTATATTTTAAAATTTTTTAAAACTATTAACTTATTTGCTATATTTAGGTATGAAGTTCTTCAAACGCCCTTCCGTGTGCAAAAACCGGAAGTAGTTTGAACTGCCAGACGCGAAAACATTTTTATCACTTCCTAAAACTGTCTTTAAGCATAAATTGCCTAGCAACTCTGTTGCTCATTAACAAACCATTAACAACTGCCTACCAAAAAAAAAAAGGCACCACTTCACAGACTTCGAATATAAAAAAAGTATCTGAACTAGCTTTCTGACTTCGAATGGGTGTAACTTACTCAACTCACTGTTAACTATGCTTGTTGTGTTCAACTTTTTCCTTTTAATTTCATGGAAGCTGCAGTTGCAAAAATCATAAAATATTTTAAATTATTTGCAAATTCAATACTTAATGATACGAGTATTTCAGCAGATAGATAATACAAACTGGGCAATATCTTTGAGTTCTGCAACAGTAACAGCGACAACATATGTCGCGTCGCAGTCGACGTACCAACAATAACAGCAACGGCTGCAACTCCTTTTTATCAGTTGCTTTGTTGGTCTTGCTGCTACATAGTTGCATCTTCGCCTCATTTCTGCTCGGTTCGGCGGCTCGGTCAGTGCAACTTGGGTGGCAGACAATTAAGCAGAAGCTAACACAGTTACACTTATGGTTGTACAACTCTGACTGCATCTAGCGTTTATAGCATCTGTGCAAATGTATCTGCATTCATATATTGGGGTACACATTTTAGTATGGAAACATTTAAAATGTATCTTATGGGCGCACAGTCACACAGTAGAAGCAGTCAGTTCGATTCACATATGTGGTTGCTTCATAAAATCAATTCATTCACTTGAAATGAAATAGTGAGCTTTCATTAGTTTATGAGTCATTATTGCGTCATTTATATTGATAAACGCATAAATGCAGTAACGCACAATATTATATTTGAGCACTTGAACCTATTTAGCATATTTATTTTTTCACTTGTTTTAATAAATGCATGAAAAGTCGGTTTGAGCTTAGCCGAATCATAGGTGTCCTTAATTATATTGAAAAGAATAATAAAAGCTGCTGGGATTGATTTCACACAGCCCTAACTTAAGTCTCAATTCTTACTAAAGCCATATTTAAGTCATGAATTTTGCTGACCTCATTTGTATTAAAGTCAGTTTTGAGACTTAAGCCATGCTAAAATCAACAACTTCTCTGACTTTATTTATACTAGTCAGTTTTGATACTTAATTTACGACTGTGAAATCTACCATTAATGGGTTTGTTAGCCTTTGGGCCTTCTCCACTCAAAACGAACTTTTTTTATTAATAATGTTATCAAGTGAGCCTTATTATAGCCTTATTAAAGAAAGTGCCCAGTAAAAAAATTACTCTCGTTTCTAATAGTATGTTCTGATTGCCTTTGAGGGAGCAGCTTATTTGATATAACATTGAAATAGTAGAACTAAATAGTAAAATTTTCCCTATAGCGTGTTCCCATTATCTTGTTTAAAGCAATTTATATGATTTAAGTCGCTAATGAAGTTTAATTTACCGTACAACGAGCTGTCGTGCTTTTTAACTTAGTTAAGAATAAATCAAAGAAATTAAACCAGAAATGTCGAATGCAACATTACAAAATATATATTCCTAAAGCGAAATGTTTGAAATTTGACATATATGACACATGAAACAATATGTAAATAAACAAGAAACAAACAGAAGGTTAAAATTTTTTTAAAAGTTTGTTTTATATAAATAAATATTAGATATATATATATATTATATAATTAATCTCTACTAACAATATAAAATTAAATATTATCTGCAAACAATTAAAAAGTAAACAAACAAAAGCTTTCCTACAACTTTTACAGAACTTTCTGACACATAAAAGATCTTTCCCATGCATAAATCAACTTATGCCAATGGAAACGACCAAATCTAAATTTAATGAATATAAATTGTTTTAGCTGCAGTGGGAACATGGTATAAGAAATTTTACAGACGTCATTCTTCATTTCCTTACTCGTATCAAGCTAAAAATAACAAACTTCTCTCTAAAAGACTAATTATAAATATTTTAAATTTAAAACTACTTAACGATATTATAAAATTATTTTAAGTGTAAACAATTACTACTAAAATACATATACTAACTAATTCTTATTCTACGGATTTCTACGTAATTATAACTGAGCTAAAAAAATAGAAACAGGTATGTTTTGTGAACATGTGGTTAAGTGATATTAGGTATATGTTCTGACACTAAAAAAGTGGCTAGAGACAATAAGAAAAAACCTAATAATAATAATAATATATAATAACATTATTAAGCTTATGAAAAGTATTATTATTAAAGGTCAGGCCCCAAATGGCGGGGTGCTCTGATTTTTATAAAAGTGAGTAATCAGTTTTTCGATGTATGTTTGTGCAATTCTTCTAAATACAGATTCTATAATAGGTGCTTTAAAGTCTTTGTGGGTATATTTTTTTTCTGATATACAGTTACGCTCATATGATTACCCTAAATATTTTTGACTATGCTCTTAGCAGGATTTTAAAATTTGAAATACTCTCGTTACCAAACAGTTCAAGACAATATATCCAAATTGTTTTAATGACATGTAATAATGCTATATATTAGAACTTTATATTTTATACTTAAAGAATATTGGCTGTCGAGTAATCAATGTTACCTTGAAGAGGATTGGTTGTTCAGCAGCCAGTGTAGCTTGCAGCTTGAGCTTTAACTTTGACTTTTTTGGTTCAATGTTCTTATGCCATGGTTAGGTTTTAGCTTAATGAATTCTTAAATAGATAATGTTAAATGAGTAAAAACTAATATAATAATGAATAACTTGATATTAGCAATAATTTCTTTGTTTCAAATGCAATAAAAGGTATCGATTCTCTAAAACAAAAAAACAATGAGCTCGAAACTTAACTTAAATTTAAACCACAAAAACTACAGATACTTTTTAAGTTTAAAAGTTTAAGTTAAATTTGAAAGCAAAAAAGAGATAAATTTATAAAAAAAGGTGACTTGTTAAAGTTATGCGCTTTTAAGGGCGTGCCAAAAAGATATTGTGTTAACCTGTTAGCCACCATAACTGCTAATAATAATCCCCCAAATAATAATACACGCATATCTGTTCAAATATATAAACAACTATCGAACTTATTATTTCATGTATGATCACTAATATTTTGTATTTTGTAATTTTTGTTAGTGGAGTCACAAATCAAACCAAAAGCAAACGCAATATAGTTTGCTTGGACAAGAGCGTATATAAAAATCTAATATCAAGTAAATGCTCACAAAAAAATTTAGAAAACTAGAAAAATAAAACATAATTAACCATTAAACAACGCAGTGTTAATATTTATACTTTATGATATCATTGCTATTATAGGGCATAATACTGTCTTCACGACCGAATATATTAATAACATTTACACTAATAACAACTATGGTTGCGCTACAGCCGGTGCTTACTAACCTTATAATAGGTAAAGTTCATATATATTTGTATGAGGCTAGTATAAAATTTCATTAAAATTTAAATTTAAAATAATTGGAGGAACTTCTGCATAGCATGCACACAAAGCCAATCCTATATTTTAAGAAAGAAAACAAAGTCTATGCATCATCTTTAAGAATAACTCCTCACTTACCCTCGCATATAAACACATTTAAAACTATAGTGTGCAATAACGAACAATTGTAGAACAAGTGTTGTAGTTTGTCTGTCCATTCAGTACCAAAAAGCTTTACTTCGTCTTTGGCTCCCTTGGTACGCATGTACTAGAAGCAATGTGAGCATTACCTGATATTAGTTTTTTCTATACGGTCTTGTCCACGCAAAGTATGTTGCGTTCGCTTTTGGTTTGATTGGTGAATCCACAAACAAAATATTAGTGATCATACATGAAGTAATAAGTTCGAAAGCCTATATGTTTGAACAAACATGTTTTTCCCATTACGTGCACCTCTTCAGAATTCATGGTATTTTTAATAGAGGCAAACTAAATGTTTTTATATTTCTGTGTGTTTGTTTCTAGCAATATTAACACAATTAGTATTTATATTTGAAAATTTGTCATTAAAAGGCACTTTCGGAATTAGTTCTTTTCGAAATGTGGCACAACAGTAATTTTATATGAAATTGTTACCAACTCATTACAGTCGATTTATATCTCAACATAAGGATTAATTAAATAACTCTTTTATACTGTTCGTAATAAAGGAGTATAAAAAGTGCTATTGAATATGCAAACTCAAGCATTATTTAGTGAAGTTTAATGAACTGATTACCTCATCTATTATAGAGTATACTATACTCATCATTGAGTTTGATAAGACAAAAGCACCTATGGTTATTATGTTTTGGATTAATAATTATTTAAATGCAAGCACACAATCCAACTAATCATAATGTTGGATGTCATAATACAACACCACGTCGTGTATCCAAAAGTTTTTATCTGTGAATAGATTTTCTCGAAAATAGCTTATCTTGAACGCTTCTCATATGATTCCATCTGTTATGTTAACACCCACTCCGTTGCCTTGTTGAATAGCACTGAGAAGATACTATATGTTGAAACCATAGAATTATACCTTTAAAAGTATCCTAGAATTAAAAAGTATCCGGATTTTGTTAACTACTCCTTAAATAATAGAACTTTTTTTAAAAATTTTTTTGTTATATTGGTACACCTTTTTGACATATGGTACAAATTTGAGCGCCATCTGTCAATTAGTTTGTTTACAGCAGCTGTTAATATGAGACTACCTCAAGGGCCTTTTGCGATTTTTACTATGGAAAATTCTTGTTGTACGCGATTTTTTGACCAAACACGGCACCACTGTTATCGCTCACGCATCATATTCCCCAGATTTGGCGCCGTGCGAGTTTTTCCGGTTCCCGAAACTCAAATTGCCCCTTCGTGGTAAGCGTTTTCAGTCGATTGAATCGACTGGAACTAAAACCCATACCTGTACGGGCCTACGAAAAGTGTATGGAAGATTGGGTTAAGCGTTGGCATATGTGTATCGCTTCAGAAGAAGCATATTTTGAAGGAGATTAAATAAATATGGAAAAAAATTTAAATTTGTGTGTTATTTTTCAAAAATTAATCTTTGTAATTTTTTATTTAGTTTGCAATAATGTAGAAATTGATAAAAAGTATGATTGGGGTTATAAAACAGTATAATTATTTACTTTCATTTAATTATTTAAATTAAATAAAAATTAATCGATTTTTTAGAAAATATAAAAAAATTTAAAGCAAAAAAAAAATTAAACAAATAATAACCTCAAGCATCATAAAACTTCCTTTGGTGAATAGTCAAATTTTCATAACTCGAACTTCTATAATTCGAATTTTCTATAACTCAAATAAAAAAGAATGCAACAAGGTATACGAAGTTATATATAATTTTTTTTACTCGAAGTCTCCATAAGTCGATTATTTTCTTTACAAAATAGTACTTTGAGTTATGGAAGTTTGACTGTAATAAATACAATATGGGTACGATTTTTTCAGAAAATTTAGAATTTAGAATTATAAAGTCAGAATAATATGCAATCAAATAATGCAATTTTCTCAATATACATATATTAAGTATAATTATTAGAATTATAGTTTTATCAGAATCTAAATCCTGATTTACGAATCCTGTTAGAGATTTGTGTTTTAGGAACAATAATACACAATTTATGAAAAAGATATTTACAGAAAATATAATTCAATAGACGAAACTAATATATACTATTAAGGATAAACAGATAGAGACAATATTTTTATTATAAACTAGAATGCTGAGCAAGTATTCTTACTAAGTATTTGAAGAAAAAAAATCAACAATAGTTTTGTTATATTATTTGCTTTATTTTTTTTTTTTATTTTATGCTATAATAATTTTATTTTTCTATATTATATACTTTTTTTATTATAATTTTTTTTTTTTGTTTCATTTTTTATTTTCAATTTTTTATTTTCAATTTTTTATTTTCAATTTTTTATTTTTAATTTTTAATATATTCATTATTTTTTTTTTTTACGTATTTTTATTATTTTTTTTTATAATTTTATCACACTTTTCTTATATAGTTTATATCATTTATGTCGTTGATATTCTATTAGTTTCACTAGCAAAAAACACAAAGACAATGCTTTTTTTTATATATGATTAATTAAGAAAATCTATATACATCTATTTGAGGTCTACACGGGAACGAATTTACATACTCGTGACTACTTGCTTTATCGCTTATCGATTACTCATCCAAAGTAATTTTTTTTTTTGTGTACCTAAAGTAATACAAAACCGACAAATCGGAATGTGTCGCTTGTTTAAAAAAACCCAAGACCGAGCAACATACGAACGAGTACGATATATGTTCGTTTGTTTGTAACTAGTACTAGAAAAAACGAACGCACGAGTACTGCGTAACACGATGTGTACTCGTTAATGGCTGGCGCCCAATCGCTAAAAAATGGAACAGCAGATAGGGTTGCAAGCACAATGCCTTATATATAACATTGTAACGTCCAATATTTTGTAACGTCACTTTCTTATTTTATTATACATTTCTCTTATTTTTTTATTCAATTTCTTTTAAACATTTGACTAACCATAGCAAAGAAACATGCTATTTCATTATACACCTTTTTCTCTTAAACAGGTATTATTCTTTTAACTTATGGACTACAGACAACCACTACTCTTCCAGCAATATTTACAGGACAATTCTGGCAACTATCGTTGAGCTCATCACAGTCAGAGCTCTTTTCAAAGACATTTTGTATTTCAACAGCTGTCTTTTAAGAGACAGAAAACTACACAAAATAGGTTTCTATCACGAATCCTTGTGATTGTTTTCATAAAAGTGTTTTTGAAAGACTTTTTTTTTGAGCCAGAATAGCAAAAATCTTTCATACTGTGTTTCGTTCTATCTTTTCAAAAACTTTTAACTATATTTGCCAGAATTGCCCTGTTATTCTGCTTACATTCAAAACATTCAAAAATTTGAGAAAACTATGCACTACAAGAAAGCAATTGGTCACCTGTCTCAAAATACAATCACTGTATCCTCCTTCATTCAACACATACATATGTATATATAATTTTGAACGAAGGAACACAAGAGAACGCATACTTTTTCACCCATAAGAGTAAGTTGTTATTAAACAGATAAACAGACTAATTCTGTGAGCATGATAAATTAACCAAATGTTGATAATTAATAAAGATTTTTATCAATAAAAAATTTTTTCTTATTCTGTGCAAATATTGTTCAATTTTAGAGCTCAACTGCCTAACGTTTTTCACCATACTATGGTGAACAATGTTATGTTAACAAAAATCAGCTGTTCACACTAAACATGCTTTGCTACTTGAAATTTTATATTGGGAAAAATAAGACCTAAACGCTGATCACATTAATCAATCAATTTATAATTTGAGGTGGTCATAGGCAACAAAACTGTCTGTTTCAACATCCTCACTTAACTGGAAAATTTTATCTCTTCTCCCTTCACTTTTTCAATGAACTTTGCCACAACCAGCAAACTTCTAGAAAGGCCATTTATTTATTTTATTATATGTATTGAGTTATAATGATACGGTGCGCAACGCAATAATATAATTTATTATACTTACATATATTTTCTGTTACTACAATATAACATTTGTGCAAAAATCCAAAGTAAGTTTTTATAAATACAACTCTGTGATTTATAGAAATACATTACGTTCTACGTTACTCGTACAAAGGGGTGCCATTGTAGGACTGCATTGTTCATTTCAGCCTTCACTTTCATTCAAGTGCGTCTTATCGTACCGTGCGCGCTGAGCTCTAAATTTTGATATCAATATTTCGTAAATATATTTTTATATTTTTTTTTTCAAAGTGTCGCCTAACATTAATGGTTTGTGCATTAATTAATTAACAACATAAATTCATACGCAAATACAATTCAATTTGAGAAAAAAGTAAGTAATATTTAGTCAAAATAGAAATATTTGCAATTCACTTAAATTTGGCGCTCGTTTAAACTTTATCTTAAAAAAAAAACACTAGATTATACCGGCGATCCCTAGGGGATCTACTTAGGCCTTTGCGCTCATTGTATAAAAAAAACAATAAGTTTCGTATAAATTTCATATTAAGTATTTTTTATGTCTTTTTTTTTTTAGAAACGTTTGTGTCCAAAATGTTGTGTTTTTGTAGATGAAAAAGTTCCGCCATTTTGAAAGAAGCCAAAAACTTATATTTCGCAAATGATTAGTTTTCATTTAAAAGTAATGCTATTTGTACTGATATCTCTTATTAACTACCACTAATCAATATAACCTCAAATATTTAAACACGAATTTGTAAAAAAAATTTGAATTCAATATTAAAAGAAAAAAATTTATATATATATATAAATGTCATAGGCAGCAAAATTGACTGATTTTGTACATAAATTAAAAGGGCGCTCATCATTGCGTCCATTGCTCTTCAAAAAGTCTTAAAAAAAATTAAAAAACTCGTACAATTTGTTAAAATTCTTAACCCAGTTTTTTCAAATTTTCCATCCTCAATTAACTGGGAAATTTTATTTCTATTACTGTGGTGTCAGTAATTAGTATCGTTCAATATATACATACATAGTTGAATTGTATTATATATGTATATATTTCAAATAATTATGTTTTATATACATATACTATATATATATATATATATATGGAAACCATTTAAATATATACCATATATTTATATTTCATATATTTATATTCCATATCTATATATTCCATATATTTAAATTCTATGTATTTTTATTTCATACATATACATATATATATTTATATATATATATATATATATATATATATATATATATATATCTATCAGTATTGTTTGCGCAATCTATCAACTGCTTGTGTATGCTGCTGCAACTGCGTTGTTAAAGAAATATATGTATATTTCTCTCTTTTTCACACCCAATTATTGTCCAAAGCAATGCTGCGTCTCATCACAATTATTTGCAATATATTAAATAAAATGATTTTTATTTTAAAAATATATATGACTATATAATAATATGTACAAATATATAATAATATATATAAATATATAATAATATATATAAATATATAATAATATATATAAATTGGAATTTTTTAGAAATAAATTCATATACATATCAAGTAAATATATTTGTATATAAAATTACAAAAAGTCTCAGCTTAACTATGTGCAAAATGTAATGAGTAAAAGTGATAGATATACATGCATGCAATGCTAATACTTTTTCAAATTATTCCCGCGTCTTTTTTAATTTCTTTATAAGTTTTTTTGTTGTTTTTATTTTCATTCGTCTGTGCTCCTTATTTCTGACGTGCATTTTTTTTTTTTGCTTTAGAGTCCATCTATAACGCTTGATTAGTTGTGCCGTTAGAAATCTGTTATTGTCTGAGAAAAACAATGATTTCGTTTTATTGCGTCAAAATATAAATTGGAGAAAACGGAAAAATTATTTTAATTTTGATTTTTAACATAAATGTCATTAAATTTTTGTATAATATTTTTTGCAATACCATGGCTAATATATTTTTACTTAATGTGAAAATATATGTATATATATATATTAGATATAAAATATATATTTATAACTATATATATATTTATATGTATATAAATTTTTTTATGAACTTCTTATTCCGCATACTTTTTAATTAATAACATTGTCTATAAAGTTCTCCAGCATTGGTATTCTTGCTTTATCGATATTTATAAAACCATTGAATATGTTGAAATATCAGAAGAATCATGCTCAGACTATGACTGATTTGAGATGTTGTATTATTTAATTCTTTTATTATATTATATTAATTTAATTTTTAACTTCTAATATTAAAGTAATCACAATATTTGAAATGCCAAATACATAATTTTAAGTATGTAATTTTATCCATATTACGCTAAGTATTTGAAGTGTTATAAATTAATCTGGTGTATTGTACATTTTGCCTGAGATTAACCAATTGAAAATAAAACTGTACTTAAAGTAAATCACAAGTGAAAAAGTTGTCAAAAACTTGCCAATCAAAATCAACATAAGTTTCTTTTAACGTTCGGTATATCAACTAATTTAGTCTTTGGCTTTCAGTGTATCAAATCATTGTATAGAAAACCAAGTAAAGTTTAGTTCCCAAGGAAGTTTTTTTAATTATTTATGATTTCACGTGAATGTAATATTACAGTGATTTCAATTTTAAATGTTATTATCTCACTAAAGAAAAACCGATTTAAGCCAGGATGGTTTCTATCTTTGATTTTAAAAAGTATTTTCGTACGAAAGGAATTAATATTTTTTTTTTAACAACTAACTTTTAATAAATTAAAATTTATTTAAATTTATTTATTTATTTATTTAATTTTAAAAAAGAATAATTTTCTATTTAGTCTTAATTTCGGATTGAAGTCAGTTCAAAAAAATTACTTCAATTCGTCTATCAAAACCATAGATTTCATATCAAATCTTTAAAATATCAAAAACCAAAGTTAGACAATTACACTTTGTAACAAAACTGTTACAAAGATGGGGAGGACTTGGGTTGTATAAAAACAAACATCTTTCATTTGGTATATTTTTCCGCCGCTTATCAACCACTTGTTCATCGTGTATGTATGACAGGGTTTACATTTATTTTATAAGTTTTACCGGCTTTGTCTTTATTGCCTAATTATAAAGGATGCCTAATTTATTTTTTTCTTAAATAAATTCAGTTTACGTGTATGTAGAGCTAATCATATAAAAAGTTTTCTCATAGAACTAAGCTAATTAGTGTTTATCTAGAACTCAATCCAATGTATTAAGTTCCTCATAACAAGCGCACTTTAAATATGGGTATTATACTAACTGTAGTTAGACTAGTTAACACTCCTAAGATTCAGACGCTTTATTCTTCAAAAATCAATTCATTTTCTATCCATACAATTTTAAAGACTTGCATTTTGTCACTTATATTGATTATAATATAATATATAAGTAGTTTTCCTCAAAGTATTGCTCTTAAATTACGCAAAAGTTAATAAACTATTGAAAATCAAATTAAGAATATGGAATTTATATGTAGAATCTATTCTTAGTGTTAATTCCTATTTCATATTAAACAAGTATTTTTAATTCGTTACACATCGGTGCACAATTATAACATGACATTCTAACATTTCCAAGTGCATTCATCTGAGTATGTACATTTGCATTAACCTCAACAGATAACGTACTATGTATTATTCTGCAGTTAAATCCGTTCTATAAAATTTGTTTTACACACTAGAATTCACAATGAAATAATGTTCATTTGATCCCGTAATTAACCAGCAATAACAGTTAGACAGAAACTTATTTAGTCCTTCCTCAATGCAAGTCATTGCCATACATCGAATGCACCGAATGCACCGAAACCACCAAAATCACCGAATCGAAGAAATAGTCGTACATGCAGAAGACATACTCGTAAGACTACAGCTCACCTAGTGTGAGTTATTCAAGTAAAATTATTCTAGAAACTTCATTTTTCATAACTTCACTGTAAAATAAATGTACAAAAAAAAAAAAACATATAATTTGATTGCAACACAACCTGTGTCCGATGTGCATATTTACGAATATGTGAAGTATGTGAAGTGGTTGATCAAAGCATGCAACAACCTTCAATCATATCTGGTTCTATATTAATTGTAGTTACTCTACTGTGTTATTCAGAGATAAAGTTAGATTAAATTGCACACATTCGCCTATGTTAACCGAGTCTCCTTTCAATTCAAATTTACTTCTCTTCAAACGAAGACTGCACTTATTTCCGACCGCTAACAGAACTTGACGTGAGAATTTCCTTTGCACAGCCAGTACCAAAGTTTGCATATTCCATATGCACAGCCTGTGCTCTACCTATAGCTCTACCTGTACCCGTACCTGTATCTGTAACTGCATTAACTGCACACATAAACGAGTGTGTGTAAATTTGTAGCTCGAAAAAATTCCTTAATTAAGTAAATTTAAGTAAAATATTTAAAATAGAATTCACCATAAAACGTATAAAACGTAGGTTAAGTCCCCCATGCATATTCATCTTATTAACAACTAATAAAAGTCACGCTTTTACTTCGTACCATACTCGTATCTCATTTAGGACATCGTACAAATTAAATATGTTGCCAATTACATACTAGGAACTAGTTCAAACCTGCCAGTGGTGTAGCGAATGGTCAATGAAGAAAGGAGTATGCTACACCCTCTCAGTTAATAATAGATCATTTGCTATAAAATACTTACTACGCCTTTGCAGTCAATTCGTGTGTACTGAGATTTTGAAGCAATTTTTTTTAAACTTTATTTTCCAACCGAATCACTTTGTATCTAGATACTCATTCGTCAACAGCTAGGGTATGAGATCAGACAAAGCGCTTCCAACTACAAATACAGTTACAGCCACAATAATATACGCAAGAACAGGTCAAATATACATCCACGAGGAACACATAGAAACACCCCAAATGGTTCGATTGCACTAAAATTATATAAAATATTTTACAAAAAATATTAAGGGATTAAATATTAAATCTAAGGGATGGTATATTTTTTTACAGATACTGCTTCTTTCATCTATGAAATAAAAAAAAAAGATTTCTAAAATATTTTGCGATGTTGTAGATCTTCTGTAATAGTCACAGACTCAAAGACACTTTTTTGACGCTGTTCGTATCTGTATTATGTCGAACTAAAATTTCTTTACAACTCCATTTTAGATACTAAGTCAGTTATAAATGATATGTTAATAAATAAAGTGCAAATTTAATTAGTATTATATTTATATTTGCTTTCCAATAAATATAATATATCATCATATCATAATATATCAAAACCGACTTCTCTAAGTCCATATTTCTGTCTCACTGGAGCCAATAAATTCGTATTTATATTTATATATAATAAGATTATATTAATATTTATAAATATTAAATAATTAATATTTATATAATTAGTTGTGTATAATATTAAATTGATATAAATCACAATATGAAAATATTTTATGTACCTCATCATCATATAATATGCATTGATGTACATATGTGTATAAATATGTATATATTTAAATTATTGTTATTTAATTCGAAAAGTTAAGAAGTAAAAATAAAAAACTCTATTAATCAAATTTTTTTCCCTCAATCCAAGCTCCATTTTACAAGTGGGTTTGCTCTTCCTTTGGGATCCCCGATTAATGAGGTTCAAATGTATAACATAAAACCTCAATCACAATAAAATTTTACCAATAAAATAACCTAATTTGTAGATACATACATAAATATCTATCAGAAACATGTTAGTGTTTCAATATTATCACTTTAATCCTTTAACGTCCAACAAAAAGAATTATATTGAACCCATTTTCTCTTCAACTTGTCTTTTAGTATCAAGTAATTTGGTATCAAGTAATTTACCAATGAAATGAAAATTTTATATTGATATATATAATAGTGTTGTTGTTGGATAGTTGCTTAGTTAGTAAATATTTATTATTTTATTAAAAATTTCTAAATTATTTGTTTAGAGAATTTAAATATGCCTGGACAAAATCACTACCATTTACATCAATATGGAGTAAATAATAGATATAATCCATTTCGTGGCAGAAGTGGGAGATTCCGTCAAGGTATTTATTAATATTTAATTAAAAATAATTAACTAAAAATATTATTTATTTTTATATAGCACCAGATGAACTGTATCCTCCACGCTCTTATTTTTCCCGTCAACCTTCTCGATTTCATTCAAATTCATTTAATCAAAACCAACAGTATCCACATTCACCTGAAATTTTCCAACCGACACCTTTTCTCCCAGTTCATCCTCATCCCGTATTTTCTTTTGGCCCTAATTTATTTCCATTTCCACAGTTTTCTCCAGTGCCTCGAATATATGTACCTATATGTACAAATTCTACATTTCCAAATATGCCATACTTACGTAGTTCTGACCTATTTGGTAAGTATATGAATGTATGCTAATTTATATATGAAATATATATTCATATTATTATGTTTAGATGCCCAATATTTGCAAGCTAACCAATATTTTGAAATGAATGAAACAGATGGAAATAGTTTTTCGGGTGCTAACAATAATTTTTACTCATGTGAAAACCCTGAAGTCAGTTATACGGTGAATAATATGCATATGAATACGACGGATTCAATGGAACGATCTCAAAGTTTTATAATGCAATTTGATAGTTCGCATCCATGGTATAGTGGCCAAGCAGCAAATCGAGTCCAAAATAATGTTAACTCTAATAACATTGTAATAAATCCAACTCAAAATTTTTATGAAACCACGCAAACAATACCATCTTCAACAATTGCATCCGCTGAGAACATAACATCAACAAACACTAATCCATTGACTCGTAATTCTTCCATGCCTACCTCAGTAAATACTAATCATTCAAATCAGTTGACTGCATCTTATACTGCAAGTTTAGGCTTAACGGAATCAAACAGTTCCCAGTTTCATGATTCTGCAGCAACAAATGACAACTTCATCAATGGTAATAATTATGAAAGTAACGTAAACCAGTCATACAATAACTGGATCTATGGTAACAACGAAAACTATATGACTGAAAGCAATAATATTAACTATGAAACTAATTTGATGAGGCAAAGTGATGAGTTCAGTGAGTTCTTGTCTAATGTTGATATAAAAACAGAATCCGATCCTGGCAACCAAAATAATCGGACTTCAACTCCTGATTCATCAGGTACATTAACATCTGTTGAAAGCACTCCGCCGCGCAATAAAAATACTTCTGCGACTTCAAATCCGGACAGAATTAAATTTGTTACTGAGAATATAATACAAATTGGGCCTATATTTTACTCCAGAACTGTCAAGTTGAAGAGTTCAATTTATGTTAACCCTAATTATATACCAAACCAGAGAGATAACTCTATTGAGGACCAGGGAAGCAACATAAATATTAACCAAGAATCTGAATCACAACTTTATACAAATATTGTTAAACGCAAAACTAAAAGCGATACAAGCCTCGAGGAAGGCAGCGATACAAGTGAGGAGGAAGAATATGGTAAATACAACAACTCCTTCTTTAAAGAGTTTAGAAGTTATTTAAAAAGATTTACTTTTGGTTTATATCTTAATATATAATTTTTATATTTTCAGAATTAAGTGGATCTGGTGAATCTAGTGCAGACGAAAGTATTGAAAACTCTCAAATTGACAATACTAAGGAAAAGGAAAATGTATGCCGTCTGAAATCACAGTGTATTACTCATCGTCAGCTAACCCAGCGCCATAAATCATATTCGGTACTTAATAAGTCGATCTAATCGACAACATTTTTCACACGTACTTCATTATTTGTATAACTAAGAAATTAATTCTTATTTTAAAAAAGTACATTTATGTAAAAGTAATTTAGATATAGTTTTAGATATAACCACCTTTAAAAGTAACACAACTATTCTATAGTATTCGCAACTGTTATATTTATGTTACTAATTTGTTGCAACTAACATTTCTGACTAAAATTAACAAATAATTGTAATTTCTGAAATATCCACCAGTTAAACTACTATTACTTTTATTATAACATTTTGTAAAAAAAACTAAATACGACTAAATATCGTCGTGTCTATAGTAGTAATCAGTAGTCAGTAGTATTAGTTGTAAGAATTAGTTGTTAGAAAGTACTAGTCAGTAATACTAGTTGTTAGAATACTATTGTTTCTATTATTATATTTTGAAACAAAAAACTAAATACGATTAAATATAGTCGTATCTATAGTAGTACTAGTCATCTATAATAGATATATTATCTTAACAAATTACTAACATGTTATGAAACTTATATCTGACTATAAGTAAAAAATAATTGTAAATTCTTATATATCCACCAGTTGTTAGAATACTATTATTTTTATAACATTTAGTAAAAAAACTAAATACGACTATATATTGTCTATATATAGTCGTATCTATAGTAGTAGTCAGTAGTCAGTAGTATTAGTTGTAAGAATTAGTTGTTAGAAAGTACCAGTCAGTAATACTAGTTGTTAGAATACTATTGTTTCTATTATTATATTTTGAAACAAAAAAATTAATACGCTTAAATATAGTCGTATCTATAGTAGTACTAGTCATCTATAATAGATATATTATCTTAACAAATTACCAACATGTTATGAAACTTATATCTGACTATAAGTAAAAAATAATTGTAACTTCTTATATATCCACCAGTTGATAGAATATTAATATTTTTGTAACATTTTGTTTAAAAATTAAATGCGGCTAAATACAGTCCTATCTATAGTAGTACTAGTCAGCTATAATAGATATATTATCTTAACAAATTACTAACATGTGAAACTTATATCTGACTATAAGTAAAAAATAATTGTAACTTCTTATATATCCACCAGTTGTTGGAATACTATTATTTTTAAAAAATTTTGTAAAAAAACTAAACACGACTATATATAGTCGTATCTATAGTAGTAGTCAGTAGTCAGTAGTATTAGTTGTTAGAATTAGTTGTTAGAAAGTACTTGTCAGTAATACTAGTTGTTAGAATACTATTGTTTCTATTATTATATTTTGAAACAAAAAACTAAATACGATTAAATATAGTCGTATCTATAGTAGTACTAGTCAGCTATAATAGATATATTATCTTAACAAATTACTAACATGTTGTGAAACTTATATCTGACTATAAGTAAAGAATAATTGTGAATTCTTATATATCCACCAGTTGTTAGAATACTATTATTTTTATAGCATTTAGTAAAAAAACTAAATACCACTATATATAGTCGATCTATAGTAGTAGTCAGTAGTCAATAGTATTAGTTGTAAGAATTAGTTGTTAGAAAGTACCAGTCAGTAATACTAATTGTTAGAATACTATTGTTTCTATTATTATATTTTGAAACAAAAAACTAAATACGATTAAATATAGTCCTATCTATAGTAGTACTAGTCAGCTATAATAGATATATTATCTTAACAAATTACTAACATGTTGTGAAACTTATATCTGACTATAAGTAAAAAATAATTGTAACTTCTTATATATCCACCAGTTGTTAGAATACTATAATTTTTATAAAATTTTGTAAAAAAACTAAATACGACTATATATAGTCGTATTTATAGTAGTAGTCAGTAGTCAGTAGTATTAGTTGTAAGAATTAGTTGTTAGAAAGTACCAGTTAGTAATACTAATTGTTAGAATACTATTGTTTCTATTATTACATTTTGAAACAAAGAACTAAATACGATTTAATATAGTCCTATCTATAGTAGTACTAGTCAGCTATAACAGATATATTATCTTAACAAATTACTAACATGTTGTGAAACTTATATCTGACTATAAGTAAAAAATAATTGTAAATTCTTATATATCCACCAGTTGATAGAATATTAATATTTTTGTAACATTTTGTTTAAAAATTAAATGCGGCTAAATACAGTCGAATCTATAGTAGTGTTAGTCACTACTTCTTAATTGCATTAGTTATATTTGACTTCCATGTAAAGTATCTTCTAAATTAATGTTAAAAGAAATCAAACCAGAATATGTAAACTATGTAAACTTGAAAATGGATACACAATATAATAAATAAAAATTATAATAAATGTTAATATTATTTTAATAGTCTTTAGATAAATATTCTTAATAAATCCTTATCTTTATCCTGTTCCTTATCCTCATAATCTCTTTAAAAAATAACTTGTTAAATCATTAAAGCCTATGTGTTCCAGTGATTGGTAGAATATAAAATAATCTGCATTTGGTAGTAGTGCAATTTTGATTTTGAGTTAAGTATTTTATAAATAAAAAATATTAAATAATAATGTTTATTTGTATATTAAAAATATAATTTGATAAGGAATGCTTTAATCTCTCAAGCGATTGCTTCGAAAGGCTGACTACTTACATGAATATTATATAAAATATATTATGCAAACATAAAAATATTTGCTAAATTCAATTAGACATAAGTAAGTAAGTTGACAAAGTTATTGTTGACAAAGATTAGTTTTTCTTAATTACGTTCGATTCTTCAATTTATCTGTTATCTTGATCTGCGCTTTTAACAGTCTAACCAATTTTATTTCATCAATTTTTTCTAAATCAAGTACAGATTTGCCTAAAGATACTATCTCAATCCTCAAGCAAGGCTTTGAGAAATTGCTATTAGTGGTTATTTCAATCACAAATAATTACTTTCCAAGCATTATTAACTAAATCCTATTAAATTTCATATACTGTTCGTTTAATAAAATTGATCTGACTTTGCAATTCTATTTTAAATATCTCGATCTTGACACTCTTCAAATAAAAAAAATCGAACTAAGTATTTTATTATTGTTAAACTGATAGATACGATTATTTCTCGGTGTGGTTAAAATATTTACTTAATGCTACTTTCTACTACTTAGTAAATATCTGAACTTAGTTCGTAGATGTAGATGACAATGTTATTTATGTACATATATTCTATATACAATTAATACCTATATTTACGATATCATTAAATATATATCAACATAAAATCTTTATTTCAGAATGGTAAAGCAGATAACGATCACTTTAAAGCAATTAAAGTCTTTCAACTGTTCGGAGAATGGACTACAGGATTTTACTTTGCAGATTTGTATTAACTTTATGAAATCACTGATTTTTAGGCATGAATTTTAGAAAAATTATGCTCACTAGGAAATGTGCTCACTGTAATTGGTTAAACTCTGCCATAATTGAATTCAAGATTGGAATAATCAATATTAAAGTCAAATATGTATGCTTACTATTATAGTTAAATACCAATTCGACAAAATGATCACCTTTTTCAATCTTGATACCGGCTGGAAGTTTTGCAAATACTCTATATGCGAAACCTAGCAGATCCAGTCGTCAAATGGATGAAATATGTTGATTTTATATACTGTGACTAAAACGGGTTCATATTTGTAAATATCCATGTATAAGATTTGCAGATGACATCAAAACCGGTTTTGATAGCCTTCTAGTAACTCCAAAATTATTAATTAGTGAAGGAGAAAGTCCTTCACTCCTTTATAATAATCCTTTACAGTAATTTATTTTTTACATAATTCAAAATAATGAATAATATGGTTCAATATCAATTATGAAATCCAAACCAAACTAACAGATCGCACACTTATCTTGTCTCTTTGTGCTGGAATATCTAAAACCACAGCAATAAACTTTCAATACAATTTCTTGAAAAAAACAGTTAACAACGAGATATCGTCCATATATCAGCGTATGAAGAATCGCGGTCTAGAATAATCGTTTTGAAAATTAATCTCTACTCTAGCGAAAGCCATCGCAAAATCAAGCATTTATTTAAGACTAATAAAAGAAAAGAAAACCACATAAGGATTTTATATTTATTAGGTTATACATAAACTAGTCCACAAAAAATATGTGGAGGATTTTCTCAAGCGGTGACATAATTATATAGCACTCAAGGCGGTCAACTTCGAAGACTACAAAATATCTTTTGATTGAATGATGATTTATTTGCTTTTTTTCTTATAATTCTAATTACTTTCTATTCGAAGTACGTATTTAGTTAATTTTGTTTGTAATTTTTAATAATATAAAGTGGAAATGGTTTTCGTTTCGCATTGATAATGATGTATCACTTAAACGTCAATTGTTTCTAATTGTGGAAATATTAATCACATCATATAAAGAAGAATTAATCATATCATATCATATAAGAATTAACCATATAAAGAATTTATTCTAGTTTCATTGCATTTTTTTTTCACATTTTTTATAATAATTTTTACAACAGTTTTTCATATCTCCAGATTCGTGTTGTGAGTCTCGTTTTCCGCAATCGTAGTATCTCTTCAGAAGTTTTTCTTTCAACCATAGTAGGCATATGGTGATGAATAATAACCGGAATAAGAATATGGAGTACCATAATAAAACTGTGGAGAAGGTACTGGTGCTGGCATTGGAACAGGGTTAGGGTTTGGACTACCAATGGGTGCAGGAACAGCCATGGCAGCAGCAAACAAAGCAGCAAAAAGGACAACCAACTAAAATAAAGAAGGAAATGTATTTTATTAAATAATTTAAGTTATATACTCTTAGTACCTGATAGAAATAAAATAGAAATAAAAGATAAATAAAACAAAATTAAGTTCACTTACATATTTGAACATTTTTAGTTTTGAGTTGTTTTTTTATTTTTTGGCTTAAAGGTACTCAGATACTTTTTGAGTTGAACTGACTGATTTGATGTCAAAATATTGAATACGTCTGAAAGCAAAATCCACTGATAT